>NW_022261980.1:7805920-8143420 GCF_002021735.2 Oncorhynchus kisutch | reverse complement strand
ATCACATGCCACAGCTCAGAAGCATTCAAACGAGGAGCCCGACGAGGCGCCAAGAAGGTGATGATCGTGATCACTGACGGGGAATCACATGACAGCCCTGACCTTCAACAGGCCATCGAGGACAGCGAGAAGGATGGCATCACCCGCTATGCCATCGCTGTGAGTCACCGTCTCTGTCTCCTTCCTCTCTCCTGCTACATCATCACTGTGAGTCATCCTCTCTGTCTCCTTCCTGTCCTCTCTCCTGCTACATCATCACTGTGAGTCATCATCTCTGTCTCCTTCCTCTCTCCTGCTACATCATCACTGTGAGTCATCCTCTCTGTCTCCTTCCTCTCTCCTGCTACACCATCACTGTGAGTCACCGTCTCTGTCTCCTTCCTGTCCTCTCTCCTGCTACACCATCACTGTGAGTCATCTTCTCTGTCTCCTTCCTGTCCTCTCTCCTGCTACACCATCACTGTGAGTCACCGTCTCTGTCTACTTCCTGTCCTCTCTCCTGCTACATCATCACTGTGAGTCACCGTCTCTGTCTACTTCCTGTCCTCTCTCCTGCTACATCATCACTGTGAGTCACCGTCTCTGTCTACTTCCTGTCCTCTCTCCTGCTACATCATCACTGTGAGTCACCGTCTCTGTCTACTTCCTGTCCTCTCTCCTGCTACATCATCACTGTGAGTCACCATCTCTGTCTACTTCCTGTCCTCTCTCCTGCTACATCATCACTGTGAGTCACCATCTCTGTCTACTTCCTGTTCTCTCTCCTGCTACATCATCACTGTGAGTCACCATCTCTGTCTACTTCCTGTCCTCTCTCCCATGTTTACGTTTTTCCACTGCCGTTGCGCTAATGTCCAAAAGTGATCAAAATGTCCTAAACCACTAAATGTGAACATAACTGGAGACAGCATGAGGTAATGTTACGGTAGCTAGTAAATAGAGAAGGAGAGGTAACTAACTAGCTAACTGATAGTAAGTGAATTTTTCCACCTCACATTTAACTAGCTAGCTAACATTTGTATGTTGTTATTTATCATGGATCTCCATTAGCTGCTGCCAAGGAAGCATCTACTCTACCTGGAGTCAAGCTAAATTAAGGCAGTTAAACAATTTAAAAAACATTCCAATACATTAACAGCAGATTTCACAACACATTAAGTGTGTGTCCTCAGGCCCCTACTCTAGTGCGCATGTTATCGTGTGTGTGTATCCATGTGTCTGTGCCTATGTTTGTGTTGCTTCACAGTCCCCGATGTTCCAAAAGGTGTATTTTTAAATTCAATTGTACTGCTTGCATGAGTTACTTGATGTGGAATAGAGTTCCGTGTTGTTATGGCTCTATATAGTACTGTTTAACTGACATATAGAAAGTAGAATTGCCACAGTTGTTAAATGTATTTACAGTTAGTCAGCTGCTTCTTCTACTCTCTTCAACTAACTACCATAATACTGCTTCGTGCCTCCATAATGACAAGGTGGCTACAGTTACTGTAGTACAATGTTCATTTTTTATGGTTTGGGACATGTACACTTTCAACACACATTGGGATGTGACTTCACAGATGTGATGTGAGCTTCACCAGTGCTCCAAAGGGTACAGAGGTTTACACAGAACCCAAACCGTCTGCGCGCGTGCGCCATTGTGCATCAATGTATTTTGTCCCCCTACACCGAACGCGATCACGACACGCAGGTTAAAATATCAAAACAAACCCTGAACCAATTACATTCATTTGGGGACAGGTCGAAAAGCATTCAACCTTTATGGCAATTTAGCTAGCTAGCTTGCACTTGGTAGCTAAGTGGTCCTATTTAGCTAACTTGCTGTTGCTAGCTAATTTGTCCTGGGATATAAACATTGAGTTGTTATTTTACTTGAAATGCACAAGGTCCTCTACTCCGACAATGAATCCACACATAAAACAGTCAACTGACTCTTTTCTAGTCATTTATCCTCCTTCCAGGCTTTTTCTTCTCTGGACTTTACATTGCGATTGGCAACTTTCATAAATTAGGTGCATTACCGCCACCGACCTCGTTCTTCTTTCAGTCACCCACGTGGGTATAACCAATGAGGAGATGGTACGTGGGTACCTGCTTCTATAAACCAATGAGGAGATGGGAGAGGCAGGACTTGCAGCGCGATCTGCGTCAGAAATAGAAAGGAGTTCTATTTTAGCCCTTGGCAAAGCAGACATTGGCTGACGCGCGCGAGCAGTGTGGGTGCAATAATTGAATAACATAGATTTCTAAATGTATTTTGCACACCCGACAGAGCGGTGTTGTCAGGGTATTAGACAGAGCCTAAACGGTTAAATGCCCTCTCAAAATGTATATACACAGCTAGCCAAGTGGTTGAAGGTGTGAATGATCTTTCCAAGCCCACAGAACACTTTGGTTAAGCCCGCTTTGGCATGGGGTTCTCCTGAGCTTATTCAGCCCATAGATGATGAGGTGAGGGGCCCAGTCAAACCACGCCATGGGCATCTAAGAAGAGAAGGGAGGTGCTGAGTTCATTTGGTTGCTGACAGCTGGAATTTGTGACAGCATGCAGCAGGGACACAATCCACCAAAGGATTGGAAGTTGGAACCACCCTTCTCTGGTTAAACTTCTCAGTCTATCTAAAGTGTGCCAGTTTCCCTATTGGTTTGTGTGGGCAAAAGGTTTGTTGAGTCACAGTTCATAAGTGAGATGGCTCTATAGTAGGGCAGTCTACAACAAAGTCTGGTGATTGATGTCTCTGTCTGGTTGTGACCAGGTGCTTGGCTACTACAACCGGCGTGGAATCAACCCAGAGGCATTCCTGAATGAAATCAAGTATATCGCTAGTGACCCCGATGACAAGCACTTCTTCAAGGTGACTGATGAGTCTGCCTTGAAGGACATTGTGGACGCGCTTGGGGATAGGATCTTCAGTTTGGAAGGTATTCCATATAACGCTGTAAAACAGCCATCTGTAAACCACAAACTAGACCCAACTCATTTCCTTTTCCTGTTCTCAAAGAAAATAATTCCTCCTGCTGAACTCACCTGGTCTTCCTCTACAGGGACCAGTAAGAACGGGACAGCCTTCGGCCTCCAGATGTCTCAGGCTGGCTTCTCTTCACACTTCGTGGAGGTGAGTCTCACCACTGCTGCCAGTATACCCCCCCCCCCCCACACACACACACCTCTCTCCTACTCCTGACAGGTTTCCACCCCCCATCCCTCACTCTCCAGGTTCCTGGGGGGCCTGCTGTGATGCTGAGGTCATCCTGATTAAGGAACCCCTAAGGAACCCCTCACTGAACCCCTCACTGACGACGATTTTCCACTTTGACCTTCCAGAGGTGCGAATAAGACACTAGGCTACCTGCCGCCCCTTAAAAGATGTTGGGGTGTCTTTCCTGGAAGTTTTGGTTGCATTCAGACCTGACAGGGGCGGTGTGTTGGCTTTGGGCTTGACACAGCTGGAGAGGAATCCGCAAGTGTCTGTCCAACTCTTGTTTTCTACTGTAGCTTCATCACCATCCTCCTTCATGTACCAGTCTTCCTGTTTTCTACTGTAGCTGACATCACCATCCTCCCTCATGTACCAGTCTTCCTGTTTTCTACTGTAGCTTCATCACCATCCTCCCTCATGTATGAGTCTTCCTGTTTTCTACTGTAGCTTCATCACCATCCTCCCCCATGTACCGGTCTTCCTGTTTTCTACTGTAGCTTCATCACCATCCTCCCCCATGTACCAGTCTTCCTGTTTTCTACTGTAGCATCATCACCATCCTCCCCCATGTACCAGTCTTCCTGTTTTCTACTGTAGCTGACATCACCATCCTCCCTCATGTACCAGTCTTCCTGTTTTCTACTGTAGCTTCATCACCATCCTCCCCCATGTACCAGTCTTCCTGTTTTCTACTGTAGCTGACATCACCATCCTCCCTCATGTACCAGTCTTCCTGTTTTCTACTGTAGCTTCATCACCATCCTCCCCCATGTACCGGTCTTCCTGTTTTCTACTGTAGCTTCATCACCATCCTCCCCCATGTACCAGTCTTCCTGTTTTCTACTGTAGCATCATCACCATCCTCCCCCATGTACCAGTCTTCCTGTTTTCTACTGTAGCTGACATCACCATCCTCCCTCATGTACCAGTCTTCCTGTTTTCTACTGTAGCTTCATCACCATCCTCCCCCATGTACCGGTCTTCCTGTTTTCTACTGTAGCCTCATCACCATCCTCCCTCATGTACCAGTCTTCCTGTTTTCTACTGTAGCTTCATCACCATCCTCCGTCATGTACCAGTCTTCCTGTTTTCTACTGTAGCTTCATCACCATCCTCCCCCATGTACCAGTCTTCCTGTTTTCTACTGTAGCTGACATCACCATCCTCCCTCATGTACCAGTCTTCCTGTTTTCTACTGTATCTTCATCACCATCCTCCCCCATGTACCGGTCTTCCTGTTTTCTACTGTAGCTTCATCACCATCCTCCCCCATGTACCAGTCTTCCTGTTTTCTACTGTAGCATCATCACCATCCTCCCCCATGTACCAGTCTTCCTGTTTTCTACTGTAGCTGACATCACCATCCTCCCTCATGTACCAGTCTTCCTGTTTTCTACTGTAGCTTCATCACCATCCTCCCCCATGTACCGGTCTTCCTGTTTTCTACTGTAGCCTCATCACCATCCTCCCTCATGTACCAGTCTTCCTGTTTTCTACTGTAGCTTCATCACCATCCTCCCTCATGTACCAGTCTTCCTGTTTTCTACTGTAGCTTCATCACCATCCTCCCCCATGTACCGGTCTTCCTGTTTTCTACTGTAGCTTCATCACCATCCTCCCCCATGTACCGGTCTTCCTGTTTTCTACTGTAGCTTCATCACCATCCTCCCTCATGTACCGGTCTTCCTGTTTTCTACTGTAGCTTCATCACCATCCTCCCTCATGTACCAGTCTTCCTGTTTTCTACTGTAGCTTCATCACCATCCTCCCTCATGTACCAGTCTTCCTGTTTTCTACTGTAGCTTCATCACCATCCTCCCCCATGTACCGGTCTTCCTGTTTTCTACTGTAGCTTCATCACCATCCTCCCTCATGTACCAGTCTTCCTGTTTTCTACTGTAGCTTCATCACCATCCTCCCCCATGTACCAGTCTTCATTTGTTGTCTTTCTTTTTACTCTCTCCATCTGCGTCCCAGATTCAGGTTTGCTGATGCAATAGCTTTGATTTTCCAGTTCAACGCCACAGTTGAAGCACAACCTGACGAGGGAACAATAAATATATCCCTTTTTCTTAAAACAATAAATAGGGAAACTGCAGCTGGTTGACTGGGATGGCTGGACATTCCATACTCCAGAAGGCTGGATTCCAGGGATAGCACTTTCTCAACCAATGCAACCCGAGTGTTGAGAGCAGCATAACTTATTGGAAAGACTTCAGGAGCCTTAATAAAGGAGAAAAAGTGTCCCAAAAGACCAGATGGTTTTGTTGAATGTGGAGTGTGCCAGCTTGATTCTGCTGAAGTCCTACATACCCAGACCAGTTCAGTCCAGTTAGCCAGAGATCTGTTTGTTTATGGCTTCCTCCAACTCGGAGTAATAATGTTGAAAAGGGATTCCCAGATATAAGGCATTGTTTCACACCCAGGTGTGTGTGCAAATGGCCACAGGTTGGACGATGAGAATGGACATGTTCCAGATAGTCTTTATTGCATATATTCAGATCTTAACAAGCCTGAAGAAGGGTGTATAGTGGGGACTATTTGGGGCTACATCACCATGGAAACAGCGTGCACCACCACCAAAACAGATACCCACAGAGTCTAGCACCACACAGCTGTCAAAAACTGACGTAGGGTCAGTCTGTGAATCAGTCGCTCAGCGACCTAGACGTTTCCATGTCCCAGGAAGTGGTCGAGAAGTAGTCCAAGAGTGTTCCGTCAGTCGTATGCTAACTGGTAGCTAACCTTTGGAAAATGTTCCGTCAGTCGTATGCTAACTGGTAGCTAACCTTTGGAAAATGTTCCGTCTGCATATTATGTGTGGCAGAGGAGGGACTAGATTAGCCTCGGGGGAACTCTGTCATTATAAAAATGACATGTATTCAGCGTAGGATGAACAAATGTCCACCGTCAGCCCATATGCCATCTTCTTCTCCCATGCTTGTGGTTACTGGTTGGTTACTGGGTGGTTACTGGTTGGTTACTGGTTGGTTACTGGTTGGTTACTGGTTGGTTACTGGGTGGTTACTGGTTGGTTACTGGTTGGTTACTGGTGACAGTGTTTTGTCCGTTTTGATGACAGACCCAATAGCCCCTACTAAACGTATTATAATGAAGAACCTGTAACGTTTCTCATCAACATTCTTTCCTATTACTTTGTGTGGGGCATACAGGTGATGGAACATGTGTGTCTGTCTGTGTGTGTGTGTGTGTGTGTGTGTGTGTGTGTGTGTGTGTGTGTGTGTGTGTGTGTGTGTGTGTGTGTGTGTGTGTGTGTGAGAGAGAACGTTTGTCCAACGCTTTATTCATTTAGAGGACCCATGCAAGCTTAACTTATTATCCTCTCAAATGTCTCCAATGGCTTTTAAATCAATTTGGGAGGAGAACGAAGGAAAACATCATGAATGTGGGCAGACTTACGTTTTGACTGATTTATTGTTTATTAAGCTGTTGTTGGCAGAACGGTCATCAAACTCTTAAAGTTTCTGCAAAAATCTGGGGACTGGAGGGAGGCTGGGGACTGGAGGGAGTCTGGGGACTGGAGGGAGGCTGGGGACTGGAGGGAGGCTGGGGACTGGAGGGAGGCTGGGGACTGGAGGGAGTCTGGGGACTGGAGGGAGGCTGGGGACTGGAGGGAGGCTGGGGACTGGAGGGAGTCTGGGGACTGGAGGGAGGCTGGGGACTGGAGGGAGTCTGGGGACTGGAGGGAGGCTGGGGACTGGAGGGAGGCTGGGGACTGGAGGGAGTCTGGGGACTGGAGGGAGGCTGGGGACTGGAGGGAGGCTGGGGACTGGAGGGAGGCTGGGAACTGGAGGGAGTCTGGGGACTGGAGGGAGGCTGGGGACTGGAGGGAGGCTGGGGACTGGAGGGAGGCTGGGGACTGGAGGGAGTCTGGGGACTGGAGGGAGGCTGGGGACTGGAGGGAGGCTGGGGACTGGAGGGAGGCTGGGGACTGGAGAGAGTCTGGGGAATAGAGGGAGGCTGGGGACTGGAGGGAGGCTGGGGACTGGAGGGAGTCTGGGGAATAGAGGGAGGCTGGGGATTGTAGCCTGGGAGGAAGGATGATTTGATTTAGAGAGAAAGGATGTATTTATCATCATCACCATCATCATCATCCTGTGTACTCATCACCTTCTCCATTTTACCATCATTGCCTGCTGAACCAATGGCAATACAATCACTAGTGCAAACACACACACACACACACACACACACACACACACACACACACACACACACACACACACACACACACACACACACACACACACACACACACACACACACACACACACACACACACACAATGTTACAATATGTTTTAATGTTCACACTAAGTGCCTGTCTCCTGTCTGTCCCAAAGGATGGGATCCTGGTGGGGGCACCGGGGGCCTACGACTGGAATGGAGCCGTCCTGAAGGAGACCCGACAGGGGAAGGTGGTTCCACCCAAGTCCTCCTACTCACAGGAATTCCCAGAGGAGCTGAAGAACCACGGCGCCTACCTAGGTGAGGGAGGAATTGACGAGCTAAAGGATTGGTCACAGAGATGTTTGGTTTGGGTAGAGCTATAGACTCCTCTCCCTGATCCTTTCTTTGCCCTTCATCCTCTGTCCATCATCATCTCTCTGTCCTTCATCCTCTCTCTGTCCTTCGTCCTCTCTCTGTCCTTCGTCCTCTCTCTGTCCTTCGTCCTCGTCCTCTCTCTGTCCTTCGTCCTCTCTCTGTCCTTCGTCCTCTCTCTGTCCCTCGTCCTCTCTCTGTCCCTCGTCCTCTCTCTGTCCCTCGTCCTCTCTCTGTCCCTCGTCCTCTCTCTGTCCTTCATCCTCTCTCTGTCCTTCAGTCTCTCTCTGTCCTTCATCCTCTCTCTGTCGTTCATCCTCTATCTGTTCTCTCTCTGTCCATCATCTTCTCTCTGTCCATCATCCTCTCTCTGTCCTTCATCCTCTCTCTGTCCCTCATCCTCTCCCTGTCCCTCATCCTCTCTCTATCCTTCGTCCTCTCTCTGTCCTTCGTCCTCTCTCTGTCCTTCATCCTCTCTCTGTCCCTCGTCCTCTCTCTGTTCCTAATCCTCTCTCTGTCCTTCATCCTCTCTCTGTCCTTCAGTCTCTCTCTGTCCTTCATCCTCTCTCTGTCGTTCATCCTCTCTCTGTCCTTCATCCTCTCTCTGTCGTTCATCCTCTATCTGTTCTCTCTCTGTCCATCATCTTCTCTCTGTCCATCATCCTCTCTCTGTCCTTCATCCTCTCTCTGTCCCTCATCCTCTCCCTGTCCCTCATCCTCTCTCTATCCTTCATCCTCTCTCTGTCCTCTCTCTGTCCATCATCCTCTCTCTGTCCATCATCCTCTCTCTGTCCATCATCCTCTCTCTGTCCATCATCCTCTCTCTGTCCCTCATCCTCTCCCTGTCTCTCATCCTCTCTATGTCTCTCATCCTCTCTCTGTCCTTCATCCTCTCCTTGTCCTTCATCCTCTCCCTGTTCCTCATCCTCTCTCTGTCCCTCGTCGTCTCTCTGTCCATCATTCTCTCTCTGTCCATCGTCATCTCTCTGACCCTCATCCTCTCTCTGTCCTTCAGTCTCTCTCTGTCTTTCAGCCCCCTTCTGCCCTTCAGCCTCTCCCTGTCCTTCAGCCACTCTCTGTCCCCTCGCTGTCCCTCATCCTCTCTCTGTCCCTCATCCTCTCTCTGCCCCTCATCCTCTCTGTCCCTCATACTCTCTCTTCACCTTTACTGTCTCTACAGTCTACTGTTCACCATCTCAACTCCTCTCTCTCTCTTCATCTTTACTGTCTCTATAGTCTACTGTTCACCATCTCCTCTCCTCTCTCTTCATCTTTACTGTCTCTATAGTCTACTGTTCTCCATCTCATCTCCTCTCTTTTCACCTTTACTGTCTCTATAGTCTACTGTTCACCATCTCATCTCCTCTCTCTCTCTTCACCTTTACTGTCTCTATAGTCTACTGTTCTCCATCTCCTCTCCTCTCTCTCTCTTCACCTTTACTGTCTCTATAGTCTACTGTTCTCCATCTCCTCTCCTCTCTCTCTCTTCATCTTTACTGTCTCTATAGTCTACTGTTCTCCATCTCATATCCTCTCTCTCTCTTCATCTTTACTGTCTCTATAGTCTACTGTTCACCATCTCCTCTCCTCTCTCTTCATCTTTACTGTCTCTAGTCTACTGTTCTCCATCTCATCTCCTCTCTTTTCACCTTTACTGTCTCTATAGTCTACTGTTCACCATCTCATCTCCTCTCTCTCTCTTCACCTTTACTGTCTCTATAGTCTACTGTTCTCCATCTCCTCTCCTCTCTCTCTCTTCACCTTTACTGTCTCTATAGTCTACTGTTCTCCATCTCCTCTCCTCTCTCTCTCTTCATCTTTACTGTCTCTATAGTCTACTGTTCTCCATCTCATATCCTCTCTCTCTCTTCATCTTTACTGTCTCTATAGTCTACTGTTCACCATCTCCTCTCCTCTCTCTTCATCTTTACTGTCTCTAGTCTACTGTTCTCCATCTCATCTCCTCTCTTTTCACCTTTACTGTCTCTATAGTCTACTGTTCACCATCTCATCTCATCTCCTCTCTCTTCATCTTTACTGTCTCTACAGTCTACTGTTCACCATCTCCTCTCCTCTCTCTCTCTTCATCTTTACTGTCTCTATAGTCTACTGTTCTCCATCTCATCTCCTCTCTCTCTCTTCATCTTTACTGTCTCTATAGTCTACTGTTCACCATCTCCTCTCCTCTCTCTTCATCTTTACTGCCTCTACAGTCTACTGTTCACCATCTCCTCTCTCTTCATCTTTACTGTCTCTATAGTCTACTGTTCACCATCTCATCTCCTCTCTCTCTCTTCATCTTTACTGTCTCTATAGTCTACTGTTCACTATCTCATCTCATCTCTCTTCATCTTTACTGTCTCTATAGTCTACTGTTCACCATCTCATCTCATCTCCTCTCTTCATCTTTACTGCCTCTACAGTCTACTGTTCACCATCTCATGTCCTCTTTCTGGCTCTCTCTCATTCTATCTATCATGCTCTCTCTCATGCTCTCTCTCTGGCTCTCTCTCTGGCTCTCTCTCTGGCTCTCTCTCATGCTCTCTCTCTGGCTCGCTCTCTCTGGCTCTCTCTCATGCTATCTCTCTGGCTCTCTCTCTCGCGCGTTCTCTCTGGCTCTCTCTCTCGCGCGTTCTCTCTGGC
Organism: Oncorhynchus kisutch; assembly: GCF_002021735.2. Lineage (NCBI taxonomy): Eukaryota > Metazoa > Chordata > Actinopteri > Salmoniformes > Salmonidae > Oncorhynchus > Oncorhynchus kisutch. The sequence continues at coordinate 8,133,012 of NW_022261980.1, read as the reverse complement.
TCTCTCTCTCGCGCGTTCTCTCTGGCTCTCTCTCTCGCGCGTTCTCTCTGGCTCTCTCTGGCTCTCTCTCTCTGGCTCTCTCTCTCTGGCTCTCTCTCTCTGGCTCTCTCTCTCTGGCTCTCTCTCTCTGGCTCTCTCTCTCTGGCTCTCTCTCTCTGGCTCTCTCTCTCTGGCTCTCTCTCTCTGGCTCTCTCTCTCGCGCGCGTTCTCTCTGGCTCTCTCTCTCTGGCTCTCTCTCTCTGGCTCTCTCTCTCTGGCTCTCTCTCTCTGGCTCTCTCTCTCTGGCTCTCTCTCTCTGGCTCTCTCTCTCTGGCTCTCTCTCTCTGGCTCTCTCTCTCTGGCTCTCTCTCTCTGGCTCGCTCTCTCTGGCTCGCTCTCTCTCTCTGGCTCTCTCTCTCTGGCTCTCTCTCTCTGGCTCGCTCTCTCTCTCTGGCTCGCTCTCTCTCTCTGGCTCGCTCTCTCTCTCTGGCTCTCTCTCTCTGGCTCTCTCTCTCTGGCTCTCTCTCTCTGGCTCTCTCTCTGGCGCGTTCTCTCTCGCGCGCGTTCTCTCTCGCGCGCGTTCTCTCTCGCGCGCGTTCTCTCTCGCGCGCGTTCTCTCTCGCGCGCGTTCTCTCTCGCGCGCGTTCTCTCTCGCGCGCGTTCTCTCTCGCGCGCGTTCTCTCTCGCGCGCGTTCTCTCTCGCGCGCGTTCTCTCTCGCGCGCGTTCTCTCTGGCTCTCGCGCGCGTTCTCTCTGGCTCTCGCGCGCGTTCTCTCTGGCTCTCGCGCGCGTTCTCTCTGGCTCTCGCGCGCGTTCTCTCTGGCTCTCGCGCGCGTTCTCTCTGGCTCTCGCGCGCGTTCTCTCTGGCTCTCGCGCGCGTTCTCTCTGGCTCTCGCGCGCGTTCTCTCTGGCTCTCGCGCGCGTTCTCTCTGGCTCTCGCGCGCGTTCTCTCTGGCTCTCGCGCGCGTTCTCTCTGGCTCTCGCGCGCGTTCTCTCTGGCTCTCGCGCGCGTTCTCTCTGGCTCTCTCTCATGCTATCTCTCTGGCTCTCTCTCATGCTATCTCTCTGGCTCTCTCTCATGCTATCTCTCATGCTATCTCTCTGGCTCTCTCTCATGCTCTCTCTCTGGCTCTCTCTCTGGCTCTCTCTCATGCTATCTCTCATGCTATCTCTCTGGCTCTCTCTCATGCTCTCTCTCTGGCTCTCTCTCTGGCTCTCTCTCTGGCTCTCTCTCATGCTCTCTCTCATGCTCTCTCTCAAGCTCTCTCTCTGGCTCTCTCTCATGCTATCTCTCTGGCTCTCTCTCTGGCTATCTCTCATGCTATCTCTCGCGCTCGTTCTCTCTGGCTCTCTCTCTGGCTCTCTCTCTGGCTCTCTCTCATGCTATCTCTCTGGCTCTCTCTCTCTCTCGCGCGCGCGCGTTCTCTCTGGCTCTCTCTCATGCTATCTCTCTGGCTCTCTCTCATGCTATCTCTCTGGCTCTCTCTCATGCTATCTCTCTGGCTCTCTCTCATGCTATCTCTCTGGCTCTCTCTCTGGCTCTCTCTCTGGCTCTCTCTCATGCTCTCTCTCTGGCTCTCTCTCTGGCTCTCTCTCTGGCTCTCTCTCATGCTCTCTCTCTGGCTCTCTCTCTGGCTCTCTCTCATGCTATCTCTCTGGCTCTCTCTCATGCTCTCTCTCTGGCTCTCTCTCTGGCTATCTCTCTGGCTCTCTCTCTGGCTCTCTCTCATGCTCTCTCTCTGGCTCTCTCTCATGCTCTCTCTCTGGCTCTCTCTCATGCTATCTCTCTGGCTCTCTCTCATCTCCTCTCTCTGGCTCTCTCTCATCTCCTCTCTCTGGCTCTCTCTCATCTCCTCTCTCTGGCTCTCTCTCATGCTATCTCTCTTCCTCAATCTCCCCCTTGCTTTCTCTTTCTCCATCTTCCATCTATCACGTCCTATCCATCATCCTATCCTATCCATCTATCACGTCCTATCTATCCCGTCTATCTCTGGATAGACATGTGGCAGGCACAGTGGTTTAGCACCAGGCCTCTCTATAAACCACTCTACTGCTCCACCGCTTCCCACTGCACCCCATCCAACTTCCCCTCATCCCACCCTGTCCCACTCCACCCTACCACCACTCCTCCTGCCTATAAGGCCCTCTGCTTTTCTCATCAGCTGCTGGCTGGCCTGCCCATGAAAGCCATTCCAGCCTCATTAGGAATATAGGGCAGAGCTATGGGTCTGGACATGCTCACTGACAGAGGGGTGGGGAAAGAGGGAGGAGGAAGAGAGAGAGAAGAAGGAGAAGGGAGATATGTAGACAGACACAGAAAGGATTACTGTCCTCATACGAGAGAGAGAGAGAGAGAGACAGAGAGCGAGAGAGACAGAGAGAGATCTCAGGGAATGTTCTCAATTGGTACAAAATATATAGAGTACTGCACACACTACAATTACTTAGGTTTAAAAATAAGCTCAACTGGACACCTTAATGAGTCAGTGAATGAACTGAGTGAGAAAGCACACAGGCCATTCTACATCATTAAAAAGCCCATTCAAATTGAAATACCTATTAAAATTGGACTAAAACTAAAGTCAATATGTCATTGAACCAATTGCCCTTTATGGCAGCGAGGTGTGGGGTCCACTTGCTAAACAAGACTTCATCAAATGGGACACCCCATTGAAACCCTGCATGCAGAGTTCTGTAAGATTCTCCTACATGTCCAGAGGAAAACTACAAACAATGCATGCAGGGCAGAATTAGGCCAACATCCACTACTAATAAAAACTCAAAAAAGAGCAATTAAGTTTTGGAAACATCTAAAATACAGTGACCCCCTCTCATATCATTACCAAGCCCTGCAATGCCAAGAGCTGAGCAAAGAAATGAGTCACATCATCCAGCTGGTCCTGGGGCTGAGTTCACAAACCTGTTCTACTAACACACTGAAGCCTCAGTCCCCTCATCCAGCTGGTCCTGGGGCTGAGTTCACAAACCTGTTCTACTAACACACTGAAGCCTCAGTCCCCTCATCCAGCTGGTCCTGGGGCTGAGTTCACAAACCTGTTCTACTAACACACTGAAGCCTCAGTCCCCTCATCCAGCTGGTCCTGGGGCTGAGTTCACAAACCTGTTCTACTAACACACTGAAGCCTCAGTCCCCTCATCCAGCTGGTCCTGGGGCTGAGTTCACAAACCTGTTCTACTAACACACTGAAGCCTCAGTCCCCTCATCCAGCTGGTCCTGGGGCTGAGTTCACAAACCTGTTCTACTAACACACTGAAGCCTCAGTCCCCTCATCCAGCTGGTCCTGGGGCTGAGTTCACAAACCTGTTCTACTAACACACTGAAGCCTCAGGACCAGAACATCCAATCAATCAGAATAAACCAAATTACAAAACAGTCAAAACAAAACTACATTGCTTATTGGGAAACACAAGCACAAACACAAAGCAAAATGCAGTGCTATCTGGCCCTAAATTGACAGTACACCGTGGCTAACTATTTGACTATGGTTACTGATCAGAAAAACCTTGACAAGGTACAGGCTCAGTGAGCACAGGAAAACGTGGCTCCCTGTAGAGGAAAGGCTGTGCAACCACTGTACAACAGCAGAACCTGAGACGGAGCTGCATTTCCTGACAAAATGTGAAAAATATACATTTGAAACCCTTATTGAAACCCTTATTCAAGGTTTCAAAGACCTCTCTGATGAGAGCAGGCTACCCGTCCTGTTGGGGGAGGATGCAGAGAGCTGTGGGTTGGCAGCGCACTACATTGCTGCCTGCCATAATTTGAGGGACAGTGTCTGACAGACCAATCAACCTGCACATGTACTCTACTGTATGCTTATTGGTATTGTTCAATGTATGGTTATTTAGACCCTTGGTTGTTGTTGTTACTGTTGTCCCGTTGACAATTTTGATTCTCATTTGTTTCATTTTGTAAATATCCTAAATAAGCTTTGGCAATATGTACATTGTTACGTCATGCCAATATAGCAAAGTTAATTGAATTGACAGAGAGACAGAGAGAGAGAGAGAGACAGAGAGAGAGAGACAGAGAGACAGAGAGCGCGAGAGAGAGACAGAGAGAACGAGAGAGAGATAGACAGAGAGAGACAGAGAGACAGAGAGAACGAGAGACAGAGTGAGACAGAGAGACAGAGAGAGAGAGAGACAGAGAGCGAGAGAGAGAGCGAGAGAGAGACAGAGAGAGCGAGCGAGAGACAGAGAGAGCGAGCGAGAGACAGCGAGTGAGAGAGAGAGAGAGAGAGAGAGAGAGAGAGAGAGAGAGAGCGAGAGAGAGAGAGACAGAGAGAGAGAGACAGAGAGACAGAGAGCGCGAGAGAGAGACAGAGAGAACGAGAGAGAGATAGACAGAGAGAGACAGAGAGACAGAGAGAACGAGAGACAGAGTGAGACAGAGAGACAGAGAGAGAGAGAGACAGAGAGCGAGAGAGAGAGCGAGAGAGAGACAGAGAGAGCGAGCGAGAGACAGAGAGAGCGAGCGAGAGACAGCGAGTGAGAGAGAGAGAGAGAGAGAGAGAGAGAGAGAGAGAGGAGAGAGCGAGAGAGAGAGAGAGAGAGAGACTTGGCTTCACCCTAGTGAGTCAATGTGGTTCAATGCAGGCCATTGAACTCTGTTTCTAAACGAAGCTGATAGGATAGTTGCTTTTTATAAATCAGGTCTGGCTCATGCAGTTCATACAACCCAACCAGAGGAATGACAGTGGCCTATGGTGAACACACACACACACTGGTATGCCTTTAATGGCCCATTTGATGGTGATGTTGTGCAGAGAAGAGAGAGTTACACCACACACCGTAACAACTAGCTGACATTCCTCCCTGGAGCTTTGTGCTCCAGGGAGAAAGAAGCTGTGGAAACAGTTCAAGACAACTGGGCAATCCAAGGTGAACATAGGAGGTCAACACAACGTGAAGCTGTGACAGACAGGAGAACATTAGGCTGAGTTAGCAATGACAATCCTCTACCACTGGGTTTAATGAATACTCTGGGTTTCAGTCATGAATGATTGAATCATTTGGACTCAACAAGGCTGTGTGTGTGTGTGTGTGTGTCCAGGTTACACAGTAACATCGGTGGTGTCGGCCAGGAACGGTCGACTGTACGTGGCAGGGGCACCGCGGTTCAACCATACTGGCAAGGTCATCATCTTCACCCTGAAGAACACTGGTAACCTCACCATCCTGCACTCCCTCAAAGGACAACAGGTAGACTCAACAGCTGAGCTTTCCAAACTCTCTTTTTAACTGGGGCCCTAAGACATGTCTACCACCTATTTGATTGACACAGCACTGTCCTGAGCCACAACCCAAGTCCTAAACTCCAACCATAAACTGAACAGTTACACAGTGGTATAACACACACTTACACTGGCATTACTCTCTCTTTAAAAGACATATGAAGATCATCCAAGACCCTGATAGTCCCTTCTGCTCATGGACCCCACATGGACCCTTCTCAATCTGGTTCTCCCATCACCATCTGAGTCCACCATGACAGTAGTCTTTCCAGTCCTTTTGTCAATCTGGCAACCCAGCCAGGACACAGCATCCATGATAGTCTGCATCCATGATTGTCTATGGAGTCTAGACAGCCTTCCCACGCCCCCATGTAGCCAACAACATTACACAGATCCCATGTGTTTCCCATCCCTGTCCCCCTTCATTCAAAACACATTCCATCTACATTGTGAATACAAATAGAAAAACAAGCTTCCAGCTACAGTAAACAACACCAGTTAAGAGGATACTACAGACACAGAGATCCATAACAACACCAGCTAAGAGGATACTACAGACACAGAGATCCATAACAACACCAGCTAAGAGGATACTACAGACAGAGAGATCCATAACAACACCAGCTAAGAGGATACTACAGACACAGAGATCCATAACAACACCTGCTAAGAGGATACTACAGACACAGAGATCCATAACAACACCAGCTAAGAGGATACTACAGACACAGAGATCCATAACAACACCAGCTAAGAGGATACTACAGACACAGAGATCCATAACAACACCTGCTAAGAGGATACTACAGACACAGAGATCCATAACAACACCAGCTAAGAGGATACTACAGACAGAGAGATCCATAACAACACCAGTTAAGAGGATACTACAGACAGAGAGATCCATAACAACACCAGCTAAGAGGATACTACAGACAGAGAGATCCATAACAACACCAGCTAAGAGGATACTACAGACAGAGAGATCCATAACAACACCTGCTAAGAGGATACTACAGACAGAGAGATCCATAACAACACCAGATAAGAGGATACTACAGACAGAGAGATCCATAACAACACCAGCTAAGAGGATACTACAGACACAGAGATCCATAACAACACCAGCTAAGAGGATACTACAGACAGAGAGATCCATAACAACACCAGCTAAGAGGATACTACAGACAGAGAGATCCATAACAACACCAGCTAAGAGGATACTACAGACAGAGAGATCCATAACAACACCAGCTAAGAGGATACTACAGACAGAGAGATCCATAACAACACCAGCTAAGAAGATACTACAGACAGAGAGATCCATAACAACACCAGCTAAGAGGATACTACAGACAGAGAGATCCATAACAACACCAGCTAAGAGGATACTACAGACAGAGAGATCCATAACAACACCAGCTAAGAGGATACTACAGACAGAGAGATCCATAACAACACCAGCTAAGAGGATACTACAGACAGAGAGATCCATAACAACACCAGCTAAGAGGATACTACAGACAGAGAGATCCATAACAACACCTGCTAAGAGGATACTACAGACAGAGAGATCCATAACAACACCAGCTAAGAGGATACTACAGACAGAGAGATCCATAACAACACCTGCTAAGAGGATACTACAGACAGAGAGATCCATAACAACACCAGCTAAGAGGATACTAAAGACAGAGAGATCCATAACAACACCAGCTAAGAGGATACTACAGACAGAGAGATCCATAACAACACCAGCTAAGAGGATACTACAGACAGAGAGATCCATAACAACACCAGCTAAGAGGATACTACAGACACAGAGATCCATAACAACACCTGCTAAGAGGATACTACAGACAGAGAGATCCATAACAACACCTGCTAAGAGGATACTACAGACAGAGAGATCCATAACAACACCTGCTAAGAGGATACTACAGACACAGAGATCCATAACAACACCAGCTAAGAGGATACTACAGACAGAGAGATCCATAACAACACCAGCTAAGAGGATACTACAGACAGAGAGATCCATAACAACACCAGCTAAGAGGATACTACAGACAGAGAGATCCATAACAACACCAGCTAAGAGGATACTACAGACAGAGAGATCCATAACAACACCAGCTAAGAGGATACTACAGACAGAGAGATCCATAACAACACCAGCTAAGAGGATACTACAGACAGAGAGATCCATAACAACACCAGCTAAGAGGATACTACAGACAGAGAGATCCATAACAACACCAGCTAAGAGGATACTACAGACAGAGAGATCCATAACAACACCAGCTAAGAGGATACTACAGACAGAGAGATCCATAACAACACCAGCTAAGAGGATACTACAGACAGAGAGATCCATAACAACACCAGCTAAGAGGACACTACAGACAGAGAGATCCATAACAACACCAGCTAAGAGGATACTACAGACAGAGAGATCCATAACAACACCAGCTAAGAGGATACTACAGACAGAGAGATCCATAACAACACCAGCTAAGAGGATACCACAGACAGAGAGATCCATAACAACACCAACTAAGAGGATACCACAGACAGAGAGATCCATAACAACACCAGCTAAGAGGATACTACAGACAGAGAGATCCATAACAACACCAGCTAAGAGGATACTACAGACAGAGAGATCCATAACAACACCAGCTAAGAGGATACTACAGACAGAGAGATCCATAACAACACCAGCTAAGAGGATACTACAGACAGAGAGATCCATAACAACACCAGCTAAGAGGATACTACAGACAGAGAGATCCATAACAACACCAGTTAAGAGGATACTACAGACAGAGAGATCCATAACAACACCAGCTAAGAGGATACTAAAGACAGAGAGATCCATAACAACACCAGCTAAGAGGATACTACAGACAGAGAGATCCATAACAACACCAGCTAAGAGGATACTACAGACAGAGAGATCCATAACAACACCAGCTAAGAGGATACTACAGACAGAGAGATCCATAACAACACCAGCTAAGAGGATACTACAGACAGAGAGATCCATAACAACACCAGCTAAGAGGATACTACAGACAGAGAGATCCATAACAACACCAGCTAAGAGGATACTACAGACAGAGAGATCCATAACAACACCAGCTAAGAGGATACTACAGACAGAGAGATCCATAACAACACCAGCTAAGAGGATACTACAGACAGAGAGATCCATAACAACACCAGCTAAGAGGATACTACAGACAGAGAGATCCATAACAACACCAGCTAAGAGGATACTACAGACAGAGAGGTCCATAACAACACCAGTTAAGAGGATACTACAGACAGAGAGATCCATAACAACACCAGCTAAGAGGATACTACAGACAGAGAGATCCATAACAACACCAGCTAAGAGGATACTACAGACAGAGAGATCCATAACAACACCAGCTAAGAGGATACTACAGACAGAGATATCCATAACAACACCAGCTAAGAGGATACTACAGACAGAGAGATCCATAACAACACCAGCTAAGAGGATTCTACAGACAGAGAGATCCATAACAACACCAGCTAAGAGGATACTACAGACAGAGAGATCCATAACAACACCAGCTAAGAGGATACTACAGACAGAGAGATCCATAACAACACCAGCTAAGAGGATACTACAGACACAGAGATCCATAACAACACCAGCTAAGAGGATACTACAGACAGAGAGATCCATAACAACACCAGCTAAGAGGATACTACAGACAGAGAGATCCATAACAACACCAGCTAAGAGGATACTACAGACAGAAGAGGCAGAGAGATCCATAACAACACCAACTAAGAGGATACTACAGACAGAGAGATCCATAACAACACCAGTTAAGAGGATACTACAGACAGAGAGATCCATAACAACACCAGCTAAGAGGATACTACAGACAGAGAGATCCATAACAACACCAGTTAAGAGGATACTACAGACAGAGAGATCCATAACAACACCAGCTAAGAGGATACTAAAGACAGAGAGATCCATAACAACACCAGTTAAGAGGATACTACAGACAGAAGAGGCAGAGAGATCCATAAGAACACCAGTTAAGAGTGATACTACAGACAGAAGAGGCAGAGAGATCCATAACAACACCAGTTAAGAGGATACTACAGACAGAAGAGGCAGAGAGATCCATAACAACACCAGCTAAGAGGATACTACAGACAGAAGAGGCAGGGAGATCCATAACAACACCAGCTAAGAGGATACTAAAGACAGAGAGATCCATAACAACACCAGCTAAGAGGATACTACAGACAGAGAGATCCATAACAACACCTGCTAAGAGGATACTACAGACAGAGAGATCCATAACAACACCAGCTAAGAGGATACTACAGACAGAAGAGGCAGGGAGATCCATAACAACACCAGCTAAGAGGATACTACAGACAGAAGAGGCAGAGAGATCCATAACAACACCAGCTAAGAGGATACTACAGACAGAAGAGGCAGGGAGATCCATAACAACACCAGCTAAGAGGATACTAAAGACAGAGAGATCCATAACAACACTCATTGAGAGGAACAGACCTGGGTTCAAATACTATTTGACATCATTTCAAAGACTATAGCTGGGCTTGACTGAGCTCGCCTGATGCAATGGAACGAACGGAATAGTTCCAAAAGTGTAAATCATTGGCAGTCCAGATAGGCTAAAGAAAATGTTAAACGTATTTGAAAAGTTCAAATGGTATCTGAACCCAGGTCTGGTTGATAAAAGGCTGGCTTGTTTTGCGGAGCCAACTAGCCTCTACATGGAAACATCTGGGTCTGTTACCTTAACGATGATGATGACTGGAATGCTATGCTAATGAATGCTAATGACGTTTGCTGGGGGTTTTAATGATGTGGTCAAGGCATGTGGTGAAGGACGTGGTGAAGGATGTGGTGAAGGACGTGGTGAAGGATGTGGTGAAGGACGTGTGTAGGACGTGTGATTGTGGGGATCTTAATGATCTCAGTTGGTTAGCATGGTGCTTTTAGAGTCTGATGTGCCAGCTGGAGTAATGGGTTCGATTCCCACATGGGCCACATCTACTGAGTATGAAATACACTATGTGTTTACTCTGGATAAAAGTGTCTGCTAAATAAATGTTGTTGATCCAGGGTGTTGATGGTCTGGATGTGTGGTTATATTTCAGATCGGGTCATACTATGGGAGTGAGATCTCCCCGGTGGATATAGATGGTGACGGAGTAACAGACAACCTACTGGTGGCAGCTCCCATGTTCTTCAGTGGAGGCTGGGAGAAGGGCAAGGTGTACATCTACAGAGTGACTGAACTGGTGGGTGGGCATGCACACACACACACACGCACACACGCACACGCACACACACACACACACACACACACACGCACGCACGCGCGCACACGCACGCGCGCGCACACACACACGCACACACACGCACACACACACACACACACACACACACGCACACACACACACACGCGCACACACACACACGCACGCGCGCACACACACGCACACACACGCACGCACACACACACATACATACACATACGCGCACTCACACACACTCACTCACAGATGTACGAATGCTCACACACACACGTCACACTCGTGTGCACACACATTCACTTACACACACGTCCCAGGTCCCGTTACCAAACACAATTAAAACCAGGTCAGCACAGAATACGAAACACCTCGACCAGATCACATAGAGACAAACTATCCCAGTGCATTGTATTTACATTACAACACATCAGACCAGACCTTCCAGAGCCTTGATGGGTTAGTTAACCCACTGGTACAACACAGTCTACTAGACGTTCCAGAGCCTTGATGGGTTAGTTAACCCACTGGTACAACACAGTCTACCAGACCTTCCAGAGCCTTGATGGGTTAGTTAACCCACTGGTACAACACAGTCTACTAGACGTTACAGAGCCTTGATGGGTTAGTTAACCCACTGGTACAACACAGTCTACTAGACGTTCCAGAGCCTTGATGGGTTAGTTAACTCACTGGTACAACACAGTCTACTAGACGTTCCAGAGCCTTGATGGGTTAGTTAACCCACTGGTACAACACAGTCTACCAGACGTTCCAGAGCCTTGATGGGTTAGTTAACCCACTGGTACAACACAGTCTACCAGACGTTCCAGAGCCTTGATGGGTTAGTTAACCCACTGGTACAACACAGTCTACCAGATGTTCCAGAGCCTTGATGGGTTAGTTAACCCACTGGTACAACACAGTCACCAGACGTTCCAGAGCCTTGATGGGTTAGTTAACCCACTGGTACAACATCAACAGTCTACCAGACTTTTGGCACCTGCAGTCACACAGATGAAATGAACAGCCTCCCTCCCTGCGCCAGCCCGCCGTCTTCATTAGAGTCTTGGTTGGTTAGTGTACAAGGGCACCGTGAGCTCAGTAGGAAAGCCTTCACTACATCAAACTGAATTAACAGCCTGTTATTTGGAGAAGAAAGGGGCTTCTTAGTAGGTGGAGATGACTGCAGAGGAATTCCTGTAGTTTTGAGACTCTCTCTCTCTCTCTCTGTTTCTCTCTCTCTGATTCTCTCTCCGTTTCTCTGTTTCTCTCTCTCTCTCTCTCTCTCTCTGATTCTCTCTCCGTTTCTCTGTTTTTCTCTCTCTGTTTCTCTGTCTCTGTTTCTCTCTCTCTGATTCTCTCTCTCTCTCAAATATACTATAAGTGGTACCTGTGGACTGATAAGGGCTTGATCATTAAGGTTCCCCAAACAAGAAAAAAAGACAAGGGATCCCCCAACTAAGGACACAAAATGGGTGTTGTGTTTTAGGTTAAAAATAAGTGACAGAGAGGTGGCCTTCCATTCTACCAATAAGCCACTGTGGAATGACAGTGATGGTCTCCCCATCCCACCACATGTTTCTAATGTTCCCCACTGAGTATGATCCTCTCACACACACTCACACACACACACACACACACACATACACACACACACACACACACACACACACACACACACACACACACACACACACACACACACACACACACACACTACCCTGTCCTCCTCTTTCCTTTTAAAAGACAACTGAAAAAAACAAGTGATCTAATGTTTCAGCTGTTCATAGGCTGTAGATTAGGGAGAAAGATGAGACAGACTGGAGAGTGATAATGTGTATGGCCGATGACGGCCTAAAATACTTGGCTCCCATACTGCTGAGGGATTGTACCTTTTTCCAGACTGAGGATAAACCTAATTCTACTCCGACTGACTTTATACCCACTGTGAATACTCAAAGTTCCTCAGAAACATCCCTAAAGAAACATCAAGAAGCCTTGTTTGCCTTTGATCATGTGACACTCGGATGAATCACCCATCCCTCATGTTGACAATGTTTTTGGGAAATCATATTTCCCCCTTGGGATAGAAAATGAGTTAAACCCTTCCTCTTGCGTGAGCAAAAACAATGCGGCTTGAGGTTTTCAGTTGATTTCAAATTCAAAACTCATAACTCCCCAGTTATTGTTTGTTAGTTACTTTGGTCTATTTATGTAAACAAAAACAAAGGTTTCTAACATGTTTTGTTTACTTTCCTAAATGAATTTGGAATAACAAATGAAAGCTTCTGTAAAGACTGAAGGGGAAAGTTAAAGACAACAATGTCTCTATGTCTCATTATGAGCTGTGTAAATAAATGGAGGACTGTCCATTTGAAGAAGATCATCGATGGATGACTGAGATATCCCAGAAGCCTGTGGGGTGGGGCTACCCGGCCGCAGCACAGGAGATAACAGATTTACAACTTACAGTTTTTCTCAATTGCTAAAACACCATTTCTGAAACCTTGCTCCATTTCCTGAAAACATTCAACACAAAACCTCATCTTCAAGCACTTTTTACATAACCTCTGACTCCTCTCGCAAAATGAAACATTCGCCTCAAAACAGTTTTACCTGTGTTCAAAATCAAACACTGCTCTCAAATCATAAACAAAGTGATCAAAATGATATACACTCTCAAGCAGTCAGTAAACAATACACCGAAAAATAGAAAACACATTGTTCAAAACATACAATTCTCAGGGAGAGGTACATTTTTTATCTAAAAACATATTCATATTCTTCCATCATTGTCTTTGTGATGAACGAAAACATGTTCTATCATAGTAGCTCAAAATTGATAGGAAATTACTACACTGCTTTGCTCTTTGCAATTTTGTTTTTTATTCTTCCTCCTCCTTGTACCCCTATTTTTACAGTACTGTACCCTGCATCTCACAAACTTGTCCTTTGACTCTGTGATGCTGTAATTCTTGTTCTTTGTTGATATGAACCTGCAACCAGTCAAAATCTATTGAGCAGTCAGTACTGTTAATAAATGGAAAGCACAATGTTCAGGGCCATACAATTTGTCCATTGTACAGTATACAGCCTACAATGCACTGTACTACAGTATACAGCCTACAATGCACTGTACTACAGTATACAGCCTACAATGCACTGTACTACAGTATACAGCCTACAATGCACTGTACTACAGTATACAGCCTACAATGCACTGTACTACAGTATACAGCCCACAATGCACTGTACTACAGTATACAGCCCACAATGCACTGTACTACAGTATACAGCCCACAATGCACTGTACTACAGTATACAGCCTACAATGCACTGTACTACAGTATACAGCCTACAATGCACTGTACTACAGTATACAGCCTACAATGCACTGTACTACAGTATACAGCCTACAATGCACTGTACTACAGTATACAGCCCACAATGCACTGTACTACAGTATACAGCCCACAATGCACTGTACTACAGTATACAGTCTACAATGCACTGTACTACAGTATACAGCCTACAATGCACTGTACTACAGTATACAGCCCACAATGCACTGTACTACAGTATACAGCCCACAATGCACTGTACTACAGTATACAGCCTACAATGCACTGTACTACAGTATACAGCCTACAATGCACTGTACTACAGTATACAGCCTACAATGCACTGTACTACAGTATACAGCCTACAATGCACTGTACTACAGTATACAGCCTACAATTCACTGTTCTACAGTATACAGCCTACAATGCACTGTACTACAGTATACAGCCTACAATGCACTGTACTACAGTATACAGCCTACAATGCACTGTACTACAGTATACAGCCTCCAATGCACTGTACTACAGTATACAGCCTACAATGCACAGCCTACAATGCACTGTACTACAGTATACAGCCTACAATGCACTGTACTACAGTATACAGCCTACAATGCACTGTACTACAGTATACAGCCTACAATGCACTGTACTACAGTATACAGCCTACAATGCACTGTACTACAGTATACAGCCTACAATGCACTGTACTACAGTATACAGCCTACATTGCACTGTACTACAGTATATAGCCTACAATGCACAGCCTACAATGCACTGTACTACAGTATACAGCCTACAATGCACTGTACTACAGTATACAGCCTACAATGCACTGTACTACAGTATACAGCCTACAATGCACTGTACTACAGTATACAGCCTACAATGCACTGTACTACAGTATACAGCCTACAATGCACTGTACTACAGTATACAGCCTACAATGCACTGTACTACAGTATACAGCCTACAATGCACTGTACTACAGTATACAGCCTACAATGCACTGTACTACAGTATACAGCCCACAATGCACTGTACTACAGTATACAGCCTACAATGCACTGTACTACAGTATACAGCCCACAATGCACTGTACTACAGTATACAGCCTACAATGCACTGTACTACAGTATACAGCCTACAATGCACTGTACTACAGTATACAGCCCACAATGCACTGTACTACAGTATACAGCCCACAATGCACTGTACTACAGTATACAATACTAACAGGGACAACAATCAAAAGGAGTGATCATGTGATCAATGTTACTCAAATTTCATCAGATATTTCCACTCTGTCTTCCTATTCCTCCTCCTCTTCCTGTTTCTTGCCCTCCTCCTCCTCTTCCTCCTCGTCGCCCACCTCGCATACGCACTCGTCCTCATACATTGTTTCTTCTATCCATTCTCAGACGTTCTCCTTCCCACCTTCAACAACCTGTTTGCTCTCTGAACTGGCTTATATTGGTTGTGTCGCATCATTTGAAACAGGTTAAATCCATTTTGAGTGGTTGTGTTCAATCAATGACATGTCTTCTCTATTTGTATTTGATTGTTGCCACTTGTGTTTACCAGTATGGATGACATGTGCATTAGAGTGCAGAATGTGTTTACCAGTATGGATGACATGTGTATTAGAGTGCAGAATGTGTTTACCAGTATGGATGACATGTGCATTAGAGTGCAGAATGTGTTTACCAGTATGGATGACATGTGCATTAGAGTGCAGAATGTGTTTACCAGTATGGATGACATGTGTATTAGAGTGCAGAATGTGTTATGAGAATGAGAATGTGTTTAGAGTTTTGCTGATCTGCAAATTGTGTTTTACCATGTGAAATGGTTTAAGGTATTGACAACAGACTGCATAATTAGCTAAATGAGTCCAGGCAACTGAGAACTTTGTTCAGCCAATGGGTTTTAGTGTTTTAGCAATTGAGAAAAACTGTAACTCCATTTCCTTAGTCACTATGTCTGTTGTTGATGGATTCCGCTTGTGCATATGTTTTTCAAGGTTTTTCAACCAAAGACTCTTTAAGTACAGAGTAACAAAGACAATTCTACCAACCAATAGGGGAAACATTGGCAAATACATAATTGAATATACATGCACATGACACAACCTTTACCTACAGTACCCTCTATCCCGTGTATCAGAAATATTCCAAAATGACATCCTATTTCCTTCTTCAGAATCGTTTCGTCCTGGAGGGAGCGTTGGAGATCCAGGACCATGGTCAGAACGCTCGGTTCGGCTCCTCGCTGGCCCCGGTCCCTGACCTGAACGGGGACGGCTTCAACGACGTGGTGGTGGGGGCTCCGCTGGAGGATGACCACAGAGGAGCTATCTACGTCTTCTTCAGCCAACGCAACAGGATTCTGCGGAAATACAAACAGAGGATAGCTGCGTTAGACATCGCTAGTGGCCTGCGCTACTTTGGCCGTAGTATCCATGGCAGTATGGACATGAATGAGGATGGCCTGGTGGACTTGGCCGTGGGGTCCCTGGGGGCAGCCGTGCTCCTATGGTAGGTCACTTAGATATTAACAAGTGTTCTACTGTTCCTCTGGTAGGTCACTTAGATATTAACAAGTGTTCTACTGTTTCTCTGGTAGGTCACTTAGATATTAACAAGTGTTCTACTGTTCCTCTGGTAGGTCACTTAGATATTAACAAGTGTTCTACTGTTTCTCTGGTAGGTCACTTAGATATTAACAAGTGTTCTACTGTTTCTCTGGTAGGTCACTTAGATATTAACAAGTGTTCTACTGTTCCTCTGGTAGGTCACTTAGATATTAACAAGTGTTCTACTGTTCCTCTGGTAGGTCACTTAGATATTAACAAGTGTTCTACTGTTCCTCTTAGATATTAACAAGTGTTCTACTGTTCCTCTGGTAGGTCACTTAGATATTAACAAGTGTTCTACTGTTCCTCTTAGATATTAACAAGTGTTCTACTGTTCCTCTGGTAGGTCACTTAGATATTAACAAGTGTTCTACAGTTCCTCTGGTAGGTCACTTAGATATTAACAAGTGTTCTACTGTTCCTCTGGTAGGTCACTTAGATATTAACAAGTGTTCTACTGTTCCTCCTAGATATTAACAAGTGTTCTACTGTTCCTCTTAGATATTAACAAGTGTTCTACTGTTCCTCTTAGATATTAACAAGTGTTCTACTGTTCCTCTGGTAGGTCACTTAGATATTAACAAGTGTTCTACTGTTCCTCCTAGATATTAACAAGTGTTCTACTGTTCCTCTTAGATATTAACAAGTGTTCTACTGTTCCTCTTAGATATTAACAAGTGTTCTACTGTTCCTCTTAGATATTAACAAGTGTTCTACTGTTCCTCTTAGATATTAACAAGTGTTCTACTGTTCCTCTTAGATATTAACAAGTGTTCTACTGTTTCTATGGTAGGTCACTTAGATATTAACAAGTGTTCTACTGTTCCTCTTAGATATTAACAAGTGTTCTACTGTTTCTATGGTAGGTCACTTAGATATTAACAAGTGTTCTACTGTTCCTCTTAGATATTAACAAGTGTTCTACTGTTTCTATGGTACTGTATGTATGTGGAACATATAATAACTACATTTATGATTAAAACACTGTGTATGGTTCATCTGCAGGTCTCGCAGTGTCGTCCGAATTCACGCCAACATCAGGTTTGAACCCAGCAAGATCAACGTCTTTGTGAAGGACTGTGAGAGGGGAGGCAAGGACGTGACCTGCATGTCAGCCATAGTGTGTCTAAACGTCACCGCCCGGACAGCCATACCTCCTACACAGGAAGTGGGTGAGTGTTCAAAAATGACCAATTGAGTCACGTTATAGACTATAATGTAGTCTGCATCCTTCTGATTATAACTTCAGTGAGTCATGTTATAGACTATAATGTAGTCTGCATCCTTCTACTGATTATAACTTCAGTGAGTCATGTTATAGACTATAATGTAGTCTGCATCCTTCTACTGATTATAACTTCAGTGAGTCACATTATAGACTATAATGTAGTCTGCATCCTTCTGATTATAACTTCAGTGAGTCATGTTATAGACTATAATGTAGTCTGCATCCTTCTACTGATTATAACTTCAGTGCAAAAGATGTCAGATTGACTCCAACTACCTTGAGATACTGCTGATGTTGCTGAACTCTTTCTCTGCCCTTCTCATAATATGGGTTCTGTTTAAGCCGCCCACTGCCTACCGCTGTTATGGGGATGAGAACTAAACTAATCAAACTGGCTTCATCTTAATGGATGTAATACCCCAGTGGAGCCACAAAGCCTGGTTTATATTCAGGAACAAGTTTATTCACTGTTGTTCGTTCACTGTACAGTCAGCAGAGGACCTCATTGTCTTTCAGGCAAAACTGACATCTTGATTAACTTTACTGTTGATCTCCTACTGTTCTGTTTGAAGCAAAGCTTAGCCTTTCCAAGACTGTTTTATGTTTAGAGCAAAGCTTTCCAAGACTGTTCTATGTTTAGAGCAAAGCTCAGCCTTTCCAAGCCTGCTACACATTGGCTAAGGATCAAGTCAGCACTAGAAGTAATGCAGTTCAGAGACTCATAGTTGTAATCATGATCCAAACGTGTATTGCTCAATGTCTCTGCTTGGTTGTTGTTGAGTCAGTCAGACCGCTCTGTTGTTGGCTCACTAAGTGAAAGGGTGATGGCTTCTTGCCCCGGAGCAGAGCCACAGGAAAATGTTTCCTCGCTATCAGTGACAGTTTAGGATATCATTCTATCTGCCAAACACATACGCTGCAGGCTACAGAGCGGTTACGGACATGCTATGCCATCTGCTGCATCTGATGGCATATGAGAGCTGGATCATCCTAGCCTCTGACTGTTAATTAGCATACTGTATGTAAAATTGCCCTCCGAATAGTATGCATTCTGTCCACTCTACTCATTGAATTTCTATGGTGGCAATATAATCAGGCTGATGGTTGTCAGGCTGCCGATAACCCGACATGGCTACCCCACACTTCTGAATCTCCCTGGAGACCGTTTCGGTTGCCGTGGCTCTGAGGTGTTGAATCACCGACAGTGACCCACCCGTGCTCTGACACAAGGTATCTCTGGTCACAATTTGTTTTAAAGGTTGAGGCCTGTTGGCTCAGGTTTTCCCCCTTGTGTGGGACTATAGGAGGCAGGCTAAGGAGGCAGGCTAAGGTGGCAGGCTAAGGAGGCATTGAGGCGTAGATGTTTCTGCTTAACCTCACAACCTCCCAACATCTTTGTCACATATGTTAGACGGGCCAAACTAATAGGAAGAAGGCTCAGAAAGTTATCTTGTCCTCCGCCGGGACGGTTGGACATTTAAGGGAAACTGAACAGTGGGAACACATTGATTTGATTTCCCCTCATCATCATGTCTGGTCTAGTACCATCTGTCAGATGTGCTGCTGCTGCAAGTCTGTTGTTGTCAACTGTACAAGGAAGACTAAACTTTGAGAAAAGAGATATCTACAAATGTGCTTAAGGTAACACGCTTTCAACTTTAAGGAGCATCTGATGGAAATGGAAAGAGCATGTGTTCAACATCCACTGAAGTAGCTATCAACTTTAATAGATACAGTAGTTGCTGTGGTAACCAAACAATCAGACTTGCTAGTTTAGCTAACCAAACCATCAGTTCTAGCTTGCCATTATGAAAATGGAATTCAACAATGCCAATGTTTTCAATTGAACTTTTAAAAAGCAGCTCAAATATAGAACATGTAAGAATGAACTATAGCCATTGAATTCTACCGTGAAAATATACCATACGTTATAGGGAAATAATGCACTCTAGAATGCCTTTCAAGCCAATCAGAAAGGAGCATTCAACAATGCCATGGTATAATGGAGAGAGTAGGTATGAGGTATGGGAGACCAGTGTACTCTCCAGTTGGCATGCTCAGTAGGGTAATGTGCATGAGCTCTGCATTTTATGGTATTTTCCCCAAGCTATTAAAGCAGTGTAATAAATAACGTGCCTCTTAAATAGTGTGGGTTGGAAATGAATCACTTCCAAAGCCATATGGCTCAAGAGGTCTAGTCAACTCTCTCAACTCCGCAGTAGTCACTCATTCAAATGTCCTCGACTGAGACGTTGTTTCAGTTCCTTGACGGTGGCTAGTCAACTCTCTCAACTCCGCAGTAGTCACTCATTCAAATGTCCTCGACTGTGACGTTGTTTCAGTTCCTTGACGGTGGCTAGTCAACTCTCTCAACTCCGCAGTAGTCACTCATTCAAATGTCCTCGACTGAGACGTTGTTTCAGTTCCTTGACGGTGGCTAGTCAACTCTCTCAACTCCGCAGTAGTCACTCATTCAAATGTCCTCGACTGAGACGTTGTTTCAGTTCCTTGACGGTGGCTAGTCAACTCTCTCAACTCCGCAGTAGTCACTCATTCAAATGTCCTCGACTGTGACGTTGTTTCAGTTCCTTGACGGTGGCTAGTCAACTCTCTCAACTCCGCAGTAGTCACTCATTCAAATGTCCTCGACTGAGACGTTGTTTCAGTTCCTTGACGGTGGCTCTTGTATTTTGTCCAAGTTTCTTTTTTGTAATGTAATCTGTGCTGCTTCTGGTCATGACTTTATAGAAAATAAAGTATTGATGTATAGAACATGTTTCCAACATTTATGCTCCCTCTTTCTTCATCTCTCTAGCTATCACTTACAACACCACCATGGGGGAGCGCCGATTCAACCCCAGAGCCATAATGGACGACCCTGATAAACTGCTGTTTCAAAACCTGACCCTGCTTTCTGGAGAGGAGACCTGTCAACACATCTACTTCCATGTCGTGGTGAGCACTGACTGAACTCTTGCTGAATTCTAAATCAACATCTAGACTCTAACCTATCCGGGAGATCTGAGATTATTGGATAGGTGGAAGCAATATGACTACATTTACATACAGCCAATCAGAAGGTAAGATAGAGACTTGAGATGGTATTATCCAGAGCCATGTATTTAGATAATTGGGACAACTTTTATAATTGTAAATATTATAATTCTAGACATCCAGACATTCAGCATAGCAATGTTGAAATATTCCCCTATGTAATGTTAATGGGGGGGGTGTAACATGGTCAATTCATAATGCAGAAACCTCAATGTCCTGACAATCTAAATACTGGTTTAATCCTATCATTGTAACGTTTCCTATTCTATCCTATCATTATGTTTCCTATTCTATCCTATCATTATGTTTCCTATTCTATCCTATCATTATGTTTCCTATTCTATCCTATCATTATGTTTCCTATTCTATCCTATCATTATGTTTCCTATTCTATCCTATCATTATGTTTCCTATTCTATCCTATCATTATGTTTCCTATTCTACCCTATCATTATGTTTCCTATTCTATCCTATCATTATGTTTCCTATTCTACCCTATCATTATGTTTCCTATTCTATCCTATCATTATGTTTCCTATTCTACCCTATCATTATGTTTCCTATTCTATCCTATCATTATAACATTTCCTATTCTATCCTATCATTATGTTTCCTATTCTACCCTATCATTATACCATTTCCTATTCTACCCTATCACTATAACATTTCCTATTCTACCCTATCATTATGTTTCCTATTCTACCCTATCATTATGTTTCCTATTCTACCCTATCACTATAACATTTCCTATTCTACCCTATCATTATGTTTCCTATTCTACCCTATCATTATGTTTCCTATTCTACCCTATCATTATAACATTTCCTATTCTACCCTATCACTATGTTTCCTATTCTACCCTATCATTATAACATTTCCTATTCTACCCTATCATTATGTTTCCTATTCTATCCTATCATTATAACATTTCCTATTCTACCCTATCATTATAACGTTTCCTATTCTATCCTATCATTATGTTTCCTATTCTATCCTATCATTATAACGTTTCCTATTCTATCCTATCATTATAAAGTTTCCTATTCTATCCTATCATTATAAAGTTTCATTTTCTATCCTATCATTAAAAAGTTTCATATTCTATCCTATCATTATGTTTCCTATTCTATCCTATCATTATAATGTTTCCTATTCTATCCTATCATTATGTTTCCTATTCTATCCTATCATTATGTTTCCTATTCTATCATTATAAAGTTTCCTATTCTATCCTATCATTATAACGTTTCCTATTCTATCCTAACATTATAACGTTTCCTATTCTATCCTAACATTATAACGTTTCCTATTCTATCTTAACATTATAACGTTTCCTATCCTATCCTAACATTACAACGTTTCCTATCCTATCATTATAATGTTTCGTATTCTATCCTATCATTATGTTTCCTATTCTATCCTATCATTATGTTTCCTATTCTATCCTATCATACAGTTGTAATAACACTGATCCTCCCCACGTGTTGTTGATCCAGGAGACCACGGACTACGTGAGGCCCATCGTGTTCACTGTGGCAGTGGCACTGCAGGATCCCGACCAGGGCCCTGCGCTGGACGACACCTGGCCCACCACCTTCAGGACTGAGGTGAGATACACACATCTGACCACTGACCATCATCACTTCTTATGTAATCACTGATTAGAAATGTCTGGACAGGTAAAACAAAAACATTTGCTGGAACCCTTCCGTTCATCTGTCCAATCATATCTAATCAGAGATCACTTCAAGGAAGCGATGAAGAAAGGAAGCGCTTTGAGCGGGTCACATGACTGCTTGACCTGACCACTAACCAGTCGTCTCCTTGTTTAGCTCTTAGTCTACAGCTTTATGAGTGGTATTGTAGCGATTAAGGGGAACATCCAGGGGCTTGAACCAGTGACACTATGGTTTGCAGGGCAAGCAGAGTACTCGCTGTACCATAAAGGTCCAGACCTCTTGGCATAGCCGTACTATGATATGGATTGTAACTGAGTATCTCTCGCTCTACTAGCTTCCCTTCTGGAATGGCTGTGATGAGGACGACCGCTGTATACCAGGCCTGTCCTTACAGAGTACAACTGACCTGCTGTCTTGGAGGTGAGCGCGCGCGCATGCGCACACACACACACACACACACACAGATCAGAATTGATTGATTTACCCCCTCCCCCCACAGGCAGTTCTGTGGGAATGCAGTCCACTCCAGGGGTGCGATGTGTCGACGTCTGTCCGAAGGAGGGGCGGAGGGGTCAGAGCGAGTGATGGAGGGATCGAGGAGGAGGATGGTGGTGGACGTTCGTCTGGAGAACAGAGGAGAAAACGCCTATGGAGCCCGCCTCAACATCACCTACACTCCTAACCTACGATTCTCTAGTCTCATAGTCAAGGTGATGATTCACAGTAGACAGTACATTGGATTTTAAAGACCACTATTCCAGGACCCAAAGACTATAGTACACCAGTACCGCAGACACCAGTATACCAGTACCGCAGACACCAGTATACCAGTACCGCAGACACCAGTATACCAGTACCGCAGACACCAGTATACCAGTACCGCAGACACCAGTACCGCAGACACCAGTATACCAGTACCACAGACACCAGTATACCAGTACCGCAGACACCAGTACCGCAGACACCAGTATACCAGTACCGCAGACACCAGTATACCAGTACCGCAGACACCAGTATACCAGTACCGCAGACACCAGTATACCAGTACTGCAGACACCAGTACACCAGTACTGCAGATACCAGTACTGCAGACACCAGTATACCAGTACTGCAGACACCAGTACACCAGTACCGCAGACACAAGTATACCAGTACCGCAGACACCAGTATACCAGTACCGCAGACACCAGTATACCAGTACTGCAGACACCAGTATACCAGTACCGCAGACACCAGTATACCAGTACCGCAGACACCAGTATACCAGTACCGCAGACACCAGTATACCAGTACCGCAGACACCAGTATACCAGTACCGCAGACACCAGTATACCAGTACCGCAGACACCAGTATACCAGTACTGCAGACACCAGTACTGCAGATACCAGTACTGCAGACACCAGTATACCAGTACTGCAGACACCAGTACACCAGTATACCAGTACCGCAGACACCAGTATACCAGTACCGCAGACTCCAGTATACCAGTACCGCAGACATCAGTATACCAGTACCGCAGACACCAGTATACCAGTACCGCAGACACCAGTACCGCAGACACCAGTATACCAGTACCGCAGACACCAGTATACCAGTACTGCAGACACCAGTACACCAGTACTGCAGATACCAGTACTGCAGACACCAGTATACCAGTACCGCAGACACCAGTACACCAGTACCACAGACACCAGTATACCAGTACCGCAGACACCAGTATACCAGTACCGCAGACACCAGTATACCAGTACCGCAGACACCAGTATACCAGTACCGCAGACACCAGTATACCAGTACCGCAGACACCAGTATACCAGTACCGCAGACACCAGTATACCAGTACCGCAGACACCAGTATACCAGTACCGCAGACACCAGTATACCAGTACCGCAGACACCAGTATACCAGTACCGCAGACACCAGTATACCAGTACTGCAGACACCAGTACTGCAGATACCAGTACTGCAGACACCAGTATACCAGTACTGCAGACACCAGTACACCAGTATACCAGTACCGCAGACACCAGTATACCAGTACCGCAGACTCCAGTATACCAGTACCGCAGACATCAGTATACCAGTACCGCAGACACCAGTATACCAGTACCGCAGACACCAGTACCGCAGACACCAGTATACCAGTACCGCAGACACCAGTATACCAGTACTGCAGACACCAGTACACCAGTACTGCAGATACCAGTACTGCAGACACCAGTATACCAGTACCGCAGACACCAGTACACCAGTACCACAGACACCAGTATACCAGTACCGCAGACACCAGTATACCAGTACCGCAGACACCAGTATACCAGTACCGCAGACACCAGTATACCAGTACCGCAGACACCAGTATACCAGTACCGCAGACACCAGTATACCAGTACCGCAGACACCAGTATACCAGTACCGCAGACACCAGTACACCAGTATACCAGTACCGCAGACACCAGTATACCAGTACCGCAGACACCAGTATACCAGTACCGCAGACACCAGTATACCAGTACCTCAGACACCAGTATACCAGTACCGCAGACACCAGTATACCAGTACCACAGACACCAGTACTGCAGACACCAGTATACCAGTACAGCAGACACCAGTACAGCAGACAACATTACACCAGTACTGCAGACACCAGTATACCAGTACCGCAGACACCAGTATACCAGTACCGCAGACACCAGTATACCAGTACCGGAGACACCAGTACCACAAACACCAGTACAGCAGACACCAGTATACCAGTACTGCAGACACCAGTACTGCAGACACCAGTATACCAGTACTGCAGACACCAGTATACCAGTACTGCAGACACCAGTATACCAGTACTGCAGACACCAGTATACCAGTACCGCAGACACCAGTATACCAGTACTGCAGACACTAGTATACCAGTGCTGCAGACACTAGTATACCAGTGCTGCAGACACCAGTACTGCAGACACCAGTACACCAGTACTGCAGACACCAGTACACCAGTACTGCAGACACCAGTACACCAGTACTGCAGACACCAGTACACCAGTACTGCAGACACCAGTACTGCAGACACCAGTACTGCAGACACCAGTACTGCAGACACCAGTACACCAGTAGCGCAGACACCAGTACACCAGTAGCGCAGAGTCAAAGAAACAGTGCTTGGTTGACTGCTCACAGAAGTCAGTGTGAAGATGATTTGGCCAGTCACCTTTAGACTAGTACAGTCTGTCTATTGAAGAACAAGCTTTCCTCAAATACAGTATGGAGTACTACTGCACCTGTTCTAGCCATATAGAATATAATTATTCCTGAGGGAATTCAGGCTTGTCTTATATAGGAGATTGTCTCTGAGTGTGTTTTATCTCTGTTTCCATCTCAGGACAACTCTGATATCAAGATAGAGTGTCGAAGTGAGGACAGACAAAGGCATGAGAAGACCTGCAACGTCAGTGCTCCCTTCATGAGAGCCAAGACGCAGGTGAGTGGGAGTCCCTTTAGTGACACGGGCATTCAAGGTAGACCACACTGAGACACAGTTCACCACAATGCACCATACCAGACCGTTCATGACCACAGGGTACCACAGCTGCTCTTAGTGGAGTACTGTAGCATATCATGGACCAGAATAGAAGACCATAGACCACAACAGTGCTTACCAGAACAGTAAACCAAAACAGTGGACCATTAAAGACCATAGTAAAGTAATGCAGACCATTTGCAACCACAGAGTTGATCAAGGTGCACCATGGTTAATCTATATGGGGTTGATCCTGGACATTTTACAATCAAGTCACCCACGTATCCAACCCAACCATCTAAGAGTTACGGAAGCGTGTCCTTCCTGCCCCAACTCCCGTCAAGAGGGCTGTCAGCAGTGTGCCCTCCGCACACCAATCTAGTAACCATCTCCACCACTTTAATATTGTCAATATTATTGTGCAACCGTTCTCTTGGGCTTATCAAACACCATAACAAAATATCATAACAAAATGCATTATTGCCCTTTATACAATGAACTACAAACACTAAAATCACATAGCCTCTAACTGTCTCACAAATATATACATATCTCATCCGAACAGCCCTGTACAAACAAGTATCCACACTTAACATGTGTCTATGCCCCTAAGCACTGAACATAAGAGTTTGGTTCAAAAACAACACTTATCTCTTTATAGCTCTTTATAGTCTGGTATCCAGACATAGAACCCCATGGCATGCCAGAGAACATTAGAACACATTCAGGCATTAAGTAACCTGGAGTCACCAACAGTAACTCAACAGTATAACTGCTTCATTTTTAGTAGCACAGAAAGACACTTCAAATGGAGATGTATTCTGTTCCAATGAAATGTCTGGATAATCAAATGCATACCTAAATAAAGGTCTGACACAGTGAGCAAGTAGTGGTCTCAGTTAACCAAACGTTTCATCCACTCCCCAATCCTCCCACCACATTACCCCACCAAGTCATTAGCGCAAATAACGGTCATCTCCTTGACAACAGAATTACCGCAGGATTATTTGCTTCATATTCTCTCCAACAAAAACCCTTCTGAGGGATCTGATCTGGGGCCATGTTGGGGGACCCTTCTGAGGGATCTGATCTGGGGCCATGTTGGGGGACCCTTCTGAGGGATCTGATCTGGAGCCACGTTGGGAGACCCTTCTGAGGGATCTGATCTGGGGCCACGTTGGGCACCCTTCTGAGGGATCTGATCTGGGGCCACGTTGGGGACCCTTCTGAGGGATCTGATCTGGGGCCATGTTGGGGACCCTTCTGAGGGATCTGATCTGGGGGCATGTTGGGGGACCTTTCAAAAAAAACGAAATGAATTAATCACCCACAGTCATTGTGTTTGAACGGGAGCCAGACAGTCACAAGCCAGATGTTTTCTGTTCTGGTTGGGTCTCTTTAAAGTGTGGTAATGAGTTAAGATTCCCAGTAAACCACCCTAGCTGCAAAGCCAGCCCAGTGAAACCAGCAGTGTTCCTTGTAGAGAGCAGAGCCCAGCCCAGTGAAACCAGCAGTGTTCCCTGTAGAGAGCAGGGACCAGCCCAGTGAAACCAGCAGTGTTCCCTGTAGAGGCCAGCCCAGTGAAACCAGCAGTGTTCCCTGTAGAGAGCAGAGGTCAGCCCAGTGAAACTAGCAGTGTTCCCTGTAGAGAGCAGAGGCCAGCCCAGTGAAACCAGCAGTGTTCCCTGTAGAGAGCAGAGGCCAGCCCAGTGAAACCAGCAGTGTTCCCTGTAGAGGCCAGCCCAGTGAAACCAGCAGTGTTCCCTGTAGAGGCCAGCCCAGTGAAACCAGCAGTGTTCCCTGTAGAGGCTAGCCCAGTGAAACCAGCAGTGTTCCCTGTAGAGAGCAGAGGCCAGCCCAGTGAAACCAGCAGTGTTCCCTGTAGAGAGCAGAGGCCATCCCAGTGAAACCAGCAGTGTTCCCTGTAGAGAGCAGAGGCCAGCCCAGTGAAACCAGCAGTGTTCCCTGTAGAGAGTGGGTATAGTACGGTATAGCGCTACAATGGCTGGAGTTGGCCCAGAACAGAGGAGAGTAACATCAGATAGGTACAGTACGGTATAGCACTACAGTGGCTGGAGTTTGCCCAGAACAGAGGAGAGTAGCATCCGATAGGTACAGTACGGTATAGTGCTAAGGTGTCTTGAGTTGGCCCAGAGCAGAGGAGAGTACCTAAGGCACTTTCTGATTTTACATTCTCCACTGTGTCAGGGCTCTGATTGGCCCTAGTCATTACCCACACCACTCCACTGTGTCAGGGCTCTGATTGGCCCCAGTCATTACCCACACCATTCCACTGTGTCAGGGCTCTGATTGGCCCAAGTCATTACCCACACTGCTTCACTGTGATGTCTTCCAAGCCAATACCGCTGAAGCCAACCATTAGGGTTATTATTACAGTCAATATCCTCCCCCCATAGGACCTGGCATAAACTGACCCAGTCCTCAGCATTTTGGTCAGGCAGACAAGATGAACATTCCTTTGACATATCTGATGCCTACAGCACAGTGTGTGTTTTTGGTTTTACCAAAAACAGAAGTCCTCACAAGGATATTAAAATAAGAACAATTCAGACAAGTGGGGATATTTCGCCAGGTCCCCACAAGGAAAAAGGCAATTTTAGGCTTAGAGGTTAGGTTTAGGAGTTAGAGGAAAATAGGATTTTGAATGGCAATCAATTGTTTGGTCCCCACAAGGATAGTAAAACAAATGTGTGTTATAATGTAGAGGTTCTTGTTTGTGTACATTCAGTATCTGTGTTCTGTCAGAGTTGAGGGATTCTATACAGGCAGGAAGATAGCTGCCTCATTAGGCATTCCTTCCTGCCCAGCCGGAATGAATCAGGGGTCCATCATGCGATGGAGGACAGTTAACAATGCTCCCCGCCTCTCCTCCTCTTCTCTCACCCTCCTTGAATGGGGCCAAGGATTGCCGTTAGTGGGCTGACTATGCACTGCATACTAAATACAGCTGGAATTTAGGCTTGTTTGTGTCTGTTTTTGGGGAGAGAATGTCCTTACTGCTAAGTGTTGCAAGGATTACTTTGGCCGTCTGAACAGGTTAAGTGTCAACACAAATACAAATCAAATTTTGTTTGTCACATCAAATAAAATGTTATTAGTCACATCCGCTGAATACAACAGGTGTAGACCTTACAGTGAAATGCTTACTTTACGAGCCCCTAAACAACAGTGCAGTTAAAAGAATATATATGGATAAGAATAAGAGATTAAAAAAAAGTAACAAGTAATTTTTTTATTTTATTCAACTAGGCAAGTCAGTTAAGAACAAATTCTTATTTTCAATGATGGCCTAGGAACAGTGGGTTAACTGCCTGTTCAGGGGCAGAATGACAGATTTGTACCTTGTCAGTTCGGGGGTTTGAAGTTGCAACCTTCCAGTTACTAGTCTAACGCTCTAACCACTAGGCTACCCTGCCGCCCCAATTAAAGAGCAGTAATAAAAAATAGCAATATATACAGGGGGGTGCCGGTACACAGTCAATGTGCAGGGGCACCGGTTAGTTGAGGTAGTGTGGTGTGGAGAGGGGGGGTGGCAATGTGAATAGTCTGGGTAGACATTTGACTAGATGTTCAGGAGTCTTATGGCTTGGGGGTAGAAGCTGTTTAGAAGCCTCTTGGACCTAGACTTGGCGCTCCGGTACCGCTTGCCGTGTGGTAGCAGGGAGAACAGTCTATGACTAGGGTGGCTGGAGTCTGACAATTTTTAGGGCCTTCCTCTGACACTGCCTGGTATAGAGGTCCTGGATGGCAGAAAGCTTGGCCCCTGTGATGTACTGGGCCGTTCGCCCGACTCTCTGCAGTGCCGTGCGGTCGGAGGCCAAGCAGTTGCCATACCAGGCAGTGATGCAATGGTGCAGCTGTAGAACCTTTTGAGGATCTGAGGACCCATGCCAAATATTTTCAGTCTCCTGAGGGGGAATAGGTTTTGTTGTGCCCGCTTCGCGACGGTCATGGTGTGCTTGGACCATGTTAGTTGGTTGGCGATATGGACACCAAGGAACTTGAAGCTCTCAACCTGCTCCACTACAGCCCCGTCGATGAGAATCGGCCAAATACAACAGACCTTACTGTGAAATGCTGACTTACAAGCCCTTAACCAACAATGCAGTTCAAGAAATAGAGTTAAGAAAATATTTACTAAATAAACTACAGTAAAAAATGTATAAAAAGTGTAATTTGTACATGTAGGTAGGGGTAAAGTAACTATGCATAGACAATAAACAGCGAGCAGCAGTGTAAAAACAAAAAGGGGGGGGGGTGATGTAGTAGTGATGGCACCGGAGGGGTGATGTAGTAGTGATGGCACCGGAGGGGTGATGTAGTAGTGATGGCACCGGAGGGGTGATGTAGTAGTGATGGCACCGGAGGGGTGATGTAGTAGTGATGGCACCGGAGGGGAGGGCTGCCGTCTTATCGGCTCTTAACCAATCATGCTATTTTGTTTGTTTTTTCACGTTGTTCGCATCTTGTTTTGTACATAATGTTGCTGCTACCGTCTCTTATGACCGAAAAGAGCTTCTGGACATCTGAACTGCGATTTTGCTGGAGCAGGAAACAGTTATACATTCTATCGGCAGGATAGAACAGCAGCCTCTGGGAAGACAAGAGGCGGGGGACTATGCATATATATAAACAGCTGGTGCACGATATCTAAGGAAGACTCAAGGTTTGCTCGCCTGAGGTAGTCTCTCTCTCTACCTAGAGTTTATCTATATTTATCGTAGCTGTCTACATACGTCCACAGACCGATGCTGGCACGTAAACCGCACATACTGCCATAAGCAAACAGGAAAACGCTCATCCAGAGGCGGCGCTCCTAGTGGCTGGGGACTTTAATGCAGGTGAAACTTAAAACAGTTTTACCTAATTTATGTCAGCATGTTAAATGTGAAACCAGAGAGGAAACAATTCTAGACCACCTTAACTCCACACACAGAGAAGGTCTCCCTCGCCCTCCATTTGGCAAATCTGACCATAATTCTATCCTCCTGATTCCTGCTTACAAGCAAAAATTAAAGCAGGAAGCACCAGTGACTCTGTCTATAAAAAGTGGTCAGATGAAGCAGATGCTAAGCTACAGGACTGTTTTGCAGCACAGACTGGAATATGTTCCCGGATTCTACCGATGGCATTGAGGAGTACACCACATCAGTCACTGGCTTTATCAATAAGTGCATCGAGGACGTCGTCCCCACATGACTGTATGTGCATACCACAACCAGAAGCCATGGATTACAGGCAACATTCGCACTGAGCTAAAGGGTAGAGCTTCCGCTTTCAAGGAGCGGGAACCTAACCCGGAAGCTTATAAGAAATCCCGCTATGCCCTCAGACGAACCATCAAACAGACAAAGCGGCAATACAGGACTAAGATTGAATCGTACTATACCGGCTCTGACGCTCGTCGGATGTGGCAGGACTTGCAAACTATTACAGACTACAAAGGGAAGCACAGCCAAGAGCTGCCCAGTGACATGAGCCTACCAGACGAGCTAAATAACTTATATGCTCGCTACGAGGCAAGTAACACTGAAACATGCATGAGAGCATCAGCTGTTCTGGACGACTGTGTGATCACGCTCTCCGCAGCCGATGTGAGTAAGACCTTTAAACAGGTGAACATTCACAAGGCCTCTGGGCCAGACGGATTACCAGGACGTGTACTCAAAGCATTTGCTGAACTGGCAAGTGTCTTCACTGACATTTTCAACCTGTCCCTGACCGAGTCTGTAATACATACATGTTTCAAGCATACCACCATAGTCCCTGTGCCCAAGAACACTAAGGTAACCTGCCTAAATGACTACCGACCCTGATTATTATACATAACATCCTGAAATATATGTCGATATTATTTCTCTTGACGTAGGGATGCTGAATGTAAAACACTCCACTCTCACCTACTGTCCATATCAAATCTGTTTACATCTACATGTAGGTATAAGGTTCCTAGGTTTTAAGGGTTGATTTAGAATCAGGCATATGTGAACTCACGGTAGCTACAGTGTGTCTCCATTGAACCCATCCATGTTGGCAGTACAGTAATTGTACATATGTTCAGTGCTTGGTCTTCAGAGGGGAAATGCCCTGGTTCTTAGTTTGGTACCAACAGGGCTGCAGGCTCCTTGGGTCCTGGGCCAAGGACTTAGTCCAGGTTATTGCAGGCTTTTCTCTTTAATCCCTAATGTGGGATGTATTTTTGTCGGAGGCTGGGGACTGAGGGAGCGTACAGTTTGGAAATGGTTTATATCCAGGAGAATCCTCACCCAGTGCTACTGCTCTCAGCTCAGCGCTACTCTGTGTCCACACCTGTATGCATGTCCTGACTGTTCTGTTGTGGCAAAACTCATGGGTAATGTGACTAGTACGAGCACTGTAACGACCAAATCAGCAATGTTGACAGAACTGAGTTAAGACTGTCCAAGAATTACACAAGGAAAAAAGCTTTGACCCACAAAGTTATTTACAATGACGCATGATATTTCCTGTGAGAGAAATGACTACAGTAAATTAATATCTGGAAACATTGTCATCGTGGTACTATAATACTCTCTCTGGTCGTCCCCCACGTAGGTATCTTTCCGCCTGGAGTTTGAGTTCAGCCGATCAGTGTTCCTGGACCACGTACGAGTCATTCTAGAAGCCAGCAGGTGAGGGCGCACTAAACCACTTCAAATATGACACCGTTTTTTAAACACTTTGTCTGATAAATATTATTTTTTACAGTTATGACCAGGTGAGATAATGAGCTAATGTTCTTAGCTCAGGAGTTTCTGCTCTCCTGACTTTCCTAGTGTCAAACAGTCACGAATCAACAGATGAGGGTGGTGTCAAACAGTCACTAATCAACAGATGACGGTGGTGTCAAACAGTCACTAATCAACAGATGAGGGTGGTGTCAAACAGTCACTAATCAGGTTGAGGGTGAAAAGAGGGTGAAAACCTGCAGATACTGAATCTCAATCAGCATTTCAACAATGAACTGATTCATCACACTAACCACAGACTACAGATCCACCCAGTGAGAAACAGGATAGACAGAAACTGAGCTATAACATCTCTGAAATATGTTCTCGTCATCCAAGGGTCACTTGGCATGCAGTCCCATTGAGATGTGAGTTTGGCATGCCAGATTAGTTGAAATGCATTTCTTTTCTCTCTGCAGTGACGGAGAGGAGGTTACCTTAGAAGACAATTTCAACGACATCTTTCACCCGCTGAAATACGAGGCTGACCTCCTATTTACAAGGTTTGTCTTTGTCACAATGTCCTCTCTAAAGTTCCTTCTCCTTCTGTCACTCACCTTAAATAAACTCAAACTCTTGTAAAATAAAACAGTTAAGTATCATAGCGATTCCCTGTCACTGGAACTGACGGATTCAATGTTGATTTAGTGTTGCACAGACACAATGGCAAACGTTAGATATACAGTATACAGATATTTATTTAACCAGGCAAGTCAGTTAAGAACAAATTCTTATTTTCAATGATGGCCTGGGAACAGTGGGTTAACTGCCTGTTCAGGGGCAGAATGACAGATTTGTACCTTGTCAGCTCGGGCGTTTGAACTTTGCAACCTTCCGGTTACTAGACCAACGCTCTAACCACTAGGCTACCATGCCACTGTACATGATTGAGTGTATCACCTTCCTTTCTCCGTAAAGGGACTCCAACCCCTCTGGCTGTGAAATCAAAGCAGACCTCTCCCTGGAGATACCAGGAAATATTGGTCCTCCATTCAACTTCACCTTCCAGGTGAGGATGAAAGGTCACAACACACAGGGTTGCGGCACAATCATACATCAACCACGCAACAATCAATTGTCTTTACAGTGTAGAAATAGTGTATATTGCAATTACATTTACAAAATACCAAATATTTTTTTATTGCTTGAGTTAAGACTGAATTAGTGCCCTATATTTCTCCCAGATTCAGAACCTGGGCTTCTTTCCCGTGAGGGACCTGCAGTTGAATATAGAAATTCCAGAGATGACCAAAAACGGGAACCAGCTGTTGCAGATATCGGACTTCCATATTGACAAAGTGAGAGGACTTGAAAATCTGGCCAAGGAATGGTCTGCTTCCTTTGAGAGACCACCAAGTGTGTACTCATACTGTCTCGGTTCTAACGGAGATGTAATTGTGTCTCCTTAGACAGACGGTACCCGCTGCATACCCCCTCAACATGTGGCACAGAGCAGGGCGTCCCCAGAAGACCTCTCTCGAGTCTCACGCCTGGTAACCCACCCACACCATATGATTTCAACTAGCTTACCTAAATAATGGAACATTCTGAACTAACAAGCTTGTGTTTGGCCTCTATTCAGAACCAGTCCAATACTCTGCCTCTGCCGGTCCAATGCACTGTCAACCTGAACCCCTACAAGGAAGTCAGCGTCAGAATCAGGGGGGCATTGCGGTTGGACGCCTTGCATGCTGTGAGTATATCGCATTCCACGGCTAAATCCTACACTCCTTGAGCATGTCTGTGAGACGTTAACTTCCTGTTGTGTTCATTCACCCTCTCTTACAACACCAGCTGAGGTTCAAAGTCCTGGAACTGGTGACGAGTGCAACAGTAGAACTTCCACCTTCAAGCCCCATGTTTCTTCATGAAGAAAGGCCTGTCAGACATGTGAGTACAAAACACTCCGAGTCAAGACACACTTCAGTGCATAACCTTTTCTATGGAGTCATTCATTCATTCAAAGTTGTATTTTCAATGGCAGCCTGGCCAAGAGACTAGACTACTTCTCACTATAGTTGCAGTTCGTATTCTACAAATGAGCTCCTAATAGCTATGCAGAATCCTCACAGCCAAGGCTGTTATTCTAACACACATGATTGACTGCATGGTGCTTAAGGACCGAAAGGACCAACAGCAACACATGTGGTGTAGCCTTGTTCTCCCATACACTGCTCTTTGCTGCCACCTATAGGCCAATATTTAGAGTTAAGCAACAACCAGTCACACAAAGTTGTTATGCACTCAACTCAGCGCTCTTAGAAGCACAACCAGTTCCCTTCATCTCTGTTATTGACGAGACTCCACAGGGAAAGAGAGCATGGAGACATTTTATTCTGAATGCATCGTTGGTCAGATGGAATTCCAGTCAAACCGGTGATCAAGAGGACACCGTGTTAACACTGACCCACAAAGCATCACGCAAGATGACAACGTGTTAACACTGACCCACAAAGCATCACGCAAGATGACAACGTGTTAACACTGACCCACAAAGCATCACGCAAGAGGACACCGTGTTAACACTGACCCACAAAGCATCACGCAAGAGGACACCGTGTTAACACTGACCCACAAAGCATCACGCAAGAGGACACCGTGTTAACACTGACCCACAAAGCATCACGCAAGAGGACACCGTGTTAACACTGACCCACAAAGCATCACGCAAGATGACAACGTGTTAACACTGACCCACAAAGCATCACGCAAGATGACAACGTGTTAACACTGACCCACAAAGCATCACGCAAGATGACAACGTGTTAACACTGACCCACAAAGCATCACGCAAGATGAGAAAGATCTGCATGTGTGTGTACAAGAGCTTTTTTTTTTTTTTTTACCCTAGAATCTGCCCTTCGAAAGTCTTCCCATGGTAGAGAAAAGCAACATGTAGTAAGATTCCCAATAGTAGACTGGTATCTACTGCAGTCTATGACGTGTAAACTGAATTAGGATCAGCTTTTGTTATTTGATCGCCATTTTGTCTTGTTTCGTGTGCTTGTTTCCACAGATAATCCTGGAGATTAGGAAAGAAGGGGATTACAGAATCTCAATCTGGATTATCATTGGGAGCACACTGGGAGGGTTGTTACTGCTGTCCCTGCTCAGCCTAGCTCTATGGAAGGTAAGCCCTGCCCTACTACCCTGGAGCTCTCATCATGTACAAACATTACAACGGCATGATGATCACAATATACATTTATCATGGACATGATCATATCTAGATAGTGAGTTTACAGCAACAGGATTTGTGTTTGTTTAAACTAGATAGATAATTACCAGATTGCACCTGTAATTGTACTGTCCTGGATTGCAGAAGTGACAGTGAGCATAGTGTGCCATTTCAGGAACACTCAGGTTCTTTCTCTAAATTCAGTAGGAGGATTTTAACTGACTGATGTCTAGACAGTGTTGTAACTGCAGTGTAATAGTGGACGACACTGCCCTCTTCTGGCAAAGAATGATTGTACATTATTGTATGTATTTTCCCACACTGATAAAGCCAGCTGAGATTGTTTCTATGAAAACGATCTAGAAGTATCTATGCCTCTCAATCTCACTTCTCCCTCCTCCTCCAAGCTTGGCTTCTTCCAGAGGCAGAAGAGGAGAGAAGAGGATGAGCAGGAGACCAATGGAAAGGTGGCAGAGGAGCGGTAACTAACGCAGGCGAGGGACCAGCCATCACACACACACACAGGGGAACCAACACTCAGGGACTGTCCCATCCCCCCCGACACCACAGCGGTACAGTCCAGAAGGCTCTGCAAGATGAGACCGTCAGATCAAGACCTGCTCAGTGCACTGGATGACCAACTGTACCTGTATGACCCATGAGACATTAGCACTACCAACCATAATGCCCTGCCCTCCACTGTAATGCTGAGACTACTGGACCCTCCTCGGTGCCTGGTTACCCATACCCACCTCTGACCTCTACCTTTTAGCTAGACACGCTTCCCCATGGTTACCCACCTCTGACCTCTACCCTTTAGCTAGACACGCTTCCCCATGGTTACCCACCTCTGACATCTACCCTTTAGCTAGACACCCTTCCCCATGGTTACCCACCTCTAACCTCCACCCACACTGCCCCTGGTTACCCACCTCTAACCTCTAACCTGTATCTAGACACCCTTCCCCCTGGTTACCCACCTCTAACCTCCACCCACACTGCCCCTGGTTACCCACCTCTAACCTCTACCCTGTATCTAGACACCCTTCCCCCTGGTTATCCACCTCTAACCTCCACCCACACTGCCCCTGGTTACCCACCTCTAACCTCTACCCTGTATCTAGACACCCTTCCCCATGGTTACCCACCTCTAACCTCTACCCTGTATCTAGGCAATGGCACCCTTCCTCCTGACCACATTGAAGAGCGATGTAGACATATTTTGGTTGATGAGTCCATTCCTATTGGTGTAATAATGACTAACTTGGAAAAGGCTGCAGTTATAGTCAGACAATGATTCTGAGGCAAGCAGCTTACATTTGATTCACCTTGGTAGGCTTTGTTTTGAGATAACTGTACACTGTACAAGAAGAAACCTCAAGGTGCTGTGCCAACTGCAGGCGGCAATATTGGCTTACTATGGCCGACTGCGCTGACATGTACAGTACATACTTCTGGAGAGAAACACAAAGACGAAGAAGTTGGCGGCATGTGCCAGTAGATGTGACTCTACCCAAGTGACTTTTAGAGAATGGTATTGTGAACTGAAAATCTCCAAGACACCAGGACAACAATTGTCCACATTCAAGAACCTCTCTGGTGCTTTTGTTTCCAGAGAACTTTGTTTCCAGAGAACAGTTTTTTTTGTAAGTCCCAAGAAAATAACTTCTGTTTTGGAGATCCCACGTTCCTTCCCCTCTCCTCTCATACTAGTCCTACCGTATCTCCATTGGAGGAGAATACATGGAATAAATTCATCATTTTGATGCACTTTTACTTTGTAGAAATACAAACTTGAATTTTGTAAATAGTCAAGTATCTTTTTATACATAACCAAGTCTAATATTGTGATTTTCCAGTTTTCCCCACAAGGATTGTGGCATTATCCTGTTCCTCTACAGACATGGCAAATGAGTTTAGCCCACGAGACAAATACAAATGGGTTTTCTGACATGCTTTGCACCACAACAAATAGCCTTTGAAGAAGGGATATGCATAGAACTATTCTCCATGCACCTGTTCTGAGCTGTTGAAGAACGACTTATTCAGCATTTCAACAAAATGGCGGGCTATCATGTAATGTTACATGATCTAATGAGGATCGGACCATTGGTGTTTAGTGCTTCTATGTGCAAATGAATCATTTTCAAATGTTTTTTTTGTCAAGGAAATCCCTTTTGTTTATTCATGAATGTCAGTGTCCAACCCATGTGGATGAGGTATAAATCAACTCTAATACATCTAGAATCAAACATGTCAAATGTGTTGTATCTATTGTTGTGTTGCCTCAACTTTATCAGCGTTTTGTATGAGACACTCCTTCAATGCCCGTCACCGTGAAACATACACACAATTGTATAGAAGAAACTGACAAAAATAGCAAACTGAATAGCCAATACATTGAAGCTGGCTTCTAAGACAGAGAGCCTTCGAACTAGGCAAAAGTCCTGACCAGCAGAGCACTGAGACAACATCACATCACATAAGTAAAGCATATGGTGGATAAATGAAGATAGTTCACTCAGGCCATTTCCCATTGAAAATAATGGGCAGGTCAAGTCTACTTTAAATGGTGTAGTCTTCCATAGACACCAATGCAATAGCAGCTGGGTCTGATCTAGTTAGTTATTCGACTTTCCTTGAACCAGAAAATAAACAGCGAGTGAGGTGTCTCACTTCCTCTTCAGTCTCTGGTAAAGCGGTAAAGCGGTAAAGCTGGTAAAGCGGTAAAGCGGGTAAAGCTCCACGTATTATGTACTTTAGGTGAGAAATGTTTTGATGGTATAAATTCTCCATAACTTTTCTGCTAGAATCAATCAACTCAAACTACAGTCGAGATCCTACGCCCATGTGAAAAATCCCTTCCCCCAACGTTCATCCGCGTGTGTTCCACTGTGTGTGTGTGTGTGTGGAGATACTGGATATAATGACAAGATACTTGTGTTGTCGCCCTAACAATGGGATTCATTGTCCACAGAGCGGAACGGCGGGCTGTCAAGCTCACGCCTATTCCCCTCTTTGGATTGGTGGATACATATTGGATGGATCTTTGGATTGGTGGATACATATTGGATGGATCTTTGGATTGGTGGATACATATTGTTATTTGAACACTTTTTAAAATATTCGATGAGGGGTGTTGACATCCACCACCTGTGTTCAATGGAGATGCTAGCCTCACGAATGTGCATACGGTCTCGAATGGACTTAATTGTCTTTTTTTGGTCAACGATTTAAACAAAATACTGTAATTTCAAAGTGGAAGAAAAATACAAATGTGTTCTTAAATAAAACACTATGTTGTTTAGCTTCAACACCCCGAGTCAATAGAATCACCTTTGGCAATGATTACAACTGTCTTTCTGGGTTAGACTCTAAAAGCTTGTCACACCAGGATTGTTCAATATTTGCCCATTATTCTTCAAACTCTGTCAAGTTGGTTGTTGATCATTGCTAGACAGCCATTTTCAAGTCTTGTCATAGATATTCATGCCAAAAATGTAAATCATCCACTCAGGAACCTTCAATGTCATCTTGGCAAACAACTCCAGTGGATATTTGGCCTTGCGTTTCAGGTTATTGTCCTGCTGAAAGTTGAATTTGTCTCCAAGTGTCTGGTGGAAAGCAGACTGAACCAGGTTTTCCTCTAGGATTTTGCCTGTGCTTAGCTCCATTCCGTTACTTTTTTTATCCTAAAAAAAACCTCCCTAGTCCTTGCCAATGACAAGCATACCTATAACATGTTGCAGCAACCACCATGCTTGAAAATGTTTAGAGTGGTACTCAGCAATATTCCCTCTAAACTGCGTGCCTGAGCAGTAGCCTGAGACTGCCTCGCAGAAGAAATATCAGCCCACGGAAAGAAGCACGAGATTGAACTTCATTCACTTTCGAGAGTTTTCCGTTAGTTAACACGATCAACGTTTCCCTTTACTTTGGCAATTGTGATCGAATCAACAGCAGCATTAGCCACTTTTCAACGCAACATACCTAAACAAGAAGAGCTTTGCAAGACATGTTGTAGGCAGAGCGCTTCAGACTAGGATTCTATTGTGCATGACTCAGCCAGTACACTAGACAGACTACACAGACCAGTGCAGCATACCCAAAAGAGCTGCAGTAGGCCTATATGCAAATAGACCATTTCCATATATGGATCTGTGCCATTTACTTTGAATTGGACTGTATTTCCAGCATGATCGGTCTTGAGTAAATGTGCTTGTTTTGAGATCAAAGGGAGAACTGCATGTATCCACGTGTGCACATTTAGTTTCTATCCTTTGCTAGTTAATGAGTTATTAGCCCAGTTATAGATCATTTGTAGTCAGCAAATGGGGGAGTGAATGTTTCCTACAAGAGCATAAAACGTGCTTTTCGAGACATCTTTGAAAAGCTATTCAGGTAAAATGGCTTTTTATTGTCTTAAAGGGGCAGTGTTGTATTTTGAGACAGGCTTGAATAAGATGAGTAGCCAATAGGCAGAGGGTAGCATCATATAGGCAGAGGGTAGCATCATATAGGCAGAGGGTAGCATCATATAGGCAGAGGGTAGCATCATATAGGCAGAGGGTAGCATCATATAGGCAGAGGGTAGCATCATATAGGCAGAGGGTAGCATCATATAGGCAGAGGGTAGCATCATATAGGCAGAGGGTAGCATCATATAGGCAGAGGGTAGCATCATATAGGCAGAGGGTAGCATCATATAGGCAGAGGGTAGCATCATATAGGCAGAGGGTAGCATCATATAGGCAGAGGGTAGCATCATATAGTCAGAGGGTAGCATCATATAGGCAGAGGGTAGCATCATATAGTCAGAGGGTAGCATCATATAGGCAGAGGGTAGCATCATATAGGCAGAGGGTAGCATCATATAGGCAGAGGGTAGCATCATATAGGCAGAGGGTAGCATCATATAGGCAGAGGGTAGCATCATATAGGCAGAGGGTAGCATCATATAGGCAGAGGGTAGCATCATATAGGCAGAGGGTAGCATCATATAGGCAGAGGGTAGCATCATATAGGCAGAGGGTAGCATCATATAGGCAGAGGGTAGCATCATATAGGCAGAGGGTAGCATCATATAGGCAGAGGGTAGCATCATATAGGCAGAGGGTAGCATCATATAGGCAGAGGGTAGCATCATATAGGCAGAGGGTAGCATCATATAGGCAGAGGGTAGCATCATATAGGCAGAGGGTAGCATCATATAGGCAGAGGGTAGCATCATATAGGCAGAGGGTAGCATCATATAGGCAGAGGGAAGCATCATATAGGCAGAGGGAAGCATCATATAGGCAGAGGGTAGCATCATATAGGCAGAGGGTAGCATCATATAGGCAGAGGGTAGCATCATATAGGCAGAGGGTAGCATCATATAGGCAGAGGGTAGCATCATATAGGCAGAGGGTAGCATCATATAGGCAGAGGGTAGCATCATATAGGCAGAGGGTAGCATCATATAGGCAGAGGGTAGCATCATATAGGCAGAGGGTAGCATCATATAGGCAGAGGGAAGCATCATATAGGCAGAGGGTAGCATCATATAGGCAGAGGGTAGCATCATATAGGCAGAGGGTAGCATCATATAGGCAGAGGGAAGCATCATATAGGCAGAGGGTAGCATCATATAGGCAGAGGGTAGCATCATATAGGCAGAGGGTAGCATCATATAGGCAGAGGGTAGCATCATATAGGCAGAGGGTAGCATCATATAGGCAGAGGGTAGCATCATATAGGCAGAGGGTAGCATCATATAGGCAGAGGGTAGCATCATATAGGCAGAGGGTAGCATCATATAGGCAGAGGGTAGCATAATGTATCTGATTCTCTGTAATAATATTGTGGGAATAATAATGCACCTTATTTTGTAAAGTGGTTTCCGGTATCGTACGCCACAATATTTTCAGTCACTTCCCTATCCGAAGGACAAGTGGATAAACAGGTTAATGTCAAGCCCCGTGTCATGAGGGAATGAGTGTGTGAGGTAAGAATCAGGCGCAGAGAGCAGAGAGTTTCACAGGGAAACGTGCACTTTAATATGGCACCAAAATCCAATGGCCAAAACACAGGGGGCGAAAAATACTGACCAACCCAAAACACAGGGTGCTCAGGGAGCACGAACACACCCAACGAGAACAACACGTAACACAAAATCAATCCCGTGCAAAACAGGGGCGGGTTCACTAGCCTTAAATAAGGAAGGACATCAGAAAAACACAATTAGACACAGGTGCAACTAATGAGACAAAACCAACAGCGAAAGGGAAAAGGAATCGGTGGCGGCTAGTAGGCCGGTGACGAGGACAGCTGAGCACCGCCCCAACAGGCAGGGGAGCCAACTTCAGTGGCAGCTAGTAGGCCGGTGACGAGGACCGCTGAGCACTGCCCCAACAGGCAGGGGAGCCAACTTCAGTGGCAGCTAGTAGACCGGTGACGAGGACCGCTGAGCACCGCCCGAACAGGCAGGGGAGCCAACTTCAGTGGCAGCTAGTAGGCCGGTGAAGAGGACTGCTGAGCACCGCCCGAACAGGCAGGGGAGCCAACTTCAGCGGAGGTCGTGACACCCTGCATGTTTTTTCCCCCAAAAGTTTGATGGAATGTAGGCCTACATTGAGCACCACACATTGCTTGCTACAGTCGGCTGAACGAGATAACTTTTTCCATGTTAAAATGTTATGGGATGCATTTTCTCCATTGTTTTTGATGGTACATTCTGATCAAATAGCCACAGTATCCTACTTGGCCACTGTTAAAACTACCTTAAAGCAGGTACAGACCAAATACATAACACTTTGTATTCTGTACAGACTTCCTTCTTTTCACCCTGTCATTTAGGTTAGTATTGTGGAGTAACCACAATGTTGTTGATCAATCCTCAGTTTTCTCCTATCACAGCCATTAAACTCTGCAACTGTTTTAAAGTCACCATTGGCCTCCCAGGGAAATTCCTGAGCAATTTCCTTCCTCTGCAGCAAACGAGTCCTGTATCTTTGTAAAGACTGGGTGCATTGATTCACCATCCACAGTGTAATTAATAACTTCACCATGCTCAAAGGGATATTGAAAGTCAGCCGTTTTTACATGTTTAGGTGCCTTTCTTTGCAAGGCATTGGAAAACCTCCCTGGTCTTTGTGGTTGAATCTGTGTTTGATTTGTACAATAATGTGTATCACTGCAGAGCAGCTAAAAATGACAAGTTGAAACAACAGGAAATGCA
Source organism: Oncorhynchus kisutch (assembly GCF_002021735.2). NCBI lineage: Eukaryota > Metazoa > Chordata > Actinopteri > Salmoniformes > Salmonidae > Oncorhynchus > Oncorhynchus kisutch. The sequence continues at coordinate 8,089,810 of NW_022261980.1, read as the reverse complement.
TGTAAACGTGTTATATTTAGCAAAGTGCTTCCCTAAGCTTTAGTTTCTAGAAAATACCCAGTTGTCCTTTTTAGGGGTTAACAAACGTTAGGCAATGAATAGCTAGTTGGTGATTGACCGGGGTAATGACCAACAGGGCTGAGTTTATCATTATTACTGCAGGGGATAGTTTCACAGTGATGGTGTTATCAATGTCAAATAGGGGAGAGTCTCTCACTCTCAAAGTAAAGATACCTTAATAGAAAATGACTCAAGTAAAATTGATCCAGCAAAATACTACGAGTAAAAGTCTAGAAGTATTCCTTTTTAAATATACTTAAGTATCAAAAGTAAAAATAATTTCAAATTCCATATAAACTAAACAGCAACATTTAATTTTTTTAAATGTACGGATAGCCAAAAAGGGTTCTCCTACGGGGAAAGCCAAATAACCCTTTTTTCTATGTGTAGTCTAACGCATTAATCATATGCCTTGACAAAATGACACAGAAAACAGGGATGAGAGAAGACTCAACTCTAGCTGCTGCAGTGGTTTTTCTTCAGTAGCTATTAACATGTTTTTCTCCTTGCCTTAGATGACATTTCTTCAGATACCAGTCTCCGTTCGAACATAAATAGACGGTATGCACATCGTACATAGTAACTCTAAAGTAGCTCCTAGTATGTTACCTGTTGGTGTAATGGATGTGAAATGGCTAGCTAGTTAGCGGTGGTACGCGCCAATAGCGCTTCAATCGGTGACGTCACTTGCTGAGACCTTGAAGTAGTGGTTCCCCTTTGCTCTGCAAGGGGAGAGGCTTTTGTGGAGAGATGGGTAACGGATGCTTCGTGGGTGTCAGTTGTTGATGTGTGTAGAGGGTCCCTGGTTCGAGCCCGGGTATGGGCGAGGGGACGGACTAAAGTTATACTGTTACATTGGCACAGAAATGTATTCACGTTACCAAAAATGTTATAGAAAGTTCAAAACACTGCACATCCAGTAAACCATATATTCAATGCATTAGCTTCACATTAAACATTAAAACCCAAATATGATATATATTTTGAATCAAACAAACTCAGGAGGAAAAGTGGCCCAGTGTAACTAGGGTATCAATGCCCAAGAAGTTTAAATTGTCCTATGATAGGGTTCTACCTGCAGGAACATTCAGGTGAATTTACATGTCATTTAGCAGACACTTTTGAAGCAAACTCGCAAGCAGGTCTACCCTACACCGGAGTCTTCTAACAACATCCCCTGTAGACAGACACACTTCACTTATACACAACAAATTCTTTATTAACATGTTCTCTCAAACACTGACTGAGTAAATGTAGAATGTTGGGCAGAGTCCAGCCTCCTCTCACTAGCTGGTCCTTACACCTGGCAAAAGAGTTCTTCTTACACATTGGAAGCAGGAATGGAATTGTCTCTTTCACAAATAGGCAGATTCCATCTTTGGGCAAGGGCTCTGACTAGGACCTAGTTTGAGGTCCATTCCTGCACGGGGAAGCAGATGGATTCTCCTATTGATGTGCAATAATTGCAGATTATGAACTTCTGAATGAAATTGTCTCCCATAAATTGTGCATGTTCCTACAACATACATTGTGTCGGGGTGTATGTTGTGTATGCATCTTAGTCTTGTCTCCTCTAAATAAATTAACTAATATATGCAGTGCATTCAGACCCCTTGGCTTTTTCCATATGTTGTTGCACTCCTATTCTAAAATGGATGAAATAAACCAAAGTGAAAACAGGTTTAGAATTTTTTGCAAACGTAAAAATAAAAACAGAAATACAAGTATTCACACCCTTTGCTATGAGACTCAATTTAGCTCAGGTGCATCCTGTTTCCATAGAAACATCAAGGATGATCAATAACTTGGGAGTCCAACTGTGGTAAATTCAATTGATTCAACATGATTTGGAAAGGCACACACCGATCTATATAAAAAGGTCTCAGTTGACAGTGCATGTCAGGGGGAAAAAAGAAGAAGTTGAAAAATCAAGCCATGAGGTCAAAGGAATTCTCTGTAGAGCTCCGAGACAGGATTGTGCCAAGGCACAGATCTGGGGAAGGGTGCCAACATTTTTTTCGGCAGAATTGAAGGTCCCCAAGAACACAGTGGCCTCCATCATTCTTAAATGGAAGAAGTTTGGAACCAAGACTTCTAGAGCTGGCTGCACGGCCAAACTGAGGAATTGGGGGAGAAGGGCCTTGGTCAGGGAGGTGAACAAGACCCCAATGGTCGCTGACAGAGCTCCAGAGTTCCTCTGAAGATGCGTGAACCTTCCAGAAGTACAACCATCTCTGTATCACTCCACCAATCAGACCTTTAGGGCAGAGTTGACAGACGGAAGCCACTCCTCAGTAAAAATGCACAGCAGCCCGCTTGGAGTTTGCCAAAAGACACCTAAAGGACTCTGACCATGAGAAACAAGATTATCTGATGAAACCAAGATTATTAAACCCTTTAGCCTGAATACCAAGCATTATGTCTGGAGGAATCATGGTACCATCCCTACAATGAAGTATGGTGGTGAAAGAAACATGCTATGAGGATGTTTCTCAGCGGCAGGGACTGAGAGACTAGTCAGGAGAGGGAAAGACAAATGGAGCAAAGTACAGAGTTGCTTGATGAAATCCTGCTCCAGAGCACCCAGGACCTCAGACTGGGGTAAAGGTTCCCCTCCCAACAGGACAACAACCCAAAGTTTTTCATTTGTATTTATTTCATTAGCACACAGCCAAGACAACACAGGTGTGGCTTCGGGACAAGTCTCTGAATGTCCTTGAGTGGCCCAGCCAGAGACCGGATTTGAACCCGATCTAACATCTCTGGAAAGACCTGAAAATAGCTGTGCAGCGACACTCCCCATCCAACCTGACAGAGCTTGAGAGAAGAAACTCCCCAAATACAGGTGCGCCAAGCTTGTAGCGTCACACCCAAAAAGACTTGAGGCTGTAATCTCTGCCAAAGGTCCATCAACAAAGTTGATTCAGTTTATTTTGTATCCATAAATAATCAAACAAACACAGTAAACACTGACTGAGTCAAGTTGCAGAATGAAGATTATTAAAGGGGAGACTCAGGTATGGGTGTGCACACGCATGCACCCATATGTAACTGACTCAGGTATGGGTGTGCACACGCATGCACCCATATGTAACTGACTCAGGTATGGGTGTGCACACGCATGCACCCATATGTAACTGACTCAGGTATGGGTGTGCACACGCATGCACCCATATGTAACTGACTCAGGTATGGGTGTGCACACGCATGCACCCATATGTAACTGACTCAGGTATGGGTGTGCACACGCATGCACCCATATGTAACTGACTCAGGTATGGGTGTGCACACGCATGCACCCATATGTAACTGACTCAGGTATGGGTGTGCACACGCATGCACCCATATGTAACTGACTCAGGTATGGGTGTGCACACGCATGCACCCATATGTAACTGACTCAGGTATGGGTGTGCACACGCATGCACCCATATGTAACTGACTCAGGTATGGGTGTGCACACGCATGCACCCATATGTAACTGACTCAGGTATGGGTGTGCACACGCATGCACCCATATGTAACTGACTCAGGTATGGGTGTGCACACGCATGCACCCATATGTAACTGACTCAGGTATGGGTGTGCACACGCATGCACCCATATGTAACTGGCACTGTACTGTAGCAGACTAACATTGGATGTAATGCATTTTATGTCTACCAGAGATTTAATTTAACACATTTAGAAAATTATGGAGATTACAATTGATATTAAATACACAGCCACCAACATCGGAATAATCCAAAATGCACCTCAAATCACAATTTCATAAATTAAAGATGCAGTCCTGGATCTTAAGCACAACAAACTCATAACATTTTGCAGGGATTTGATTGTATGATATCATACATTTGGTAAAAAATAAAATAATAACTTAGTGCACACAACAACAACAAAAAATTGACCACTTTTGGCTCATGAGCACCACTTTCAAAACTGTCTGAAATTATACAAACGTTTGAGAGTGCATCTTTAAAATGAAAACTTCCCTTCACAAACAATATTTCTCCATAGTTATAAATGGACAATGCTTAATATATTTCAACATATCAGAAGTCTAGCCTAATAAACATTTCACATAAAAACATGTGAAAATACCCGTCATAATTGAAATTCCTGAGAATGCGTACCTATTAGATATCCATGTTGACGTGACCTGTGCCCGCACTCCGCAAATCAGAGTTCACCAGTCCTCCGCCGAGTGGCTTCGACATGAAGGATCACTCCGCGATAAAAGGCACTTACACACTGTAGACGACAATTGAACCGCAGAAGAAAAAAAGAAAAGAAAATAAAGTGTCTACCAGCAGTCACGGTTTTTGTCAGCTGGAATGTTGTCATTAAAAAAAACTTAGTGGGACAAGATCTACTCTGCTGATAGGTCAACCATGCGCTTCGGCCTCTCAAGACTTCAACTCATTTCATTTTGTGGCAGCTCAAACTCTAAGCCAGCGGCGCCGCTCACAGGAGCGGACACCACAAATCGCACCACTTGCCGCCCGCCACCATACTCCTATTAAAGTCTATCTAGACCCTCGCTTACCACGCCCCCTGCGTAGCTCAATTGAACATGAATTGGCAACTCCACTGCATTAGCATGGTTGGACCTCAGAGTAAAGAAACATCAGCACTGCGGTTCGATTTTGACATGTGTGGGTGAATAACTAGATGGATAACTGATAACTAGATGGACGAGTAATGTCGTCCTTTGAAAGTAGTGATTGGTTATTGCCCATGTAAACTGCCTGTATACTCTCCTTGCAAACATTTTAAATATGCCCCTGAACAAGGCAGTTAACCCACTGTTCCTAGACCGTCATTGAAAATAAGAATTGGTTCTTAATTAACTGACTTGACTAGTTAAAAAAAAGGTAAAAAAATAAATAGTGGCTGTGAGTTTGAATCCCATTTGGGGCAATATTATTTTTAAGGAGCAAACCCTCCACTGCTGGTCCTCGAGGGAAATAGAGCAAATGTGACGAAGTAGCCAATGATCAAAATGCATATAAAAACCTTATACAATTAAGTGTACACATTATGTCATTTCACCTATATTCCTTGTAGTGCCTAATATTTGTAAGATTTTTTTGGCCTATCCTATAGCCTTTCAGTCAGAGTGACTCCAAGCTCCTTTACTATGCATGTCCTCCTCTTCGAGTCACAATAGAACTAGAATTAGTGTAGGCCTAATAAACATTTCAAATGTAGGCTAAACTAAAGTCCCATATGCAATAGGTTATAGCTAGGAGGACACTATCTGATGTGAATACGTGTAACATTCAACCTATAGTAGGCTAGGCTTGCCTATATCAACACCATTTTGGACATAATTTTGCTTTAAATAGCTATTTAAACCGACAATAGGCTATCGTGTTGATATAAGCTAGCCCAGCAAATATCACATCCACGACAATGAAGATGGCTCTATTGTCGATCTGAACGTCTATATAGGCTAAGCCAGTCAGTCAATAGCATGTGTTAGAGAATAGGAGAGCAGTCAGTCAGTCGCTTACTGAATGGGTTTCATAAGTAGTGAAGCCATGAGGCTAGGCTTCACCTCAGCGGATTTCTGGTGTAGCTTCACTTTACTGGACACTTGGTGAACCTAGCCAGACCAGTCAATTTACACTGTTAAACAAGGTAGGATTATAAAAACATTGTAGCCCTAACGTGCATGTAGGCTAGTGTACACATCCATGCAGCCTCATATGCTGAGATATTATTAGGCCCTAGTAGCAGTGTAGGTGAAGGCTGAAGTCGTAGGCTTAGTGCTTTATGGAATTCATTCTTAGGCTTCATTTTTAAGGTGATGGCTGTAGTTTCCTTAACAATACCACAATGAATGTAAATTCACATGTTGAAACAGAAAAATGATAACATGGGAGATTCATACTTACATCACAGGTGGTGAATATTGTCAGGAACTAGGCATCTTACACTGAGATAATCGTCCAGACAGATTTTTGCATGTGATGCATGTGATGCAGTTAATTATTAGTATCAGAACGTGCCGGTGGACTTCTGTTAAGGATGCATTAGTGAAACAAAAAGCATTGGGTCATGTCAATTTTAAACTGGCCGAGACGGAATTTGTTACTGGATACAATTATCTGCTGGCCGTCCTCAGCATCGTGGCTAATTTCACCAGGTTGGCCTATGAGAAAAGCTAGCAGCTAGCCTTTTTAGACCAATGGTTAGACCAATGGTTAAACCATGGTCTAAGCCAAAGTTCATAAGTTTGGCCCCAAATTGTTCAAGTCCAAAACCAAAAACGGTAGTGCAGATAAAAGGAGAAGGTATTTGAGTATGTAAACGCTGTGCAATGTAGACAATAGGCTAACACCTATTTGATTAATCCGCTTTAATAAAAAGCTCTTTATAGTGTATATACGGCTGTAAGGGAAATGACCTTTATGAATTATAAACTAAGTCCCTTAAATAGCCGTAGTTTGTGTATTTCCGAGAGCCTCATGGTGACGTTGTACTCGTAGTTTCCATTGTGTAGTCCAGTTTGGAGATTTTTATCGACTAAGGTTTCCCAGTAGTGGTGCCAGTTCCCATCTTTGTCTTTCCCAAATCCATACACATTCACCTGCAATGGAAATACATGATTAGAGAGTTTCATAATGTTAACCAAAAGGTTTTATTTATGGCAATGGGATATATTGTGTATGCAGCCTACATGATTTGGGCCAGTAATATGTGACGATACCACAGATTGTCAAAACTATGCCAATCCATTAGGTGTCAGGGTTGGTTTCCTGCACTGCAATCATGTGTAGTACACAGTGTGCATCACAATACAGTGTGTAATGTGTGTAGTGGGGCGGCAGGTAGCCCAGTGCATTAGGCCAGTAACCGGAAGCATTGGGCCAGTAACCGGAAGCATTGGGCCAGTAACCGGAAGCATTGGGCCAGTAACCGGAAGCATTGGGCCAGTAACCGGAAGCATTGGGCCAGTAACCGGAAGCATTGGGCCAGTAACCGGAAGCATTGGGCCAGTAACCGAAGGTTGCTGGATCAAATCCCTGAGCTGACAAGGTAAAAATCTGTCATTCTGCCCCTGAACAAGGCAGTTAACCCACTGTTCCCCGGGCGCTGACAACATGGATGACGATTAAAGCAGCCCCCCCCCCACACCTCTATCTCTCTGATTCAGAGGGGTTGGGATAAAAGCGAAAGACACATTTCAGTTGGACAACTGACTAGGTATTCCCCTTTCCCTAGTATACAGTGTGTCATTCTGAGGAAGTACATGCCTATCCACATTCCTAGCAGAACATGTTGATATTTAGTATTTAATAGGATCCACATTAGTTCCTGTCAGGGCATGAGCTACTCTTCCTGGGGTCCAAACAATCATGTCGCAAAAGCCTACATCATAAATTCAATATAATTCAACACAAAACACTAATATTACAAATGTACAATATAAAATCCACTACTGTGCGTTTGCATGAGTCTCTTCCGCGTTGTGCCATGAGGTGTTGTTGTGTCTGTAGATCTCTATAGGTCTTACCTTGTCACAGATGTGTAGGGATAATATCAAAGCCATGAATCCAGTAGAGGGGTATTTGCCCTGATAGTCAAGCCAGGTTTCATGAACATATTTCATAAACACAGGATTCAGAACCAATACCTGCATGGAATATACTGCACATTACATGTCTATCAACCCGATTTAAATAGAAAAAGAGGAATTTCTATTGTGATGCATCAAATTTGAGAAGTCACTTTGTTAGATATTCCTGGGGCGGAAGGGTAGCCTAGTGGTTAGAGCGTTGGACTAGTAACCAAAAGGTTGCAAGTTTGAATCCCAGAGCCGACAAGGTACAAATCTGTCGTTCTGCCCCTGAACAGGCAGTTAACCCACTGTTCCCAGGCCGTTATTGAAAATAAGAATTTGTTCTTAACTGACTTGCCGAGTTAGATAAATCAAAAATATAAATAAAAATGTTGTCAGAGATGGGATGCCATGATGCAGTTAGTACACTCCCATTCCCATTCTGACTCAATGACACATTCACCCCTAGGCAAATAATAATGCCAATGTAGCTCAGTTGGTAGAGCATGGCGCTTGCAACACTGGGGTTGTGGGTTCAATTCCCATAGTGAAAATGTATGCACTCACTAAGTTGCTCTGGAAAAGTGTGTCTGCTAAATTACAAAATAAATAAATACATTTGACATCACCGTTTCCTTTGTTAGTTTGTTTTAAAATGTATCTAAACATGGCTCTGCCCATTACACACATCCTCAACTACAAGCAGACCTACTGTCTAAGAGACAATATAAAAGATCAAGCATTAGATAGATGAATAATAACCACAATAAATTAACAAGGTGACTCACCAAATCTTTGTTGGCCTTTATCTTCTGTCTAAGTGGTAAATATGACCTGTTGAATAAAAGAAGACTTCATTTCACCTAGGAGGTGCTAGCTATGTTACCTTGGGAAAATGCATGGTGTAGGAGGGTTTCCCCAACTCCAGTAGCCCTGGACAAACACACCTGATTCAACTTGTCAACTAATCAAGCCCTCAATGAGTTGAATCAGGTGTTCTTGTCCAGGGACTGTAGGACCGGTGTTGATTAACACTAAACTAAATCAGAAGAGTCCATGATAAGTTGTTACTCACAAAGTGATGTGAGACCCAGTGGTCATGGCGCCTGGTAGCCACTGAAGGTCCAGAGTCTTGAAAGGGATCAACAGGAACCTAGTGGCTTTGTCCAGATCTATTGCACTCTCTGGGTACATGACGCGATACGTGGTCCGTTTCCCAACATCCTCCTCATAGCCAGAGGTAGGAGCCTTGTTCATTCTAGATAGCACAGTAAATAGCAGGAATCCATACAATGACTGCAATATTTCAAAGCTCTTCATTCAAAACACAGCGACAGCACGGGTAGCGCCATTCAAAACACAGCGACGGCACGGGTAGCGCCATTCAAAACACAGCGACGGCACGGGTAGCGCCATTCAAAACACAGCGACGGCACGGGTAGCGCCATTCAAAACACAGCGACGGCACGGGTAGCGCCATTCAAAACACAGCGACGGCACGGGTAGCGCCATTCAACACAGCGACGGCACGGGTAGCGCCATTCAAAACACAGCGACGGCACGGGTAGCGCCATTCAACACAGCGACGGCACGGGTAGCGCCATTCAAAACACAGCGACGGCACGGGTAGCGCCATTCAAAACACAGCGACGGCACGGGTAGCACCATTCAAAACACAGCGACGGCACGGGTAGCGCCATTCAAAACACAGCGACGGCCCGGGTAGCGCCATTCAAAACACAGCGACGGCCCGGGTAGCGCCATTCAAAACACAGCGACAGCACGGGTAGCGCCATTCAACACAGCGACGGCACGGGTAGCGCCATTCAACACAGCGACGGCACGGGTAGCACCATTCAAAACACAGCGACGGCACGGGTAGCACCATTCAACACAGCGACGGCACGGGTAGCGCCATTCAACACACAGCAACAGTACGGGTAGCGCCATTCAACACAGCGACGGCACGGGTAGCGCCATTCAAAACACAGCGACGGCACGGGTAGCGCCATTCAACACAGCGACGGCACGGGTAGCGCCATTCAAAACACAGCGACGGCACGGGTAGCGCCATTCAAAACACAGCGACGGCACGGGTAGCGCCATTCAAAACACAGCGACGGCACGGGTAGCACCATTCAAAACACAGCGACGGCACGGGTAGCACCATTCAAAACACAGCCAAGGCACGGGTAGCGCCATTCAACACAGCGACGGCACGGGTAGCGCCATTCAAAACACAGCGACGGCACGGGTAGCGCCATTCAACACAGCGACGGCACGGGTAGCGCCATTCAAAACACAGCGACGGCACGGGTATCGCCATTCAAAACACAGCGACGGCACGGGTAGCACCATTCAAAACACAGCAACAGCACGGGTAGCGCCATCTTTCTTTAAAGTAGTTGATTTCTTATTTTCAGCTTCTATGAGTTGATTGGCAGTCAGTAAACAAACTGGAATGGTGCCTGCTGCTACCTGGAGTGTGCTGTCTGTACAGGCATAAAGCCAAGGTCGGTTATTTACTGTCACATGCAGCTATGGAAGGTTTGTTCTTTTCTACTGGAGTGTGACCACCTCCACTACTTCCCACAAATCTAAAAGCGTTGGATTGGTGGAGGCATGGGCTAGCTAGTGGGAGTTCCACCACATCTTACAGTGCCTACAGAAAGTATTCAGACCCCTTGACTATTCCCACATTTTGTTACGTTACAGCCTTGTTCTAAAATTGATTAAATCGTTGCACCCCACCCCCCTCAAATCTACACACAATTCCCCATAATGACAAAGCAAAAGCAGGTTTAAAATTGTTGCAAATTTATATTTAAAAAAAATATAATAATTACACTCAGTACGTTGTTGAAGCACCTTTGGCAGAGATTACAGCCTCCAGTTTTATGGGTATAACTACAAGCACACCTGTATTTGGGGAGTTACTCCCATTTGTCGCTGCAGATCCTTTCAACCTCTGTCAGGTTGGTTGGGGAGTGTCGCTGCACAGCTAATGTTCAGGTTTCTCCAGACATGTTTGATCGGGTTCAAGTCCGGGCTCTGGCTGTGCCACTCAATGACTTGTACCGAAGCCACTCCTGTGTTGTTTTGGCTGTGTGCTTAGGGTCGTTGTCCTGTTGGAAGGTGAACCGTCACCCTAGTCTGAGGTCCTAAGCGCTCTGGAGCTGGTTTTCATCAAGGATCTCTCTGTACTTTGCTCTGTTCATCTTTCCCTCAATCCCGACTAGTCTCCCAGTCCCTGCCACTGAATAACATCTCCACAGCATACTTCCACCACGCTTTACCGTGGGATGGTGCCAGGTTTCCTCCAGGCGTGACGTTTGGTATTCAGGACAAAGAGTTTATTCAAATCAGAGAATCTTGTGTCCCATGGTCGGAGTCCTTTAGGTGCCTTTTGGCAAACTCCAAAGCAGGGTGTCATGTGCCTTTCACTGAGGAGTGGCTTCCGTCTGGCCACTACCATAAAGGTCTGATTGGTGGGGTTCTGCAGAGATAGAGATCATTGTCCTTCTGGAAGGTTCTCCCTTCTCCCCAGAGGAACTCTGGAGCTCTGTCAGATAACATCAGGTTCTTGGTCACCTCCCTGACCAAGACCCTTCTCCCCCGATTCCTCAGTTTGGCCGGGCAGCCAGCTCTAGGAACAGTCTTGGTGGTTCCAAACTTCTTCCATTTAAGAATGATGGAGGTCACGGTTCTGGTCACCATAGCAGCACCGACCCGTAGCACGCGCTCCAGCATGTATATTTCACTGGTCACCCATTTTTTTTATTTATTTTTTATCACTGGAGCCTCATATCTCCCTCACTAGCTTTAAGCACCGGCTGTCAGAGCAACTCACAGATCACTGCACATAGCCCATCTGCAAATAGCCCATACAACTACCTCACCCCCATACTGCATTTATTTTTTTGCTTCTTTGCACCCCAGCATCTCTACTTGCACACTCATCTTCTGCACATCTATCACTCCAGTGTTTAATTGCTATATTGTAATTATTTTGCCACTATGGCCTATTTATTGCCTTACCTCATTTGCACACAATGTAGGGACTTTTTTTCTATTGTGTTATTGACTGTATGTTTGTTTACTCCATGTGTAACCCTGTGTTGTTGTTTGTGCCGCACTGCTTTGCTTTATCTTGGCCAGGTCGCAGTTGTAAATGAGAACTTGTTCTCAACTTGCCTACCTGGTTAAATAAAATAAAAATCTATGGAAACAGGATGCAGCCAAGCTCAATTTCTGAGTTTCATAGCAAAGGGTCTGAATCCTTATGGACATTTGATATGAATTTGCAAAAAAAAAAAAAGGTTTCCACTTTGTCATTATGGGGTATTGTGTGTAGATTGAGGATGATTTTGAATTTAAATCAATTTTAAAATAAGGCTGTAACGTAACAAAATGTGGAAAAAGGGAAGAGGTCTGAATACTTTCTGAATGCAGTGTATATAGTCATTTATTTTCAAACCAATGATGGAAAGTGAACACTGAGCTGGTGGGGATAATTGGGACATAACTCTCAATTAAATTGGCTGATCCCTCCTACTGACCTGGATGGCAGACGTGCACAGACAGGGTTCTACCTGCGCCTGAGCACCTGTCTCTTTGCCCTCCCACTTGGCAGTCGTATAATTGGAATTTTTTTGTATACATTTTGTCTTTGTTGTTCTGAACCCACTGCCGCCGAAGTTGTGACATCGTGCGCCCGGTTGCCCCCCCCCCAGTCTGCCCTGTACGGAGCTTGCGTGCGCCCGGTTGCCCCCCCCCCCCCAGTCTGCCCTGTACGGAGCTTGCGTGCGCCAGGTTGCCCCCCCCCCCAGTCTGCCCTGTACGGAGCTTGCGTGCGCCCGGTTTCCCCCCCCCAGTCTGCCCTGTACGGAGCTTGCGTGCGCCCGGTTTCCCCCCCCCAGGCTGCCATGTACAGAGCTTGCGTGCCCAAACAGGCTTTGTGACAAGTGCGCCCTCTGTCAACACCCTCTGTTGGCCTACCTTATGACGACGTCACTGGAGTCTATGAGGGCTCCGTAGTAGGAACCCTTGAGGTTCCCAGAGTTCCCCACCACAGCACAGCTTCCATGGCGCTCACGGCCCGCGTCCATGTGTAGGTCAGCATCAGGGATGACCTGGAACAACTTCTCCACCACGTCGCTGAATTTGGCTGTGCTACTGTCATTCTGGATTTCCTGGTGATAAGATGGTACTTATTTGATTGCGCCAGCCAACACATGAAACACCAATAAATACACAATGGACAAGCAGCACAACTCAGATGACAATCATAACGTCAGCCCAAACCAGTCAAATCTGATTATGTATATTGTGTGATTTGTATATAATGAATATGTTCAACTGCCCAGCGACTGCAGAGGGAACTGGGCTGTTAAATCTGCTGCGATGCATCATTTCTGAGTATTCTGAGACTTATGTTTGGATTGTACATGGTCACTGTCCAGAAAAACAGGTTATTGTTGACTACAATATAAGCGTCGTCAGTGACAACCCATGTAATGCAGCGTGTGAAAGAGCTGGCCTTGCTACATCACTTAAAGAGGCTTAAAAACAGAAGTGTGGATATTTATTTGTATTATAAAAAGGGCAAAACAAGCTAAACTGACAGCTAAAACTGTGGTTCACCAGCTGCAGTCACACAGGCAACCAAATTCTGACCTTTGTTCCACTGTGTAGTGTGACCAATAACATATCTTTTTCTGAGCTAATCTGATTGGTCAAAAGACTAATTAGTGCAACACAAAAAGTATATATATATATATATATATATATATATATATAAAAATAAAAAGTGGGCTGCCTGTCTAAACAGCTACCTTACACCCACAAGGATCTCTAAACAATGACACACCAGTTCATTCAATAATTAGGTCAGAGGGATCACAAGTGTTCAATTAACCAGCCAATCAGGATTCACAACCAATTAACAGGGAATAGGCACAATTTACATTGTTGCTATAGTATTGTCTGGAATGACAAATGGTTCAAATGAAAGGAATTCTGCATCCAACTTGTTTTATTTGGTAGATTATCAATACATTAAAACAATGTCCTTGTAGTGAAGGGCTCACTCATTCACATAGCCTAAACCCAACCAATAAAAGTTCATTCTGAATTAAACGTAAAAGCAACAAGAAAAAAAAACATGCAACAGTATTAACAAGATATGTAACTTTAGAAAATAATGAACATGTTTGGACATTTCAATGTATAGTTGTAGTGAGCGTTTGGGACATTCATTGACCAACGTTAATGGGCTAATCCAGTGGTCACCAACCTGTCGATCTCCAAACATTTCTGTAAAATACCCAACGATAAAGCCTTGTGTTCCTATTTTGTATTATTATTATTCGTTTCGGGCTGTTAGGTGCAGCCAATTTAGCTTCCCTGCGCCCCGGGTAGGCAAACTGTTACCATGTCATGTGCTGAAGGTACAAACTCTGCCTCCCCGGTGGGCCTGGAGAGGAAATTCAGTGCACTATGCTGGTGAATCAGATTGCTCAAATGACCGAGTCTGCAGTAACGTAGCAGGCATAAAAGAAAGCTACGGCAAAATTGATACTGTGATATTTCAAACCCATGACTAGATTAACACTCAACGAATACAGCAAAGAGCTGGTGTTTTATGAGTGAGTTCATGTTTAAGTTCTTACTCAGCACTGTCAACACTTTGTATTCAACACTTTCATAACCAACGCTACAGCAAGCAGTGCAGCAGTAATGATTGAGTATGAAGTGCATCTATAGGCTTGCGGTGTATTTTTAGCAAGTTGGGTCTTTAATATCTATAAATATTTAACTTTCTCTGTTCATGGGAGTAACAACATGAATTTGTGCATGAGGCAGAAATAATGCGGTGCGACTCAAGTTTCTCCATCAGCTGTAACACGGTGTCTCTTTTTGGTCAAGTGTCAGTGGAAGAAAGGGAGAGCGGAGGGATGTTGAGACGGACCCTCAGTCTGCTGCGCTCTCCCTCCGCTGAGACGGACTATCAGATGTAGGCACCATCAGCCCAGTAAAATAAAAAGCTAATGATTTAAAATGCATGCTCACTCAGCTGTGCCTCACAAGTAATACAACAATAGATCTATTACCGGTGTGATCATATCGTCCACCTCAAATTTTTAAATAATCTATTTTTTAAATGTCCCGAACAACAATGCATTCATTGGCAGGTAAATTCAAGCAAAGCCAGTATGCGGTGATAATGTATTGGGCCTATAGTTTACTGCACAAACCTCATTGCCACAGTACTGTTTTTAATTGGTTAATGTTGCATAGGCTTACATTTAAATCATGTTAATAAAAATCAGAGCGGTAGATCTCGGCATGCATTTTGACTCTGATCTTGTCTCAAAAGGTTGGTGACCACTGGGCCAATCTATATTAGAGGCTACTGTGACAGATGATCAGTCTCATGGGCAAAAACTAGTTGAATAAATGTTTCCACATCATAGGTCTATGACCTTGCATCAAACTGAAAAATTGATTGGACTTGCATAAAATCAATGTGAGGGAATTGCGTCTTCTTCACCCAACGTTTAATCTAAATCCAATGACTTGGTATAATGTTTTGTTGATTTCACGTTAATTGACAGCTCAACCGAAATGTTCATCAAAACGAAAAAGGTTTAAATGATGTCTGCGCTCAGTGGGGTTGTTCTTTAGATATGGGGTAAGTTAGTGCAATAGTCGGGGCGGCAGGGTACCCTAGTGGTTAGAGCGTTGGACTAGTAACCGGTTGCAAGTTCAAACCCCCGAGCTGACAAGGTACAAAACTGTCGTTCTGCCCCTGAACAGGCAGTTAACCCACTGTTCCTAGGCAGTCATTGAAAAAAAGAATTTGTTCTTAACTGACTTGCCTAGTTAAATAAAAGGTAAAAATAAAAAAAAGTGTTGAACAAGCAATCCCGCCACACGCCATTCTGGTGGGATCGTGTTATTTTTCCTATTTGTTGCTAGGGTCAGTGTATAGGCTATAACTTTAATTAATTATAGGCCTATTACTGAATGAGAACGTGTTGGACTTACGCTGGAAATGCTTTTATTTATCCAATGTTTGTCATAGCTTTTTGTTTTGTAACGACCATGGGTTTATAAGCGCGGATATCGACTCTGCCGCTCGAGCATGCTTTTTGGGGCACAGTCGATAGCGCGCTGGACTTCGGGCTAGAAGGTCGAGGGTTTGAGGCCTGCTCCCTGCCTGTTTCATTACCCTGGTGTCAGAAGTGATCGGACCTTGCATCCACAACAGTGCGTGTGCTTGGCCGGTGAGCGCGTTCTTAGAAGATGTTGAGTCGCAAGCTAGCACGAAGACGCGCTCTTTGAAAGGAGGGAGTAGTGTAACGACCCTGGGTGGATAAGCAAGGATATCGACTCTGCCGCTCGAGCATTCTTTTGGGGCACAGTCGATAGTGCGTTGGATTTCGGACTATAAGGTCGAGGCTAGCACTCGGCCTGTTACATTATATTTAAAAAATATATATATATATATATATATTAATAAAAATATATATTTAGCCTACCCGCCACCACGTTCTGGTATCATCGGATAGTTTCTTGTTCTCTCTCGTCAGAAATGGTTTGATAGATCTGATGAAGCGCTTCTGAAACCATGGGTCGTTGTTCGGCGGTGGAGAGATGATTCCGTCCAGCGGCCGAAGGGCATTTCTTATAAAGTCCACAAATGAATTGGAGGATCGCTGTCCAGAATAAAACACAATGATGGTAGTGATGCATATTAGAACAGTGGTTAGAAGGCATTTTCTAATCCTGAAGCTCCTAATCATTTCGTAGGTGGTATAGAATCCTCACCACCTGTGAAGAGATCAATAATGAATATGTGAAAACACCCCTAATAATGCTGGTTTCAAAACATCAAGGATCTGGGAAGTCGGAACTCTCCGACTTCCAAGCTTTCAAGACGACTGCGAACTTGGAAAGAAAAATCGTTTGATTCTTCTTCTATCAGGTTTAACGGCGGTTGCATCCAATTTGTTGTATTACCGCCACCTACTAGACTGGAGTACAACTCCCTTATACCTTGCTTGAAAAATACAAATGTACTAAATAAATACCCTACCATCTAACACTACACACACTCATTTCAAAATGAGATATTATAAATTATTATAATATTATAAAATAAAATTAACACCACCCTACTCCATTAAATGTATTTATTCCTACCTCATGCATCATCCTGAAAGGTATGGGACATCACCACTTAACACACCCCTGTAAATCTTCTGATGACCGAAATACCTCTTTACAGCTGCCACCACAACCTCAATTTTCTGCGACTTGCTATAAATTATACAAATCTAATCTTACTGAAACTTATATCACTTTTTGGCCTATCCCTTTGTACTGGTATACCTCTACTGCTTTAACCACTCACATTGACAACCTGAAAATCCGCTCAGCAAGGAAGAAGACACTGCTCCAGAACGGCCATAAAAAAAGCCAGACTACGGTTTGCTTCTGCACATGGGGACAAAGATCGTACTTTTTGTAGAAATGTCCTCTGTTCGGATGAAACAAAAATAGAACTGTTTGGCCATAATGACCATCGTTATGTTTGGAGGAGAAAGGGGGATGCTTGCAAGCTGAAGAACACCATCCCAACCGTGAAGCAGGAGGGACTGGTGCACTTCACACACAAAAATGGCATCATGAGGAAGAGAATTATGTGGATATATTGAAGCAACATCTCAAGACATCAGTCAGGAAGCTTGGTCGCAAATGGGTCTTCCAAATGGACAATGGCCCCAAGCATACTTCCAAAGTTGTGGCAAAATGGCTTAAGGACAACAAAGTCAAGGTATTGGAGTGGCCTTCACAAAGCCCTGACCTCAATTCTATAGAAAATTTGTGGGCAGAACTGAAAAAGTGTTTGTGAGCAAGGAGGCCTACAAACCTGACTCAGTTACACCAGCTCTGTCAGGAGGAATGGGCCAAAATTCACCCAACTTATTGTGGGAAGCTTGTGGAAGGTTACCCGCAACGTTTCACCCAAGTTAAACCATTTAAAGGCAATGCTACCAAATACTAATTGAGTGTTTGTAAACTTCTGACCCACTGGGAATGTGATGAAAGAAGTAAAAGCTGAAATAAATCATTCTCTCTACAATTATTCTGACATTTCACATTCTTAAAATAAAGTGGTGATCCTAACTGACCGAGGACAGGGAATTTTCACTAGGATTAAATGTCAGAAATTGTGAAAAACTGAGAAACGGAAAAAACGGATGATGACACCTACAGTACCACTATCAGGTAGAGATCTCTATCCATCTCTATGGTGGCCCACCAAACGGATGATGACACCTACAGTACCACTACCAGGTAGAGATCTCAATCCATCTCTATGGTGGCCCACCAAACGGATGATGACACCTACAGTACCACTACCAGGTAGAGATCTCTATCCATCTCTATGGTGGCCCACCAAACGGATGATGACACCTACAGTACCACTACCAGGTAGAGATCTCTATCCATCTCTATGGTGGCCCACCAAATGGATGATGACACCTACAGTACCACTACCAGGTAGAGATCTCTATCCATCTCTATGGTGGCCCACCAAACGGATGATGACTCTACCAGGATGCTTTAATATGAACTTCCCCCTGACACATCCTCTTCATGAATCAACTATTGTGTAGCAGCTGCTGTGTCGTCTCTTGTCATGGAACAATAAGCCCACACATTGTTGTTAAAACACTGGTTTGCCTACATTTCTTCAGCGTGATGGCAGTCTCCCAATGCTTCTTCTCCCTCTCCTCTTTTCTGCTAAGACTTGGCTTACCATTTCTCCAATATAAGCATCACATCATAAACATACTTTCAATCAACTGCTGTGCTACTGCTATCCTTACTCACTGTCTTTTTTCTATTCTTTTCTATATCTATTTTTCTTTATTGAATATTCGAAACATACAATATAGTTGCAATGACGCTGCTCAATAACTACATCATACCAGTCATCCAACAGATTCCCATTCAGAGAGACACACAGAAGCATCCAGGGTCAATGCCCTGCTCAAGGGCACGTTAAACGATCTACCACCAGGCCAAAAAACGTGAACCCGAACCTTCCAAGATCCCCAATAGCTGTCCCTCATGTTTGTGTGCATGTCTGGCACTATTACATGTATGTGTGTGTTCTTGTGTGTACAAACACCTGCACAGCATCAGCTTCAGGCAAACCGTCATTAGTTGTAAAAACACTGCCACTAAGTGTCATTTAAATGTACTTTTTATCATGTTTAATTTATACTTAAAAAATTTTTTTTTTACTGTTATCTTTGACCTCTCACACAGCAACTCCACTCCCACTTGTCTCCATCTCTGCTGGCCACCCTCTTCGGGTTTCACCCAACACATATCTTTCAACTATGCTGTGATGTTTAACGTACAATTTCAATCTATCTAATCGAATAGAATCCACAGATTGCGTGTTGAAGATAAATACTTTTACTAAGAGTATTAGTATATTAGAAATTGACTCACCCGGTCTCTCCAGATCTCCTAACAGTACAATTTCTAGGGTCAATTTTAGATCAATGCTATGCATTTTCAAGCCATTCCTGAACCTGAGACCAGAAACAGGCTACCTGAGTGTCACGTTCTGACCTTAGTTCTTTTGTTATGTCTTTGTTTTAGTATGGTCAGGGCGTGAGTTGGGTGGGTTGTCTATGTTCTTTTTTCTATAATTTGGGATTTCTGTGGTTGGCCTGGTATGGCTCTCAATCAGAGGCAGCTGTCAATCGTTGTCCCCGATTGAGAACCATACTTAGGTAGCCTGGTTTCACCTTTGAGTTGTGGGTGATTGTTTCCTGTGTCTTTACCACACGGGATTTTTTAGATTTTTGTTTGTTCATCCACGGTGTTATTTTGTATTTTTGTAGTGTTCAGTTTTCTATATTAAATTGGACACTTACCACGCTCCCAATTGGTCCGACCTCTCTTACTCCTCCTCGGAGGAGGAAGAAGAAACCTGTTACACTGAGGGCAATACCAAAATGAATGGTCTATTGATTCTGTATCCTCACAACAAAATCTGCAGAGCTTCGATGATTTTATGCCCCAAATATTCAACATTTTGTTGGTGGCAAGAATTCTATATAATAATTTTTGCGGAAAAGCATTAAGTCTTAAATCTTGTATTGTTTTATACATCAACTCATACACCCTGTACCATGGAATCGGTACATCAAAAATCTTGCAATTTTGCAATCTGTATGGCACGGTTGTCAACATCCCGGTCCTCAAATGAAACTGGTATACTTTCCCATTTATGCTATTTTTATTCCTCCACTAGTTTTGATCCTTTATATTGGGTAGACAGACCAGTTCCCGACCTCCTCCCCCTGCCACCCGCCTCCTCCATTTTTGGGGCGATGGTGTAATCAATTGGTTGTACTCTTGGATTGAGCAGACCTTCCCGTATAATTCTGATAACTCCATGAAGGTCAGAACTCTACCATTCTAATTTACAATATAATTTAAGAACAAAATACCCTTTTCAAACATCTTTCCCATAAGTACAGGTATTGTATCAACAAGCACATTTGAGTTCAGCCATAATATTTGTTGTAATATTTGTTCTCTTTTCAGGGGGATGAAATTCAAATTGTAGCCAGCTCTGCAATGCTTGTTTGAAAAATAGTTACTTTGAAAAAAGTATAATTTTCAATTAATCAAAAATGAGACATAGCAATCTGCACAAAGGCAAAAAGAAAATATTTAAACAATGGATGAGCTTTTCTTAGTAATCTACTTGAGAACCATTTAGGGTTCAAATAAAACTTTTGAATGAGTGAAGCTTTTAGAGAGAGGTTTATTTTACACCTGGGGTTGCTATATATTATTTCTACCCATTTTATAAGAGAATTACCGAAATTGAAAAATCCAGGCATTTATAAATAAAATCCAGTCTTTATCAAATGCCTTTTCAAAATCTGCTATAAATACCATTCCTGGCTCTTGTATGTTTCATGATGTTCTATTATTTCTAGTAGTTGTTGTATATTATCTCCCTCGCCACCGACCTCTCTGTCTGATCAAGATGAACAGTACCTGGTAAAACCCTTTTAATTCTGGGGGTTGGTGCCCCCCCTTGGGTTGTGCCGTGGCGAAGATCTTTGTGGGCTATACTCAGCCTTGTCTCAAGATGGTAAGTTGGTGGTTGAAGATATCCCTCTAGTGTTGTGGGGGCTGTGCTTTGGCAAAGTGGGTGGGGTTTATCCTTCCTGTTTGGCTCTGTCTGGGGGTATCATCGGATGGGGCCACAGTGTCTCCTGACACCTCCTGTCTCAGCCTCCAGTATTTATGTTGCAGTAGTTTATGTGTCGGGGGGCTAGGGTCAGTTTATTATATCTGGAGTACTTCTCTTGTCTTATCCGGTGTCCTGTGTGAATTTAAGTATGCTCTCTCTAATTCTCTCTTTCTCTCTTTCTTTCTCTCTCTCAGAGGACCTGAGCCCCAGGACCATGCCTCAGGACTACCTGGCATGATGACTCGTTGCTGTCCCCAGTCCACCTGGCCATGCTGCTGCTCCAGTTTCAACTGTTCTGCCTGAGGCTATGGAATCCTGACCTGTTCACCGGACATGCTACCTGTCCCAGACCTGCTGTTTTCAACTCTCTAGAGACAGCAGGAGTGGTAGAGATACTCTTAATGATCGGCTATGAAAATCCAATTGACATTTACTCCTGAGGTGCTGACTTGCTGCACCCTCGACAACTACTGTGATTATTATTATTTGGCCATGCTGGTCATTTATGAACATTTGAACATATTCTGTTATAATCTCCACCCGGCACAGCCAGAAGAGGACTGGCCACCCCTCATAGCCTGGTTCCTCTCTAGGTTTCTTCCTAGGCTTTGGCCTTTCTAGGAAGTTTTTCCTAGCCACTGTGCTTCTACACCTGCATTGCTTGCTGTTTGGGGTTTTAGGCTGGGTTTCTGTACAGCACTTTGAGATATCAGCTGATGTACGAAGGGCTATATAAATATATTTGATTTGAGTTGATTTAAAGATCCGATCGCATTCTGTCTCCTATTAAAACTTTTTTAACCTTTGATGCAAGAGAGAAAGAGACAAGAAAGTACTCAAGACGACTAGCTTGATTAAGTCTCCTCCATGCATATCTGACTAGGTCTGGGATATTTTAGTCTCCAAATATCCACTATTTCTAATGTGTCCATAATATTTGTAATTTCCTTAAGAGCACGGTGATGATAGTTTGTAGAGTGATTACCTTTACGGTCCATTGAGGTACTTAATACTGTGTTATAGTCTCCTACCATAATGATTAGATCATTTGTTGCCTGTAAGTTCAAAAATTGGTATAAATGTTTTTGAAGAAGTGTGGATCATCCTGATTTGGACCATCTAGATTAATGAGCCAAATCTCTTTTTCGTCCACTTTCATATTCAAAGAATCCACCTTCCTTGCGATTCATTCCTGACTATTTGCACATTCAAATCGACATTTTTGTTAATTAATATCATCACACCCTTTGGGTTCCTTTGTCCATGACATAAAATTATTTCACCATGTAGAGTGAGTTTCCTGTAAACAGTATATGTTATATTCCTTTTCTTTGAGCCACGTAAATCCTGATATTTTTATATAATCTGCTAAACCAATTATAACTGGCTATACTTATTTCACCCCTTACCATAACTAGATACTATTCTCAGGCTAAATTGGCCATAATTAGTGCTTGTAAAGTTACTGCCATCAGAGGTATTATGAAGGTCAAAACTAGAGCTTTCAAATGTCTGATATTTAGAATTCAAGAAATAGGTTCTAGCAATATTTGTTTTATTCCCTTGCCTGTTTGCCTGTGAGACAAGGCCACAGATGGTAGAACATTGAGACAAGATATTATGTGTGTAACAAATCTGAGTAGGTTGATGTGTATGATATTGGATGTGATGTAATGAGAGTGTGTACGATGTCTGTATAAGAGTAAGACTATAATGTGTGTTGTCCAAATAAATAATAACTCTGCCAATTTGCATGGTTGAGTGTCTATGTGTGTAACATGTAGTGCGTATTGCCTTAATATTCATGATGATAATTGTAATCCATATCGTATCCCCATCATAGTTGCATCATAATTACCTTTAACATAACTGAAAAACACATCCCAGCATTTCCATAGGAATTTATGTTTTACATGGTCATGAAAGAGAACTTGCATTACTCTAGAGACGGCTTCACTACAGTACAAATGTATTCCATACAATACTGTATGTTATTATTCCCCAATGCCCCTATTCTGATATCTTCCCCTTGCTTGTTGTAAACATATATAAACTTGTAGACAAATACATATAAAAGATAGACAAACAATAAACACATTCAATTATAAAACTGTTCTCGACAATAGGGAGAGAGGGAGAGAAGAGAAAAGAAAGAGAGAGTGAGAGAGCAAGATCAGGTGTGTGTGTGTGTGTGTGTATGTACAGTCGTGGCCAAAAGTTTGAGAATGACACAATATTAATTTTCACAAAGTCTGCTGCCTCAGTATGTATGATGGCAATTTGCATATATTCCAGAATGTTATGAAGAGTGATCAGATGAATTGCAATTAATTGCAACGTCCCTATTTGCCATGCAAATGAACTGAATCCCCCAAAAACATTTCCACTGCATTTCAGCCCTGACACAAAAGGACCAGCTGACATCATGTCAGTGATTCTCTCGTTAACACAGGTGTGAGTGTTGACGACGACAAGGCTGGAGATCACTCTGTCATGCTGATTGAGTTCGAATAACAGACTGGAAGCTTCAAAAGGAGGGTGGTGCTTGGAATCATTGTTCTTCCTCTGTCAACCATGGTTACCTGCAAGGAAACACGTGCCGTCATCATTGCATTGCACAAAAAGGCCCTCACAGGCAAGGATATTGCTGCCAGTAAGATTGCACCTAAATCAACCATTTATCGGATCATCAAGAACTTCAAGGAGAGCGGTTCAAATGTTGTGAAGAAGGCTTCAGGGCGCCCAAGAAAGTCCAACAAGCGCAAGGACCGTCTCCTAAAGTTGATTCAGCTGCGGGATCGGTGCACCACCAGTACAGAGCTTGCTCAGGAATGGCAGCAGGCAGGTGTGAGTGCATCTGCACCCACAGTGAGGCAAATACTTTTGGAGGATGGCCTGGTGTCAAGAAGGGCAGCAAAGAAGCCACTTCTCTCCAGGAAAAACAACAGGGACAGACTGATATTCTGCAAAAGGTACAGGGATTAGACTGCTGGGGACTTGGGTAAAGTCCTTTTCTCTGATGAATCCCCTTTCAGATTGTTTGGGGCATCCGGAAAAAAGCTTGTCCGGAGAAGACAAGGTGAGAGCTACCCTCAATCCTGTGTCATGCCAACAGTAAAGCATCCTGAGACCATTCATGTGTGGGGTTTCTACACCTGCATTGCTTGCTGTTAGAGGTTTTAGGCTGGGTTTCTGTACAGCACTTTGAGATATCAGCTGATGTAAGAAGGGCTCTATAAATTGATTTGATTTGGGGTTGCTTCTCAGCCAAGGGAGTGGACTCACTCACAATTTTGCCTAAGAACACAGCCATGAATAAAGAATGGTACCAACACATCCTCCAAGAGCAACTTCTCCCAACCATCCAGGAACAGTTTGGTGACGAACAATGCCTTTTCCAGCATGATAGAGCACCTTGCCATAAGGCAAAAGGGATAACTAAGTGGTTCGGAGAACAAAACATCAATATTTTGGGCCCATGGCCAAGAAACTCCCCAGACCTTAATCTCATTGAGAACTTGTGGTCAATCCTCAAGAGGCGGGTGGACAAACAAAAACCCACAAATTCTGACAAACTCCAAGTGTTGATTATGCAAGAATGGGCTGCCATCAGTCAGGATGTGGCCCAGAAGTTAATTGACAGCATGCCAGGGCGGATTGCAGAGGTCTTGAAAAAGAAGGGTCAACATTGCAAATATTGACTCTTTGCATCAACTTCATATAATTGTCAATAAAAGCATTTGACACTTATGAAATGCTTGTAATTATACTTCAGTATTTGTGTCATTCTCAAAACTTTTCGCCACAACTGTATACGTCTGTATGTGTAAGCAAGCATGTAATTGAGTACGTGTGTTCATATCCACTTCATTATGTTCAGATATTTTTACACTTACCATACCTTCTTTTTTTCCGTAACTGTAGTCCCTGTAGAATTTAGTACAGCCACTGTGTTATGGAGCTGTCTCAGAATAGCTGTCCATCTATAAAGAGTTTGTCCACAAAGATAAAGGCACGCTTACCATTCTCCCTTTGTTGTCTTTGTACCGGATACAGTCTCTTACGACGTTCGTTTATCTCCCTTGGAAATTGGTCATTGAGAACAAATTTGGTCCCTTTAAGCTCCCTTCCTCTGCTTTTGATCAGCTCCTTTTGTTGGTAGTGTTCAAATTTTGCGATGATCGGTCGGGGACCCTTGGTCTTGTCGCTCCGAGCTCCAAGTCTGTGTACTCGGTGGAAAGCCACCTTGTTTACAGTCTCTATAGGAAGTTTCAAGGCGGATTGCGTCAATTCTCTGATCGCAACCTCTGGATTATTAGATGGGTTCTCAGGAATCCAAGAAAAAAATAGATTTTCACGCCTGCTATGACTTTGTATGTCTAGTAGCGACTCTTTCATCACCCTTATTTTCCTGAGTAGACAATCCATGTTGGAATCGTGGATTTTTACCTTGGCTGTGAGTGTCTTGTTTTCTCTTTGGAGCTTGAGAATTTCATTCTGGCTGAACTCCAAACTCCCCGTCAGCACTGCTACCTCCTCATACAACTTTTCCAGTGTTGCATGGATTCCAGCCAGAGCACTAGTCTCTACCTCAATGGTAAGTAAATCATCCGTGTCTGTAGAATAATCTGTTTTTCTTTTTTGGGGGGGGTTAAAGTTATTTTGTGAGGTGGTCGGATCTTTCCATGAAGGAGTATGTTGTTCCTCCATAGCATAAAGCTGCTGGTACTCATCAATTTCCCTCAGGATCTCCTTAGTATCCAGATTGTCTCTTTACTGCAATCAGTTGTTTTATGAAAAGATAACAATGAGTCTTTCCCACGATGACGACAGCTGTCTGTAGTACAGCCAGCTAGCACTCGCGGAATCCACACAAAAAAAGGAACACAAACTTAGCCGTAAAGGCTAACCGCGTCATGGAATCCTTAGCAACAAAACTTTAGTTCGGATTAAAATCGATTTAATGAAGATGTTTTAATGTAAACAACAAACCGAGTGTAGACAGTACAATGTGCTCTGATGACATATGATGACGTATGATGAAAAAGGCTGTCAGGCTGTTGAGTATTAATCTTCACATGTATATTTGGTTAATTGATCTCTGGCTCTTACTCACTGTCTTAATCCTCGTCACTTCTGTTTCAGACATCCCAAGTGCATGTTCTTTTATGTGAAATATTACAACTGTTAGGCGAACTACCCATACCAGATATGGAAAGACGTACTGCACTTCTGCACACAAGTACAGTATGGAGCAATGACTACCCTACCCACTGGGCACAGAAGTCAATTCAACGTCTATTCCAAAGTTGATTCAACCAGTGTGTTCCCAGTGGGTATATTGAGATTGCAGTGCAGGTAGTAAATGAATACGGTCAACTGATTTAAATAATAGAAGAACTCTAAAACATTGGATTTGGCTATATGCATTTCCCTTTTCAATTATGTGGGTGCTAGTTAGCTAACAACAAACAAAAAACACATGTGGATAGGGGCGGCATGTAGCCTAGTGGTTAAAGCATCGGACTAGTAACCTAGATCGAATCCCCAAGCTGACAAAGTAAAAATCTGTTGTTCTGCCCCTGAACAAGACAGTTAACACACTGTTCCTAGGCTGTCATTGTAAATAAGAATTTGTTCTTAACTGACTTGCCTAGTTAAATTTTAAAAATTACTATCAAGTGTGGTTTTAGTTGAATAAGGTAGTAAGGAGAGTGGTGCCAGGAAAATAACCTCTCCCTCTACGCCAACAAAACTTAACAGGGAGGAGATGAGAGACCTGGCAGTGTGGCGCCAGGAAAATAACCTCTCCCTCTACGTCAACAAAATGAAAGGACTAACAGAGACAGCAGAGAGAGAACCCCCCATCCACAAACACCTTATGGAACAGCAGGGACTGTGAAGAAATTCCAACATTGGCACATACGCACTATATATACACATGAATTTAGTACTGTAGATATGTGGTAGTGGTGAAGTAGGGACCTGAGGACACACAGTGTGTTGTGAAATCTGTGAATGTATTGTAATGTTTTAAAAATGTATAAACTGACTTAATTTTGCTGGACCCCAGGAAGAGTAGCTGCTGCTTTGGTAGGAACTAATGGACCCCAGGAAGAGTAGCTGCTGCTTTGATAGGAACTAATGGACCCCAGGAAGAGTAGCTGCTGCTTTGGTAGGAACTAATGGACCCCAGGAAGAGTAGCTGCTGCTTTGATAGGAACTAATGGACCCCAGGAAGAGTAGCTGCTGCTTTGGTAGGAACTAATGGACCCCAGGAAGAGTAGCTGCTGCTTTGGTAGGAACTAATGGACCCCAGGAAGAGTAGCTGCTGCTTTGGTAGGAACTAATGGACCCCAGGAAGAGTAGCTGCTGCTTTGGTAGGAACTAATGGACCCCAGGAAGAGTAGCTGCTGCTTTGGTAGGAACTTAAGGGATCCATAATAAATGCATATACAAATGCATCGATGTGGCAACAGTGGAGAAGGTCAAAAGCTTAAAGTTCCTCGGCGTGCACATCACTGACGAACTGAAATGGTCCCTACACACAGACAGTGTGGTGAAGAAAGCGCTAAATGCTCCCCTTTGATGGCCACTGACACGCTGAAGAAGTGTGCTCTTCACAATGAATCCTGGTTTCAACTGTACCTTGCAGATGGCAGTCTGTGGGCTAGCGGTTTGCTGATGTGAACTTTGTGAACAGAGTGCCCCATGGTGGAGGTGGGGTTACGGTATGGACAGGCATAAGCTGCAGACAACGAAAACAATTGCATTTTATCGATGCCAATTTGAATACACAGATACTGTGATGATATCCTGAGGCCCATTGTCGTGCCATTCATCCGCCACCAGCACCTCTGATTTCACCATGATAATGCACAGCAAGGATCTGTACACAATTCCTGGAAGCTGAAAATGTCCCAATTCTTCCATGGCCTGCATACTCACCAGACATGTCACCCATTGAGCATATTTCGGATGCTCTGGATCGATGTGTAGGACAGCGTGTTCGAGTTCCCGCCAATATCCAGCAACTTCGCACAGCCATTGAAGATCAGTGGAACAACATTCCCCAGGCCACAACCAACAGCCCGATCACCTCTATGAGAAGTTGATGTGTCACGCTGCATGAGGCAAATGGTGGTCACACGAGATACTGACTGGTTTTCTGGTCCACGCCACTAACTTTAAGGTATCTGTGACCAACAGATGCTTATCTGTATTCCCAGTCATGTGAAATCTGTAGATTAGGGCCTAATGAAATGATTTAAATTGACTGATTTCCTCATATGAACTGTAACTCAGAGCTGCACTGTCGGAGCTAGGGAAATGCAAGCCTTTCACTGCACCAGCAATAGTTTCTGCAAATCTGTGTATACAACTAATAAACTTTGATTTGATTGTGTGATGATTGTACGAAAGGTGAGGAGAGAAAGTGAGGGAATTTAATTGAAGCCGTGGAGGTGGTCATGTGATTTGTGATGGGAATATAAAACCACAGTGTCCTGTGTAATATTTAAACAAGAAGAGTTCCTGCTAGATACTGTACAAACATTTACCTTTCACTGAAACAAGCTACAGTTTATTCTCAAGTTCAATAACGGGTCATGGGTTTCTAATTAAGTGATAATGCCCGAGAAGTGTTCGGAGGATATATTTGCACGCGGGTGTTATTAGGCCAGAGACAAAGTTGAGGGCCGGCAAACTGCCAATATATCCTCCAAACACTGTTGTCGTGTCTTTGGCTATGCCGGATTAATTGCTATGACATGCTATTCTATAAAATAATATCACCTGATTGAGCTAATCATGTAAATGTAATTAACTAGAGTCGGGCACCACAAAATAATATTTATAGAGCTGTTATCTTCCGAATAAACTCTAAAGACTAATATTTTACATCAATAGCAGTCAACATTAATCCTTATTTTACTTCAGTCTCATAATCTGAAAGTTGTAAATGATGACAACCGAACTGACATCATATTCATTAAGTACCACCGCATATGTTCAATTGTTCGGATTATCAGAATATAGTTAATTTCCCCCCACATACTGAGGTTCCTAGAATCTCTATGTTAACCAAGGTTTTTTAAATTTAACCTCAGTAGGTTAGAGAAGGGAAAAGGGGGTAAGAGGTATTTATGACTGTCCTAAACCTATCCCCCAGGCTTTACTCAAAGCCAGTGGTATGTCATTAGTAAAGATTGAAAAAAGCAAGGGGCCTAAACAGCTATCCTGGGGAATTCCCCATTCTACCTACCATCCTGATTCTACCTGGATTACCACTGTATCATCCAAGGTATTTTGTCTGCCAATGCCCCTGGGATAATGTACATTTGACGCAGCATTGTGACAACTCATTGTCACAATGGTAGGGATTAATTGAGCTGGTCTTGGGTCATTGAGAAGTCATTGTCTTAACGCAGCCTTGAAATGCGTAGACAGAGTCCAGGAGCCAAGATGATTAGGATGAACTCCGTCATTCCTGTAGAGTATCTTCTGTTTCCAGAAGGTGTCAAAGTTATCTATAAAACTGATTCCAACAGAGCTACAGAAATCTTTTCGCCAGATGTGTAATGCCAGTAGCCTGCTGAATCTTTCACACCCAGGGCAAACGATGGTACCGGACCAGAAATGACAGGACGCTTTTGAAATCTTTCAATGCTAGAATCAGTTTCTTAAAATGAATCTTCAGAAATTCCAAGCCAGCCCTCCTGATGTCGTTTGACCCCACATTGACTATTACAGCGTCATCTCCCAGCATCTGTCATAGAATTGTCAGAAGCAGCCTTGTAATGTCATGTACACGTGCTCCTGGATAGCACAGGGGTTTTGTTTGCTCTGGGAACCGAGATGTTTCTCACCAAAAGAGCTGCCGATGATGACAGCTGGTGACACAGCCGGGGAGGTCCGGCCGTTCTTTCTCCTCGAGTGGAGGTCGGGGTAGGATGGGGAGGGCAGGTGAGATGGGAGGGGATGTAGTTTCCTGTCACGACTTCCGCCGATGTTGGTCCCTCTCCTTGTTCGGGCGGCGTTCGGCGGTTGAAGTCGCCGACCTTCTAGCCATCGCTGATCCTCTTTTCATTTTCATTTGGTTATGTCTTGTCTTGTATCAAACCTGGTTTCAAACCCATTCATTACATGTTGGGTATTTAACCTTCTGTTCCCCCTCATTGTCCTTGTCGGTGATTGTTTTGTTTGTAAGCGTTGTGTAAGATATATTCTGGTGTGCGACGGGTTTTGTACCCACATGTTTTATTTGTATATTTTGCTTGTCTGAGTTTTTGAGCTCTTATTAAACTGCTCCGTTTATACCAAGTTCCATCTCCCGCCCGACTTCCCTGCCACCAGCACGCACCCTTACATTTCCAGTACAGGTCGGTTGAAAGCCGAAAGAGCGGTAAGCACTACTCCAGGACACGGAGAGTCAAAAATAGTAAATCCAAGTGCAGTTCAAGTTTGGCAGTAGTCCAAAAACATCCAAGGCACAATGTCAAGTGGAACGATGAAAGCAGCAGTAGGCAGGTGTCTGCTCAGATAATGCCCCAGTGCAGAGTAGGTGCCCAGATATATCCAAGTAGGCCTCAAAAGTTTCAGCAGACACGTTTTGTATGTCTCCCTTAAAACTCTGCATGCAATATTGCACTATTGTCCAATGTGTTCACAGACAGATGAAACAAAGGTAGTGTGGTTCTGTTGTCTGATGATTTTTGTCCTTATGTAGTAGGTAATCTGAGACAAAATATCCACAGGGAAGTGGTATTAGCCTGACTTTAAAGCTGCAATATGTAACTTTTTGGGAGACCTGACCAAATTCACCGTGCCTGAGGAAAAGTTGAAAAGTATAGAACAGTGTTTGTCATATTAAAGTGTACTGTGTCAATGTTTGATACATGTGATGTTTTAAGTCAGATCATGGGTCATGGCTCACATCAACACCATTATCCCAGAAAACCTAGACCTACTCCAATTTGCATACCGCACCAACAGATACACAGATGATGCAATCTCTTTTGCACTCCACACTGTCCTTTCACACCTGGACAAAAGGAACACCTATGTGACAATGCTATTCATTGACTACCGCTCAGCGTTCAACACCATAGTGCCCTCAAAGCTCATCACTAAGCTAAGGACCCTGGGACTAAACACCTCCCTCTGCAACTGGTGCCTGGATATCCTGACGGGTCGCACCCAGGTGGTAAGGGTAGGTAACAACACATCCGCCACGCTGATCCTCAACATGGGGGCCCCTCAGGGGTGGATGCTCAGATCCCTCCTGTACTCCCTGTTCACTCATGACTGCACGGCCAGTCACGACTCCAACACCATCATTAAGTTTTCTGATGACACAACAGTGGTAGGCCTGAACACCGACAACGATGAGACAGCCTGTAGGGAGGAGGTCAGAGACCTGACCGTTTGGTGCAAGGACAACCACCTCTCCCGCAACGTGATCAAGACAAAGAAGATGTTTGTGGACTACAGGATAAGGAGAACCGAGCAGCCCCCATTCTCATCGATGGGGCTGTAGTGGAGCAGGTTGAAGGCTTCAAGTTCCTTGGCATCCACATCACCAACAAACTAACACGGTCCAATCACACCAAGACAGTTGCGAAGAGGGTATGACAAAACCTATTCCCACTCAGGAGACTGAAAATATTTGGCATGGGTCCTCAGATCCTCAAAAGGTTTTACAGCTGCACCATCGAGAGCATCCTGACAGGTTGCATCACTGCCTGGTATGGCAACTGCTCGGCCTTCGACCGCAAGGCACTACAGAGGGTAGTGCATACGGCCCAGCACATCACCGGGGCCAAGCTTCCTGCCATCCAGGACCTCTATACCAGGTGGTGCCAGAGGAAGGCCCTAAATTGTCAAAGACTGCAGCCACCCTACCTACATGTGCAAATGACCTCAATTACTTCAACACCTGTGCCCCCGCACATTGACATTGATTCTCTTCCGGTACCCCCTGTATATAGTCCTGCTATTGTTATTTACTGCTGCTCTTTAATGATTTATTATTCTTATCTCTGACTTTTTTGGGGGTATTTTCTAAAAACTGCATTGTTGGTTAATTAAGGGCTTGTGCATTTCGCTGTAAGGTAATATTTATTTGGCGCGTGTGACAAATAACATTTGATTTGATTTGAAATGAGCAGAAGCTAGTATTGTCTGAGATGTTGATTATTGTGCCTGAGATACAATGAGTCTTAACAGGCTCTGCTCTCTCGGTTGTCAATGGTATAATTGTGTGCCCGTTCACTGGAATGCAGATGTGCATTGAAGTATACTTGAACTCTGCTTCTGAACAGTTCTTAAATCCTGTACATACAATTCTATTCTGGTTCAACAGCCATGTGTATGACTGTAGAAGCCTTTCACGTGACTCGAGGCTTATACATTCTACGTTGTTTTGACAGCTCTTCCTCTGTGTGGGTGAGGGCTGCACTGACAACGATACCAACCCCCTCCACCACACCCACATCGCCCTGGTCTTCTTGACCACATTACTCTTCGCCACACACCTACCAGGGTGCCTGGCCTTGGCAGCTTTGACTACATAGGTCAAAGTGCATGGTCTATCTGGAAAGGCTGCTTGTTTGATTCATTTCAGAATGATTTGTCACTGTATTGTGCAAGACTTGTTGTAATACAGTGGATACTGATCAACACTGGCTTGACATTAGTGGTATGACATATGTAGCATTAAAACAACAGAGTAGTCTTTATATCACTGCCTCTGGGTCTCACTGTGCCTTCCTGTTTCCCCCTTATGCTGTGGAGGCCAGTTCCTCTGTTGCTGGCCAGTTACAGTTCTCCTCGTTGAGTTCTGCTTCGTACCTCTCCTGTACCAATACTACTGTAGGTATTTAACCACAGTCCTTTTGCACCCTCTGAAGGTCACAGCCACCAACTGTTCCACGTGTTCGGCATAATCGGCACTCATTTCCAGATGGAGGCCATTGAGCAGGACATGGTGACGCGACGCCCGTGGCTCCTCACATACTCTCTGCCCATCACCTTCACCAACACACTGGGGGCGGCACTGCTGAGTGTAACCCTCAGCCTTGGCATCATCTTCCTCTTTAGTCTGCCTCTGCTCTGGTCAGCCACCCGGGGAGAACACACTGAGAAGACACATTCACATCCAATAGCCAAGGGCTGCCAGTACCACTAGCACTAGCCATTAGCCACATGCTAATGACAATGTATATGGGATGTAGGAACTGGATGGTTCAGTTGGTGGAGCATGGTGCCTGTAATGCCAGGATTGTGGATTTGATTCACAGGGCCACCCACACGTTAAATGTATACAAGCATGAATGTAAGTCACTTTGGATAAGAGCGTCTGCTAAATGGCATATATTTGTATTATATTACTATGATTAAACTGGACACTGTGGTGGGGGTGGGCTTGGGAGAAGAGGTGAACAACTGAAGTGAACCACTATGGCTTCTTGGTGTTGGACAGAGGTGAAGTCCTGACAAGATACAATGCTGAAGGAGCAATGAACTGTTGTTCACATTGTCAGCACGGATGAATAAACTGGTCGCTGAACAAGAGCTCCATATATACTGCAATGAGGGATAGACAGAGTTAGTGGTACCTCTGGTAGTATTACATTGACTATAGGACTAGTACACAGTACTAAACACATAGGCCTTGCTTTTGTTTGCTGATTTACCAACTCTACTGAGGAGCAGGAAGAGACTGAAGCAGTTGGAAGTCAAACTGTTTATGAAGAATCAATCCACTGAGGATACAGGAAGAGACTGGAGCAGTTGGAAGTCACAAACTGTATATGAAGAATCAATCCACTGAGGAGCAGGAAGAGACTGGAGCAGTTGGAAGTCAAGCTGTATATGAAGAATCAATCCACTGAGGAGCAGGAAGAGACTGAAGCAGTTGGAAGTCACAAACTGTATATGAAGAATCAATCCACTGAGGATACAGGAAGAGACTGAAGCAGTTGGAAGTCAAACTGTATATGAAGAATCAATCCACTGACGATACAGGAAGAGACTGAAGCAGTTGGAAGTCAAACTGTATATGAAGAATCAATCCACTGAATGTTACATGAAGAGGAATTCTCGATATCGCTTCAATTTTGTTTTCTTCCTTTTTAAACATTATTTGTACACAAAATATATTGATCACTTTATCATTTCTATACACAACAAATGGATATGTATTACAAACACACAGTATATCACCTCACCAATATTATATCCACAGTCTAAGGCATTGTTTCCCAAACTAGGGGTGGCTTGATTTAAAGATGGGGTTGTGAGAGACTTTGTCGCTTTTATAACAATAATGGTAAACGGCACTGCGCAAGTTGAAAAAAAGTCCAGAAAGATTGACATTGTGTCTGCAGCTGAGCTAATCCTGGATTTGAAAGATTTAACATCTGAGGAGCTACAGATTACTGACTCGTGCAGTCCCACTCTCTCAGGCCCTAGAGCCTGAAAATGGGATTTGAGGTTTCAAATGACTGAAGGAAAGGGAATATATATACAGTTGAAGTCGGAAGTTTACATTCACCTTAGCCAAATACATTTAAAAACTCAGTTTTTCACAATTCCTACCATTTAATCCTAGTAAAATAATTCACTGTTTTAGGTCAGTTAGGATCACCATTTTATTTCAAGAATGTGAAATTTCAGAATAATAGTAGAGAATGATTATTTCCATTTTATTTCAAGAATGTGAAATTTCAGAATAATAGTAGAGAATGATTATTTCCGGTTTATTTATTTCATCACATTCCCAGTGGGTCAGAAGTCTACATACACTCAATTAGTATTTGGTAGCATTGTTTAACTTGGGTAAAATGTTTTGGGTAGCCTTCCACAAGCTTTCCACAATAAATTGGGTGAATTTTGGCCCATTCCTCCTGACAGAGCTGGTGTAACTGAGTCAGGTTTGTAGGCCTCAATGCTCGCACACGCTTTTTCAGTTCTGCTCACACATTTTCTATAGGATGATTAAGGTCAGGGCTTTGTGATGGCCACTCCAATACCTTGACTTTGTTGTCCTTTAGCCATTTTGCCACAACTTTGGAAGTCTGCTTGGGGTCATTGTCCATTTGGAAGTGTCACGGCCATTGAAAGAAGAGGACCAAAGTGCAGAGTGGTGAGCGTACATTTTCCTTTCATTTAAAATGTCACCAACAAAACAATGCAACAACTGTGCCACTTAGAGGGCTAAGTGCCACTAGCAAAGATAACTACCCACACTGAAAGGAGATGAAAAGGGCTGCCTAAGTATGATTCCCAATCAGAGACAACGATAAACAGCTGTCCCTGATTGAGAATCATACCCGGCCAAAACACAGAAATAAAGAAACATAGAAAACAAAACATAGAATGCCCACCCAAATCATACCCTGACCAAACCAAAATAGAGACATAAAAAGGCTCTCTCAGGTCAGGGGGTGACAGGAAGACTCATTTGCGACCAAGCTTTAACTTCCTGACTGATGTCTTGAGATGACTGATGTCTGATGTCTTGCTTCAATATATCCACATAATTTTCCATCCTCAGGATGCCATCTATTTTGTGAAGTGCACCAGTCCCTCCTGCAGCAACGCACCCCCACAACATGATGCTGCCACTCCCGTGCTTCACGGTTGGGATGGTGTTCTTCGGCTTGCAAGCCTCCCCCTTTTTCCTCCAAACATAACAATGGTCATTATGGCCAAACAGTTCTATTTTTGTTTCATCAGATCAGAGGACATTTTTCCAAAAAGTACGATCTTTGTTCCCATGTGCAGTTGCAAACCGTGGTCGGGCTTTTTTATGGTGGTTTGGAAGCAGTGGAGTCTTTCTTGTTGAGCGGCCTTACAGGTTATGTCAATATAGGACTCGTTTTACTGTGGACATAGATACTTTTGTACCTGTTTCCTCCAGCATCTTCACAAGGTCCTTTGCTGTTGCTCTGGGATTGATTTTCCCTTTTCGCACCAAAGTACGTTCATCTCTAGGAGACAGAATGCGTCTCCTTCCTGAGCGGTATGACGGCTGCAAATCAAATCAAATTTATTTGTCACATACACATGGTTAGCAGATGCTAATGCGAGTGTAGCGAAATGCTTGTGCTTCTAGTTCCGACCATGCAGTAATATCTAACAAGTAATCTAACCTAACAATTTCACAACTACTACCTTATACACACAAGTGTAAAGGAATGAATAAGAATATGTACATAAAAATATATGAATGATGGCCGAACGGCATAGGCAAGATGCAGTAGATGGTATAGAGTACAGTACATACATATGAGATGAGTAATGTAGGGTATGTAAACATTATATAAAGTGATGATCTTTTTAGCCTTCCTATGACGTTGGGTGCTGTAGGTGTCCTGGAGGGCAGGCAGTTTGCCCCCGGTGATCCGTTGTGCAGACCTCACTACCCTCTAGAGAGCATTACGGTTATGGGCAGAGCAGTTGCCATACCAGGCGGTGATGCAGCCCGACAAGATGCTCTCGATGTGCATCTGTAAAAGTTTGTATGTGTTTCTGATGACAAGCTGAATTTCCTCAGCCTCCTGAGGTTGAAGAGGCGCTGCTGTGCCTTCTTCACCACGCTGTCTCTGTGGGTGGACCATTTCAGTTAGTCCGTGATGTGTATGCATGGTCCCATGGTGTTTATATTTGCGTACTATTGTTTGTACAGATGAACGTGGTACCTTCAGGCGTTTGGAAATTGCTCCCAAGGATGAACCAGACTTGTGGAGGTCTACAATGTCTTTCTGAGGTCTTGGCTGATTTCTTTTGATTTTCCCATGATGTCAAGCAAAGAGTCACTGAGTTTGAAGGTAGGCCTTGAAATACATCCACAGGTACACCTGGGAAGGACCCAAAGAAGCCATCAAGCTATCGACCAATAGATTATGGAATGTATGATTGCAGAGGGGCTAACGTACTTCCTGGAGAGCATGGGGTTAGTATCGCCACATCAGAGTGGGTTCCGGAAGGGGAACTATGGACCCAGTGCTCGGCTTTGAAGCAGAGATCAGGAAGGCTCAGGTGAACAAGAAGACTGTTGTGGCTGTCTCTGTTGATGTGGAGAAGTCCTTTTATATGATGTGGAACAGTAGCGTAGCTCAATGATGACGGGCCCAGGTGCCAAAAACAATTACAGGCCCCTATCACCACCCATATTTCCCTTCAAATTAAAATAATTTTCTTGGTAAGGCTGTGTGTTAATATTGTGGGACGGATGGAGTCAAACAGACTTTTAAATCTGTTTGACAGCTGGTGGATAACGATGTCAACATTTGCATTAAAGAAGTTGACTCTAAAACTACTCTCACCATCAGACAGTCGCTCATCCTCACATAGCTCATCAAAATGACGCCTCACCTTCCTTCTCTGAGTGTCTCAAATGCGTTCTGAGCTCCCCATTTGTCGGCAAGGGTCTTTGCAGTGACTTTGGCCTTCTCAAAATCCTGTGGGAATCCGGACCTCTATAATGTCCTTGAGTAGGCTGACTGCTCTGTGCAGGTCTGCGTCTTTGGCCTGTAGCATTTTGGAGACGACGTTCACATTTGCTAAAACCTTAGTCTGCAGAACGACAAAAAAAAAAAACGAAATGTTTCTGTTTTCTTTTTCAGTGCTGCATCATCCCTCTCATCCGTCTTGTCACTTAAAAGCACAATGTTGGTGAGGGAATTCATTACGTCCACATATCTGTTTCTCTGGGTGGCAAG
This sequence comes from Oncorhynchus kisutch, assembly GCF_002021735.2. NCBI lineage: Eukaryota > Metazoa > Chordata > Actinopteri > Salmoniformes > Salmonidae > Oncorhynchus > Oncorhynchus kisutch. The sequence goes on along the minus strand of NW_022261980.1, from coordinate 8,052,153 downwards.
CGACTCATATCTAGATGACCAGCGGGGGGGACACAGTCCTTTCAGAGTTACGTTTTCTTTTGCTGATGCCAAATCAAACATACCACTCAACATTGACCATCTCTTTATGCTATGCCCGAACAAGGTGTAGAGCAGTATCATAAAACTGTTTAATCTCTAGCACATTTTTGACAGAGTCGTTGAGAGCCAGGTTAAGATTGTACGCTGCGCAATGCACATAAACAGCAAGCTTCTTTTTCAGATATTCTGGCCTGCACACCCGACTAGACCCCGCTCATGTTAGCCGCTCCATCATACCCCTGCCCACGACATTTCAAAATATCCAGCCCATTATCCTCTTTGCTGCCCAGGATTTTATGTTGAAGCTCAGCTGCTGATGTGTCAGCAGTCTCCAGAAATCCCCGAAACGACTCTGTGATGGTCAGATCTGTGGTGACATTATTTGCATCCCTTATCACACTCACATAGCGATAAACTTGACTTCTGGTCTACTTTGGATACATCCGGTGTCCATAATAATAGAAACAAAAATGGTCTTCCTGCATCTCTCCCTGAATGTCACACTTCACTCGCTAGACTCAGATATAAATCAGCTCATTTTGGATAATGACTGAGATAGTTAACGGATCCTGCGGAGCGTTCTAAAATGTATTTCAGAACTGGGTCGTAAAATGACAGCAGTTCAATTATACTGAGAAAATTCCCACTGTTGGCCTGCCCCAGCTTTTCACGGTGCCATCTGAACGCCAAATGACATGATGCAAGTGTGAGAGTTACATTAACTATGCGCTCCAACAACTGTCACCGGAAATTTTAAAAGGCCGTCTGTCCCACTTCCATCTGTTTCCTCATCCGCCACGATTCTAGCCTCGCCCTGCTCCTCTTCCTCCTCACCCGGGCCAGGGATAGCATGTCCGGCATGGCTTGTGCTCAGGATCGTATCCGCCGATACCTGACAACCTGTATCCTCCTCTGTCAAAGTTGCTTCTTCTGCCACGATGGAACAGCTTGGCCTTGGCTCACTTGACCCGCTGAAAGCTCCTGCTGGCGATGGCAAACCTACATCCTTTTCTGGTCCCACTACATTGCTTCTGCTAGCAATGGCTGAACTTGAACTGCATTTGAAAAAGGAATCTAATTTAACTCATTTTGATATCTCCTTTGCGTTCTCATTTTTGGCCTTCCTCTTTTGGGCTCCACTTTTCTGTTTGATGCATTGCTGATTTTTTTATCCGCAATTTTCTATTCTCGACTTTCTCTCTTTATTTTTGATAGCTAGCTCAACTATTGCTTAAAACAATGACAGAAACAACAACGCTTTGGAGAGTATTTGCACAATGAATCCCAGAATGCATTTCATTATCTTAATATGGTATTGAAACTATTGAATAGTATGATTTATTTAGCTAATTAATTTGATTTATTGTCATCAATACACTAAAATATCATGCTTTTGTAGTGGCAAAAAAACATTTTGTTGGTGAAACCATCAGTGGGGTCATTTATCATATAGCCTAGATTAAAGAAAGATCTTCTTGTCAAATTGTAAACGTGATGGACCCGCGTCAACAATTAATGCTTTGGCGTGGTGGGGCGGTATTCAAATTACATAGGGGGCCCACAGCCCCACAGCTCCGCAGATCGGGGCCCATCACCGGGCCCAGAGGAGGCTATTTTTTTACAAGACGAAGGCTGGAACACAGCTGGTTGAATAAGACTCTAAATGGGATAGGAAAGCATCCAACAGGAGAGTGTGAATATGGCCAGGAAATAGAGACAGTGGGGCATGTACTGACACAGTGTGGGTAGTATCAGAGGGAAAGATAGAGACTGAGATCCAGTTTGAGGGAGAAGGGGATACAGGAAATGAGTTTAAAGAGGATATTGAGTCGAACGTCATTAGATACAGTCCCAAATATTTTGTTATCTTCTTTTTAAAGGAAAACGGGACATGGCAGGTAGGATTTACAATAGTATCTGTCTTTGGCCCACCCTCCAGTACAGTAGGTGGCGGTAATGCACCATAAGGTTAGATGCCAACCGCCAAAAAACCACACCATAGAAGAAAAATAAGTGGCGAATTTTCGTTGCAGGATTGGAGGACATCGGGAAGAGAATGCAAGCTGCGGTACGGAAACGTCAAAGCAATGCACCTCGGTCGTCAACAAACCCCAGGTTTGAACAGTTTATTTGTGATTAACGTGTTTATATCATCGGCAAGTATTTAATGTTCCCATCTAGCGGGCCAGTTGGAAGGCACCGTGCATGTCGAATAGTCGACCTGATAAGCCGAAGTGTCTCAGGCATTTGTCTATCAACGAAACGTAAACAATAAAGACTAGGCTACTGTTATCACGTTACCGTTTCAATAATAGTTCATTCAAATACAACCACCGCCTGTTTGTTCATTGCTGTTGCTGTAAGACCGGGTTCTCCAACTGGCGACTTGGCCCACGAGTGGTTGTATTTGTCCCAAAAGCTTCGGGTGCTTTTAAACATGTGTACAAGGTGAGCGTTTCATAATTTAAATTCATGTTAGTATTGACCTAAGGCGAATTGATCTAGTCAGAGCTAGATTCCACAAAGCCTGGTTTCGGCTCCTCTCTGTTGAAGTTTATCAGAAACTTCCTGCACCGTGGAGTTTAGTCCGCTAGGCTACTGTCAGACAGTGTCAGTATAAAATATACTGTAAAGGCATATCAGTCTGCCACTCAAAACTGCCCCTTATATTCTAAACTAGGTTAGTTATTGCCTGTGCTTGCTGGCTGAAGTTCTTCTTGCCTTGTAATGTGCTCATGGTCAGTGTCATGTGACCAAGGACAGGGAAGTTGTCAGCCTGTAATGCTTTCAAATGATGGCGGATGTGAAGGTTGTCAAGCACAGCTATACAATACAGTGTATATTGGCTTTTATATTGCCCATTATTTACAGAGAGTTAGGAACACATGGGGCCTGTACAAGGAATGCATTGGACTGTGTATAGACTGTGGCAAACAGCCCACTGAATAACATCTTATTTATTTACATGTACTATTTCCCCCACTGGCGTTAACCTCGGAGGTAGATCAAGGCCAACAACACAATAATAGTGATGAATAATACAGTAGGCTACAGAAAGATAATGACAATGTTATTCATGTGTATTTATATAGGTGTAGGCCTACCACAGCACTGTTGTGTTCCTTCATATTGGCTAATGTCTTCTTCATACATTGTCATTCTGTATAATGTTGTTTTGGAGTTGGAATTCATACTTCATGTGTCTTTCTCTAAAGCCAACCAGAGTCCAAGCCAAAAGGGTCATCAATGAAGAGGCCACAGTTCCACTTTGACCTGTGGTTCTATCTCACAGTACAAAACTGGATACTGGACTTTGGAAGGCCCATTGTAATGGTATGGACAACCTGCTGAGAGATTCCATACCAGGACAGCTTGAAAAAATGTTGAGTATCTCAGGTTGTTCTGGCATTTGGGCTCCCGAGTGGCGCAGTGGTCTAAGGCGCTGCATCTCAGTGCTAGAGGTGTCATTACAGACCCTGGTTTGATTCCAGGCTGTATCACAATCGGCCGTGATTGGGAGTCCCATAGGGCGGCGCACAATTGGCCCAGCGTCGTCCGGGTTAGGGGAGGGTTTGGCCGGGGTAGGCCGTCATTGTAAATAAGATTTTGTTCTTAACTGACTTGCTTAGTTAAATAAAGGTTAAATAAAAAAATGTAGTGTGTGGAGTAGGGAATTACCAGGGACCTCACAATACGTTATCATCACCATGCTTAGGTGCCGATACGATATGTATTACGATTCTCACGATTCTGCTATTTGATACACTATGCCTGCTGTGGAGAGATAAGAGAGGACATGGGAAAATGAGTATTTATCAGTCATGGAAATAAGTGCTGAAAACATGTTGGCTCACTATTTAAAAAGATGGAGAACAAGCTATAGGATGAGTTTTGGTGAATTAGATTTTTACATTTTTTATCTATACATGTAATCAAAGTATTGATATATCGCCCACAATAATATTGCAATATGTAACTATAGATTTTTTTTATAGCCCCTATCACTAATACGGAGTATGTTTAAGTTCTGAAATTCAATTTGTCACATTCATTTATTCAACATAAAAGTACCCTTTTTCATTTTCCTCATTGAAAGACATTGGTTGGAATAATATACTCTATAAGTACATCACATTTCCAGAGTTGGTTGTCTGCTAATTTTGAAGTTCTGATGCATTTTATTACCACCACCAACACAGTGAATGGGAAAATGGATTCAAATGGAACTCCCTCTGCTGGTGATTTGCTGAATGTGCAATCCTAAATGAGGGCAATGATTTACTGAAGACCTATGTCTTTTATAAATGGGTCATATCTTCTAAAGTACCAGAGAGCCACTCTAGAAATATGACCTGTTTTAAGAGTATATTGTTCCAAACAATGTCTAAAAATATGCTACATCAAAAAAGGTACATTGAGATATTAATGTTTTATGTTGAATAAATGAATGTTCAAGGCATATTCCATATTTTAAGGCACACTATAAGGCAGGCCTGGGCAACTCCAGTCATCCAGGGCCTGATTGGTGTCACTCTTTTCTCCATCCAGAGCAAACACAGCTGATTAATCAAATCTCATTCTAAACTGAAGATCATGATTAGTTGATTATTGGAGTCAGGTGTGTTAGCTGGGTCTGGGGCAAAACTGTGCCACCAATCAGGCCCTCAAGGACTGGAGGGCCCATTTGTAATGGCTTGAAAAAATGTGGGTATGTCAGGTTGTTCTGGCAATTGGTCTCCCGAGTGGCGCAGCGGTCTAAGGCACTGCATCTCAGTGCTAGAGGTGTCAATGGCACTGAGATGTCTGGATCACGTACTGTTCATGGATCATAGGTTCTTTACAGGAGGCACTTTCAACATGACTTTCAAAGAAAACAAACATTGTGAGGCTTTTTACATTTTCATGTCTATCATACTTCCTTCCAATTAAGTGTCTATGTGAGAATTGCCATAACAATCTGTGATACCTAAAATATTTCCGGGCTGTCATGGCGTGGAACCACCCTGCTACAATAATATATTTGAGTAAATAATAAAGTGTAATAAACAAATAGCCTCGTTATAGCAGCATTCATGTATATGCTATGAATGTAACCCTGTGTTGTATCCATGATTTAATTCAGATCATTCTCCCTCTGGAGTGGTTCCCCCTGAACAAGCCCAGTGCTGGAGACTACTTTCACATGGCCTACAATGTCATCACGCCATTCCTACTGCTCAAGGTGGGTGACTGTCTGGAGCCACCAAACACAAACTGCAAGGCTGGTTGATTCCGTTTGTTCACAATTGCCCTTTAAGCTACAGTGACAATGAAATGTGTCCCAAATAATCGCCTTTCAATATGGAATGAATTAATCCGATTCATTTGTGATGCTCACATGCTATACTAAGTGCATGTGTGTGCATGCACACTGACTGTGTGTGTTTACATGCCTGTTAATGTGTGTGTGTGTTTACATGCCTGTTAATGTGTGTGTGTGTTTACATGTCTGTTAATGTGTGTGTGTGTTTACATGTCTGTTAATGTGTGTGTGTGTTTACATGCCTGTTAATGTGTGTGTGTGTTTACATGTCTGTTAATGTGTGTGTGTGTGTTTACATGCCTGTTAATGTGTGTGTGTGTTTACATGCCTGTTAATGTGCGTGTTTACATGTCTGTTAATGTGTGTGTGTGTGTGTGTGTGTTTACATGCCTGTTAATGTGTGTGTTTACATGCCTGTTAATGTGTGTGTTTACATGCCTGTTAATGTGTGTTTACATGCCTGTTAATGTGTGTGTGTGTTTACATGCCTGTTAATGTGTGTGTGTGTTTACATGCCTGTTAATGTGTGTGTGTGTTTACATGCCTGTTAATGTGTGTGTGTGTTTACATGCCTGTTAATGTGTGTGTGTGTTTACATGCCTGTTAATGTGTGTGTGTGTTTACATGCCTGTTAATGTGTGTGTGCTCTCGTCCCTCTCTGATCAGCTGATTGAGAGGAGTCCCAGGGCCCTGCCTCGCTCCGCCGTGTACCTGAGCATCATCACCTTAGTGATGGGCGCCAGCATCCACCTGGTGGGCGACTCCATCAACCATCGTCTGCTGCTGAGTGGCTACCAGCTCCACCTGTCTGTCAGAGAGAATCCCATCATCAAAGACCTCAAACCTGCTACACTGGTAGGCTACACCTTTTTATTAGAGAAGATATACTTTGTTAGTCCATACGGGATGGAAACGTCTTCCTTTTCACCCAATTCCTTCTGATACAATATGACCAAATTACGGCAGATTATAGTTCTGGGTTAACCAGGATGAATGAACACATGGTGCCTGATAGAGCTCAAATGTATGCTGTTTCATATCAACCAACAACAAACATGCTGTTGATATTGTTTGAACATGTTTCTTATTTGATTTATTTTAGATTGATTCGTTTGAGCTTCTTTATTTTTATGATGAACAACTGGGACATTTGATGTGGTATGTGGTCATCACTTTTAATGGAATATTCTCTTCTGCTTACTGTCATAACATGCTATTGGTTGATAATACAACTTAGATTAACAACTTTTTAAAGTGGTTGAACAAGGACTGTTTTTCAAATTGAGTTGCTTTATATATTGGTCTGTATATCTAAAAAATCAGATGTTATTGTTCGGGTACACATACGTTGCAGATGTTATTGTTCGGGTACACATACGTTGCAGATGTTATTGTTCGGGTACACATACGTTGCAGATGTTATTGTTCGGGTACACATACGTTGCAGATGTTATTGCGGGTACACATACGTTGCAGATGTTATTGTTCGGGTACACATACGTTGCAGATGTTATTGTGCGGGTACACATACGTTGCAGATGTTATTGTTCGGGTACACATACGTTGCAGATGTTATTGTTCGGGTACACATACGTTGCAGATGTTATTGTTCGGGTACACATACGTTGCAGATGTTATTGCGGGTTTAGTGAAAAGCTTATGTTCAGTGCAGTAATACCGAACAAAACAATAAGCAAATGCAAGTCCAAAAAAATGTCAATAAAGTTATTAAGAAATATTAGAACAAGCAATATCAGAGTCCGGAATATAAATATGTATGTATATAATGGTATGGATAGACAATGACATTATGGACAGTATGTGGCTAGAAAAGGTGTGTACAGCAGCAGTTATATAGGATGAGTCTTGACTAGAATAGACTATATACAGTATGTAAAAAAAAATTACGTGACCAGTGTTCAGTATTTGCAATGAGTTTGTAATAAGTTGACATGAACTAGTTTTCAACTGAGTTCTCTCCTTCTCTCTTCCTCCAGGTATATTCCTTTCTTCATCATCCTCTTCCTCTACTTCACTGGCTGCTTTACTCACGTCAAAGAGGAGAAGACGATGCCCCTGTCCGGTTGGCTGCTACTCGGACCCAGTGCCCTCTACTATTGGTCAGTTCCCTCATTACTTCCTTCTATTATGATGATGCTAGTTTGTGTTAGGCTGGCTGCTACTCGGACCCAGTGCCCTCTACTATTGGTCAGTTCCCTCATTACTTCCTTCTATTATGATGATGCTAGTTTGTGTTAGGCTGGCTGCTACTCGGACCCAGTGCCCTCTACTATTGGTCAGTTCCCTCATTACTTCCTTCTATTATGATGATGCTAGTTTGTGTTAGGCTGGCTGCTACTCGGACCCAGTGCCCTCTACTATTGGTCAGTTCCCTCATTACTTCCTTCTATTATGATGATGCTAGTTTGTGTCTGGTTGGCTGCTACTCGGACCCAGTGCCCTCTACTATTGGTCAGTTCCCTCATTACTTCCTTCTATTATGATGATGCTAGTTTGTGTTAGGCTGGCTGCTACTCGGACCCAGTGCCCTCTACTATTGGTCAGTTCCCTCATTACTTCCTTCTATTATGATGATGCTAGTTTGTGTTAGGCTGGCTGCTACTCGGACCCAGTGCCCTCTACTATTGGTCAGTTCCCTCATTACTTCCTTCTATTATGATGATGCTAGTTTGTGTTAGGCTGGCTGCTACTCGGACCCAGTGCCCTCTACTATTGGTCAGTTCCCTCATTACTTCCTTCTATTATGATGATGCTAGTTTGTGTTAGGCTGGCTGCTACTCGGACCCAGTGCCCTCTACTATTGGTCAGTTCCCTCATTACTTCCTTCTATTATGATGATGCTAGTTTGTGTCTGGTTGGCTGCTACTCGGACCCAGTGCCCTCTACTATTGGTCAGTTCCCTCATTACTTCCTTCTATTATGATGATGATAGTTTGTGTTAGGCTGGCTGCTACTCACACCCAGTGCCCTCTACTATTGGTCAGTTCCCTCATTACTTCCTTCTATTATGATGATGATAGTTTGTGTTAGGCTGGCTGCTACTCGGACCCAGTGCCCTCTACTATTGGTCAGTTCCCTCATTACTTCCTTCTATTATGATGATGCTAGTTTGTGTTAGGCTGGCTGCTACTCGGACCCAGTGCCCTCTACTATTGGTCAGTTCCCTCATTACTTCCTTCTATTATGATGATGCTAGTTTGTGTTAGGCTGGCTGCTACTCGGACCCAGTGCCCTCTACTATTGGTCAGTTCCCTCATTACTTCCTTCTATTATGATGATGATAGTTTGTGTTAGGCTGGCTGCTACTCACACCCAGTGCCCTCTACTATTGGTCAGTTCCCTCATTACTTCCTTCTATTATGATGATGATAGTTTGTGTTAGGCTGGCTGCTACTCGGACCCAGTGCCCTCTACTATTGGTCAGTTCCCTCATTACTTCCTTCTATTATGATGATGCTAGTTTGTGTTAGGCTGGCTGCTACTCGGACCCAGTGCCCTCTACTATTGGTCAGTTCCCTCATTACTTCCTTTTGACTTGAGAAATGTTTTCTGAGCAAAGATTTGTAGAACTTTTTAAAAACGTTTTATTTTTATTAGACATATAAGACTGTAAAAACACCAGCAATTCAACACCAAGTGATTTTAATTTGGGAAATCTGTAGCAAGATGTGTGTGATCGTATACAAATGTAAGCAAGTTTTGAAATATCTGTTTGGGCTTCTTGCAATCAATTTGCAGTCTACAAATGATTTGTAATTATGTTCCGGTCCTCTGACCATCTGCTCAAGAAAGAAATTGGCTGAATCTAGTTGATGATCACTGTCATAGAGGTTTGCTGAATTCTAATTGATAAATGTACTCCATTATGGGATTAATGTACTCTGATTTATGTCGTACTGAAAGTACCTGAAGTATGGGACATTTCACTGTGTGAAGCATGGCTCAACTCTTAAGTATTTCCTTCTAGAAAGTGAAAGTATCTTGACTGCAGCTCTCACTTCTGCCCCTCTCTCACACCCTCTCAGGTACTTGGTCACAGAGGGTCAGATCTTCCAACTCTTCCTCCTCACCTTCCTAGCTATGGTAGCCACGGTGATCCACCAGCGGCATAAGGGCTCTGTCCCAGACGCCAATGGCCTCTTTCTGTTCGCCAGCTTCTCTGTCACCATGTTCCTGGTGGCCGTGTGGGTGGCCTGGCTGTGGAGCGACCCGGTGCTGCGTAAGAAATACCCCGGTCACCTGTACGTCCCCGAGCCCTGGTCCTACTACACATTACACGTTAAGGACAGCCACTGATAGGAGTGACAACAGGTGAGTGTCCAGTATGATACTAGTTTGTGTTAGCTTGGGTGTCAGTATGATAATACTAGTTTGTGTTAGCCTGGGTGTCAGTATGATAATACTAGTTTGTGTTAGCCTGGGTGTCAGTATGATTATACTAGTTTGTGTTAGCCTGGGTGTCAGTATGATAATACTAGTTTGTGTTAGCCTGGGTGTCAGTATGATAATACTAGTTTGTGTTAGCCTGGGTGTCAGTATGATTATACTAGTTTGTGTTAGCCTGGGTGTCAGTATGATTATACTAGTTTGTGTTAGCCTGGGTGTCAGTATGATTATACTAGTTTGTGTTAGCCTGGGTGTCAGTATGATGATGCTAGTTTGTGTTAGCCTGGATGCAAGTATGATAATGCTAGTTTGTGTTAGCCTGAGAGCTAGTATGATAATGCTAGTTTGTGTTAGCCTGAGAGCTAGTATGATAATGCTAGTTTGTGTTAGCCTGGGTGCCAGTATGATGATGCTAGTTTGGGGTTAACAATTAGTTACCCAGGTTAGGTTTGCATGGAGTAAGGAAAGTTATTATGAGCCGTCCTCCCATCACCAGCCTCCTGTGGAATGGACTAATACTGACTGAATGGATTCCATCAATATCTTGCATTTCTGAAGAATTGACAGGTCTGAAACGTTCCTGCTACAGATAAATGGTCTGTCCGCTCCCGAATAACATCATCAGCAAGCGCCACATGGAGTGTGGATCGAGCACAGTGTTGTGCTGCATTCTGGGACAGGCCCCTCTTTTCTACAGTTGCACCCCACCACTCCCCCAACCCCAACCACATCCACATGACAATGACCATCTTACAGTATGCAATGTTACAGTATTCATTTAAAATGAGACAAAAAAAATGAACTCAAAGAAAGGTCAGTGTTGGATGTACTTGAACATCATTGTATTGCTTCAAGTAAGTTGTTTGAACATTTCAATATCAGATATTTTTAGTAATAAAGGTTTTTTACTCCACTTTGTGTATATTGTGTTTATGAACTTTGAAGACATGCTTAATTGTACTTGCATATACTGTATAACAGACATCATCATCAAGGTTACTCCATAATTAAGTAGGTCATATGTCTCCTATAGCAGATTTACATTTGATATTTTAGTCATTTAGCCAATGCTCTGACCCAGAGCGACTTACAGTAGTGAGAGGATACATTTGACCTTTTTTTCTTACTGGTCCCCTGTGGGAATCGAACCCACAAACCTGGCACTGCAAGCACCATGCTCTAAGCACCATGCTCTACCAGCAGAGTGGAATACAGAGTACACGCCAGATGTAGTGGGGTATACACATACCAAATTATTATATGAAGTATTAGTACATGGCTGGATTGATAGACAGTGTCCTCTAGTGGTAATGTTATATATTGCAGCTACATCAGGAAATGTATATATTATTCAGTGTCATCACTATCCTGTCATCTGTCCTTTCACTAGACATAAAATGGTATTGAATTGAAACGGGGGAGTTCTATTAGTTGAGCAAGATCAATCATACTTACGCCTACTTTTAATATAGACAGTTACCTATCTTACTGAAGAATTTAACTTTTTTTATTAAACTATTCTTTTCATATACTGTAACTTGTCTGCGAATGGCCACGCTGTGTAGTTTAACATATCCTGGTTGTCATATCAGATAATAAGGTAGTGATTAGTATCACAAGTATTTGATAGAAGAGAAAGGGAGAGGATAATATGATACCTTGGATCCACTATCTCAGTTTCCACAGCAACCGGTATTAAATAACATGTACTCTGTGGTGGACTTTGAACCGGCAGGCAGATGGGTGTGGAGACAGGTAAGGTAAGCCATTTGCATTCCAGGAAGCGAGATCTCTGACTACAGACATGGTAAGAAAAAACAATTGAATTGTTTTGTGTTTACTCATTTCTGTACATGTTTAGGCCAATTCATGGTGTATTGTGTTTTTCCTCAGGCTAAATTCCTGTCAGGAACTCAGATCAACGGTAAAGTGTGCTATTTTGTTTGCTAGCTTTTCTTTTGGTGTGTGGGAGGTCACATGGGACATAAATAATGTCATTATTTTTCAATAAATTGATATTGAACAGGAGAGTAAAATGTTGTGACAAACTTTGAGAGAGCAATGTCTTTTTAAAAAGGGCATTTTAGAAAATAATCCCAATTGAGGTTATAAGTATGATTGACTTATTTCTCTACACTTGTGAGACAAGAACATTTTAATTGCCTCCTTGGAGAGGAGAAACATTGTAATATGCACTGTTTTTAGAATGGATTATCATGATTTGTTTTTTAGTTTCTTTTCACCCAGCACATTAGTGCATTATTTGCCTGTTTTTCCTCTCCCTGTAGAGTTCAAGGAATGTTTCTCCTTGTACGACAAGAAGCGCAAGGGGAAGATTGAAGCCAAGGACCTGATCACAGTTATGCGCTGTCTGGGGACGAGTCCCACCTTCGGTGAGATCGACCGACACCTGCAGGTCCACAAGATAGGTACGCCATCAAGGGCCCCTCACTTACCCTGGGGGGCATCTCAGTAGTCTAATGACTGACCCTGGGGGCATCTCAGTAGTCTAGACTGACTTACCCTGGGGGGCATCTCAGTAGTCTAGACTGACTTACCCTGGGGGGCATCTCAGTAGTCTAATGACTGACCCTGGGAGGCATCTCAGTAGTCTAATGACTTACCCTGGGGGGCATCTCAGTAGTCTAGAGTGACTGACCCTGGGGCCATCTCAGTAGTCTAGACTGACTTACCCTGGGGGCATCTCAGTAGTCTAGACTGACTTACCCTGGGGGCATCTCAGTAGTCTAGAGTGACTGACCCTGGGGCCATCTCAGTAGTCTAGAGTGACTGACCCTGGGGGCATCTCAGTAGTCTAGACTGACTTACCCTGGGAGGAATCTCAGTAGTCTAATGACTGACCCTGGGTGCATCTCAGTAGTCTAGAGTGACTGACCCTGGGGGGCATCTCAGTAGTCTAGAGTGACTGACCCTGGGGGGCATATCAGTAGTCTAGAGTGACTGACCCTGAGGACATCTCAGTAGTCTAATGACTGACCCTGGGGGCATCTCAGTAGTCTAATGACTTACCTTTGGGGACATCTCAGTAGTCTAGAGTGACTTACCCTGGGGACATCTCAGTAGTCTAGAGTGACTTACCCTGGGGACATCTCAGTAGTCTAGAGTGACTTACCCTGGGGACATCTCAGTAGTCTAGAGTGACTTACCCTGAGGACATCTCAGTAGTCTAATGACTGACCCTGGGGGCATCTCAGTAGTCTAATGACTTACCTTTGGGGACATCTCAGTAGTCTAGAGTGACTTACCCTGGGGACATCTCAGTAGTCTAGAGTGACTTACCCTGGGGACATCTCAGTAGTCTAATGACTGACCCTGGGGGCATCTCAGTAGTCTAGAGTGACTTACCCTGGGGACATCTCAGTAGTCTAATGACTGACCCTGGGGGCATCTCAGTAGTCTAATGACTGACCCTGGGGGCATCTCAGTAGTCTAGAGTGACTTACCCTGGGGACATCTCAGTAGTCTAGAGTGACTTACCCTGGGGACATCTCAGTAGTCTAGAGTGACTGACCCTGGTGGGCATCTCAGTAGTCTAGAGTGACTGACCCTGGTGGGCATCTCAGTAGTCTAGAGTGACTTACCCTGGGGACATCTCAGTAGTCTAGAGTGACTTACCCTGGGGACATCTCAGTAGTCTAGAGTGACTGACCCTGGTGGGCATCTCAGTAGTCTAGAGTGACTGACCCTGGTGGGCATCTCAGTAGTCTAGAGTGACTTACCCTGGGGACATCTCAGTAGTCTAGAGTGACTTACCCTGGGGACATCTCAGTAGTCTAGAGTGACTGACCCTGGTGGGCATCTCAGTAGTCTAGAGTGACTGACCCTGGTGGGCATCTCAGTAGTCTAGAGTGACTGACCCTGGTGGGCATCTCAGTAGTCTAGAGTGACTTACCCTGGTGGGCATCTCAGTAGTCTAGAGTGACTTACCCTGGTGGGCATCTCAGTAGTCTAGAGTGACTGACCCTGGGGGCATCTCAGTAGTCTAGAGTGACTTACCCTGGGGACATCTCAGTAGTCTAGAGTGACTTACCCTGGGGACATCTCAGTAGTCTAGAGTGACTTACCCTGGGGACATCTCAGTAGTCTAGAGTGACTTACCCTGGGGACATCTCAGTAGTCTAGAGTGACTTACCCTGGGGACATCTCAGTAGTCTAGAGTGACTTACCCTGGGGACATCTCAGTAGTCTAGAGTGACTTACCCTGGGGACATCTCAGTAGTCTAGAGTGACTTACCCTGGGGACATCTCAGTAGTCTAGAGTGACTTACCCTGGTGGGCATCTCAGTAGTCTAGAGTGACTTACCCTGGTGGGCATCTCAGTAGTCTAGAGTGACTTACCCTGGTGGGCATCTCAGTAGTCTAGAGTGACTTACCCTGGGGACATCTCAGTAGTCTAGTGTGACTTACCCTGGTGGGCATCTCAGTAGTCTAGAGTGACTTACCCTGGTGGGCATCTCAGTAGTCTAGAGTGACTTACCCTGGTGGGCATCTCAGTAGTCTAGAGTGACTTACCCTGGGGACATCTCAGTAGTCTAGAGTGACTTACCCTGGTGGGCATCTCAGTAGTCTAGAGTGACTTACCCTGGTGGGCATCTCAGTAGTCTAGAGTGACTTACCCTGGTGGGCATCTCAGTAGTCTAGAGTGACTTACCCTGGTGGGCATCTCAGTAGTCTAGAGTGACTTACCCTGGGGACATCTCAGTAGTCTAGAGTGACTTACCCTGGTGGGCATCTCAGTAGTCTAGAGTGACTTACCCTGGTGGGCATCTCAGTAGTCTAGAGTGACTTACCCTGGTGGGCATCTCAGTAGTCTAGAGTGACTTACCCTGGGGACATCTCAGTAGTCTAGAGTGACTTACCCTGGTGGGCATCTCAGTAGTCTAGAGTGACTTACCCTGGGGACATCTCAGTAGTCTAGAGTGACTTACCCTGGGGACATCTCAGTAGTCTAGAGTGACTTACCCTGGGGCCATCTCAGTAGTCTAGAGTGACTTACCCTGGGGCCATCTCAGTAGTCTAGAGTGACTTACCCTGGGGACATCTCAGTAGTCTAGAGTGACTTACCCTGGGGACATCTCAGTAGTCTAGAGTGACTTACCCTGGGGACATCTCAGTAGTCTAGAGTGACTTACCCTGGGGACATCTCAGTAGTCTAGAGTGACTTACCCTGGGGACATCTCAGTAGTCTAGAGTGACTTACCCTGGGGACATCTCAGTAGTCTAGAGTGACTTACCCTGGGGACATCTCAGTAGTCTAGAGTGACTGACCCTGGGGACATCTCAGTAGTCTAGAGTGACTTACCCTGGGGACATCTCAGTAGTCTAGAGTGACTTACCCTGGGGACATCTCAGTAGTCTAGAGTGACTGACCCTGGGGCCATCTCAGTAGTCTAGAGTGACTTACCCTGGGGCCATCTCAGTAGTCTAGAGTGACTTACCCTGGGGACATCTCAGTAGTCTAGAGTGACTTACCCTGGGGACATCTCAGTAGTCTAGAGTGACTTACCCTGGGGACATCTCAGTAGTCTAGAGTGACTTACCCTGAGGACATCTCAGTAGTCTAATGACTGACCCTGGGGGCATCTCAGTAGTCTAATGACTTACCTTTGGGGACATCTCAGTAGTCTAGAGTGACTTACCCTGAGGACATCTCAGTAGTCTAATGACTGACCCTGGGGGCATCTCAGTAGTCTAATGACTTACCTTTGGGGACATCTCAGTAGTCTAGAGTGACTTACCCTGAGGACATCTCAGTAGTCTAATGACTGACCCTGGGGGCATCTCAGTAGTCTAATGACTTACCTTTGGGGACATCTCAGTAGTCTAGAGTGACTTACCCTGGGGACATCTCAGTAGTCTAGAGTGACTTACCCTGGTGGGCATCTCAGTAGTCTAGAGTGACTTACCCTGGTGGGCATCTCAGTAGTCTAGAGTGACTTACCCTGGTGGGCATCTCAGTAGTCTAGAGTGACTTACCCTGGGGACATCTCAGTAGTCTAGAGTGACTTACCCTGGTGGGCATCTCAGTAGTCTAGAGTGACTTACCCTGGTGGGCATCTCAGTAGTCTAGAGTGACTTACCCTGGTGGGCATCTCAGTAGTCTAGAGTGACTTACCCTGGGGACATCTCAGTAGTCTAGAGTGACTTACCCTGGGGACATCTCAGTAGTCTAGACTGACTTACCCTGGTGGGCATCTCAGTAGTCTAGAGTGACTTACCCTGGGGCCATCTCAGTAGTCTAGAGTGACTTACCCTGGGGACATCTCAGTAGTCTTTTTATTTTTTTATTTTACCTTTATTTAACCAGGTAGGCTAGCTGAGAACACCTTTATTTAACCAGGTAGGCAAGTTGAGAACAAGTTCTCATTTACAATTGCGACCTGGCCAAGATAAAGCAAAGCAGTTCGACAGATAAAACGACACAGAGTTACACATGGAGTAAAAACAAACATACAGTCAATAATGCAGTATAAACAAGTCTATATACAATGTGAGCAAATGAGGTGAGAAGGGAGGTAAAGGCAAAAAAGGCCATGATGGCAAAGTAAATACAATATAGCAAGTAAAATACTGGAATGGTAGTTTTGCAATGGAAGAATGTGCAAAGTAGAAATAAAAAATAATGGGGTGCAAAGGAGCAAAATAAATAAATAAATTAAAATTAAATACAGTTGGGAAAGAGGTAGTTGTTTGGGCTAAATTATAGGTGGGCTATGTACAGGTGCAGTAATCTGTGAGCTGCTCTGACAGTTGGTGCTTAAAGCTAGTGAGGGAGATAAGTGTTTCCAGTTTCAGAGATTTTTGTAGTTCGTTCCAGTCATTGGCAGCAGAGAACTGGAAGGAGAGGCGGCCAAAGAAAGAATTGGTTTTGGGGGTGACTAGAGAGATATACGTGCTGGAGCGTGTGCTACAGGTGGGAGATGCTATGGTGACCAGCGAGCTGAGATAAGGGGGGACTTTACCTAGCAGGGTCTTGTAGATGACATGGAGCCAGTGGGTTTGGCGACGAGTATGAAGCGAGGGCCAGCCAACGAGAGCGTACAGGTCGCAATGGTGGGTAGTATATGGGGCTTTGGTGATAAAACGGATTGCACTGTGATAGACTGCATCCAATTTGTTGAGTAGGGTATTGGAGGCTATTTTGTAAATGACATCGCCAAAGTCGAGGATTGGTAGGATGGTCAGTTTTACAAGGGTATGTTTGGCAGCATGAGTGAAGGATGCTTTGTTGCGAAATAGGAAGCCAATTCTAGATTTAACTTTGGATTGGAGATGTTTGATATGGGTCTGGAAGGAGAGTTTACAGTCTAACCAGACACCTAAGTATTTGTAGTTGTCCACGTATTCTAAGTCAGAGCCGTCCAGAGTAGTGATGTTGGACAGGCGGGTCTAGAGTCTAGAGTGACTTACCCTGGGGGCATCTCAGTAGTCTAGAGCAGGTATTTTCAAACCACCCAGGGGTATGTGCAATGACGTCAGGGGTACGCCAAATAAAAATATTATTCACATAAAAATAAATTAGCACATTTTCAAACAGTACATTTCTATTTTCCAACGGGACTATACATTTGGGTGAGGTTCACTGCCAATTTTATTTTAACCATCTAGTGTTCAGCGAAATAACAACACAATGTCAAAGGCATTAACCGTTACTCTCTTGCAGGAATTCCACTAACAGTCCGTATGTAGCTACTGCTCATTCTGTTTGCTCGAAAATTGATTAATGGACAATGGACGTCCATAGAGACACATACCAGCTCTACTGGTAGTACTGCTACTACCAGCAGTACTACACCTGCACCTGTCGACGACACAAGTTGTTCTGCTTCCACGAGCACATCCAATGCTAGCATCAGTAATTATACATTTGTTGTTAGCTAGCATGGACACTGACAGTTGTAAATCTGATGCAGCCGAAGAGCTACTACCCCCTTAGCCAGGAAAGCACCGAACAACAGACAGGGACGTTGGACCATCGAAGAGGCGCAAATATGATGAGAACTACATTGATTTGGGGTTCACTTATATTGGGAGTAGTGCCTTTCCTCAGTCACAGTGTGTTATGTGCAAAAGTACTATCTCACAACTCGATGAAAACTTCACACTTGCGCAGACATTCACAAACAAAACATGCCAATTGAAATAAGCAACAGGAGTTTTTTGAGCGAGAATTAAGATGACTTTCAAGTAGTAAGACATGTATAAAAGCAACAGATACCATTAATAAGAAGGAGCTAGAAGGCTCTTATATGATGAGCTACCGAGTGGCTTGGACAGGCAAGCCCCATACTATTGTGGAGGACTTCATTCTTCCTTCTGCCGCGGATATGGCTGGGACAATAGGCCCAAAAAACTATACAGACAATGTCTTCATCAAACAACACCGTTTCACGATGCATCAGTGGCATGGCAGGAGATGTTTTGAAACAATTACTGCTTCGCATACAAGCCAGTGGCGGGCCTGGCATATGTCCGTTATGTTTATGGGGGGTCAATTAAGGAAGACATCCTCTTCTGCAAACCACTGGAAACTAGGACAACAGGAGAGGATGTATTGGACAGCCTTGTGACATAAAATGGATTTTGGTGGTCAAGATGTGTTGATATCTGTACTGACAGGGAGACATAGTGGAGTGGTAACGCGCGTGTAAGTAGTTGTTCCCGACGCCACTGGAGTACACTGCAGCATCCACTGAGAGGCTGTTGCTGCCAAGGGAATGCCTGACAGCTTGAAAAAAAAAATTGGACACTACAGTAAAAATGGTTAACCTTGGTAAATCAAGGGCCCTTGAACTCTTGTGTATTTTCTGCACTATGCAATGATATGGGCAGCGACCATTTAATGTTTTGTGCGCTGGTTATCAAGGGGCAGTATTGACACATTTTTTTGAATTGAGAGACGAGATTAAAGTTTATTCCCTTGTCTGACCGCTTGCATGAGTTTCTCACACGGCTGGCCGATCTGGGTGATGATTTTTCTCGTTTTAATCATCTGAATCTAGGATTATAGGGACTCTCCGCAACTATATTCAATGTGCGGGAAGATTCGAAAAGATTCGTTAACTATTTTAACTATTTCCCTGCCTCCAGTCCACTTGCCGATATCTGAACAAGAGTGCCTTGTTTTCTGGATTTCTGGATTGGGCTGCGCTCAGAGTATCCTGCCTTGGCAAATCGCGCTGTGAAGACATTGATGCCCTTTGCAACCACGTACTTATGTGAGAGTGGATTCTCAGCCCTCACTAGCATGAAAACTAAATACAGGCAATACAACCCAACATTGCAGAGTTAGGTGCATCCTTTCAAATAAGGTTTTATATGTAAGATGGTTAAATAAAGAGCAAAATGATTTATTATATGTGCCCTGGTCCTATAAGAGCTCTTTGCCACTTCCCATTAACCGGGTTGTGACAAAAACTCACACCCATTTTGAGGTTTAATAAATGTATCTTTTCTTGAGTTTGAGGTCTATAGACCAGTGGTTCCTAAACTTTTTATAGTCCCGTACCCCTTCAAACATTCAACCTCCAGCTGCGTACCCCCTCTAGCACCAGGGTCAGTGCATTCTCAAATGTTGTATTTTGGGTGTGTGGCAGGCTTACAATGATGGCAAAATACAACATTTGAGAATGCACTGACCCTGGTGCTAGAGGGGGTACGCAGCTGGAGGTTGAATGTTTGAAGGGGTACGGGACTATAAAAAGTTTAGGAACCACTGGTCTATAGACCTCAAACTCAACTCTGGACCTGAAAGCCCGCTCTACTGCATTTTTTAAATTGTTCCCCTCTAATCAGGTAAAGCAGAAAACCAGCAGGCTCCGGACTGGGTAGGGTAAGAGTTGAGTACCCCTGGTCGAGAGTGACCTACCCTGGGGGAATGTCAATAGTCTACGGCAAGTCTCTCCAACCCTGTTTCTGGAGAGCTATGGTCCTGTAGGTTTTCACACCAAACCTAATCTAGCGCACCTGATTCTAATAATTAGCTAGTTAATAAGCTGAATCAGGTTAGTTACAACTGGAGTTGGAGTGAAGAGTAGCTCTCCAGGAACAAGGTTGGGAGAGCCCTGGTCTAGAACCCTGGGGGCATCTCAGTAGTCTATAGCAGGGGTATTGAACGCTGACCCTACGAGGTCCGGAGCCTGATGGTTTTCTGTTCTCCCTGATAATTAATTGCGCCCACCTGGTGTTCCAGGTCTAAATCAGTCCCTGATTAAATGGGAATGATAAAACAAACACAGTGGAACTGGTTGAGTTTGAGGGTTCTAAAGGGACTTCCTCTCCCTCACCACGGCCTGTTTAAAGGTCAGTGCAGATGAAGGGAACAAGCAGGGAAGCGGAAGACATTAGAATATTGAGGCGGCGCTAGACACCTGTTGATCAAGCCATACTGTTTATGAATCGTAGTGAGGTTTTGGCCATAAATTATTTAGTAGGCAGGCAAGCTGCTACTTGGGGGATGGGTAGAGGGAGAAGTTGTCACATTGAGTGTAACCAACACGTCAGCTGAAATCTGTCCCAAACTTGTTCCAATTACATTTATTTCATTAAAAAAAGATTTATCTTCTCTCAGCTCTTCATACTTTCTGCACTGAACTTTTTAACCTGGGGGAAGTACTGAGAAATATTCAAACCAATTAACTGATTTGGTAATGTGAAAATGACTTTGGTTAGAACACGTTTGACTCCACAGGAATTTTTTCCATCAATCCCCAAATTCCCGATTTACAATATTGAACAGAATGTTTTTCTGAGAGTCAAAAAGTTTGCCTGCTCTGTTACTCTGAACTTCATGCCCATTTGCAGTTCATTATTTTACACATTAAGCAGACAGCCCAATTCTGATATTTTTTCACTTTTTTTTTACCAATCAGATCAGCGCTGAAAAAGATGTGAAAAGATCTGATGTGATTGGTCAAAAGATCCATTAGTGGGAAAAATATCAGAATTGGGCTGTCTGTGTAAATGCAGCCATATTGACACACACCACTACCCTAACAAGTTATTTTATTGAAGTAAGGAATAACCAACCATGCTCAGTACAGTTGTATGGAAATATACCACAACTCGGCCATGTTGCAGATAACCAGTCACTTTAACAGCAGCATTTAGGCCTATTTTGGATCAATGGTGCCCTTTGCAGGTGATTAGTTCTCTACTAATATCCGTCCTTCTCCAGAAAAGAAGGGCGAGCTAGACTTCTCCACCTTCCTGACCATGATGCACCGGCAGATCCAGCAAGAGGACCCCAAGGCGGAGATCCTGGAGGCCATGAGGATGACGGACAAGCAGAAGAAGGGCTACATCCTGGCCTCGGAGCTCCGGGCCAAGCTCACCAAGCTAGGAGAGAAGCTGACTGATAAAGAAGGTAGCCTACAATGTGTTTCTATCACTAAGGGTTTTAGCTGTCGTGGATTAAGACAGGACTGGATATAATGCCTAATGGAGCCTCTATTGAAAATGCTGTTTAATGCAGGAGCAGTAGGTAGGCTTAATCTGGGTCCGGGAAACTGGCCCTGAAAGTGCAGCTCAACAGTCTGAATTGGCTCCTTCTTACAATCTCTTATACATCATCTGCACTGATCTGAACAGATGGTAGAGGTAAACAAAAACAAAAAAGTCTAATATAACTGGTATAACTTTACCTGGTA
Source organism: Oncorhynchus kisutch (assembly GCF_002021735.2). NCBI lineage: Eukaryota > Metazoa > Chordata > Actinopteri > Salmoniformes > Salmonidae > Oncorhynchus > Oncorhynchus kisutch. The sequence goes on along the minus strand of NW_022261980.1, from coordinate 8,030,715 downwards.
TTAGTTGATCAGTTCAGCTCTTTTAACCCTTTACGCTTGTACCCGTATACGGGATGAAAATGGCAGATTTGTACACTGATAAACACCTCAATTGGAACTCAGTGTCTGTACAGTAACATGCTATACATGACATCAGAGCTCAGGCTCTGTGCTTCACAGCTCTGTCTGGGTTTTGACTGACAGCCGATCTGAACTTGAGCACTGCAGAGACAAGAAGTTGCCCCCATCCCTCCAGCTAATTGGGCAACTTTTTAAAAATGTTTTGTCTGCGTGAGGGAAATGTTGTAAATTAAGAGGACTCTATGTATTTTGAAAGATAAAACGTTGAGGATTATAATAAATACTGCTTTGATGTCATACAAGCAACCTTAACACCCGTGAGTCCAAATGTGCACTTCACATTTTCATGTCATAAATCTAATTTCATATACACCGTTTATGATCACCATGTTTGATGTATAGTTACAAGAAGACATGGCGTCATACCCTGGTTTATTTTGAACAGAATGAGTCTGTCTGTCTACAGTGAAGAACATTTGCCTTGGCACATGCACTTGAATGCACTCATGATGCCTTTATATAGACTGGTTTGGTTGTTTAGCAACAACCGCGCAACTATGGGGTTGGCTTAGATTGTTGAAACGCAAAATATATTTGTATTTATTCAATTTGCACAATGAGCACTTGTCTCTCAAATACATTGTTACAGTTGTTGGTTAGCTATCTAGCATATGTTTGCCATATTAGCAGTGATATGACATCTGTCCAAACACCTCAAAACAAGACATATTATCATGAACAAAATAAAACTAGTTGAAATGAGCCTCATGCCAGCTTATTTTCATTGTTGGTAGCTATCTGGCCATCCAGAATCACAACACGACTTCTACCCCATTGAATCACGTGACGTTGTCAGCTAACCTGTCTATGCGAACCAAATTTACGATATGTTTCCGTAAATTGCATTGTGAAATCCTAACACTTTCATATCATATTTGATTATGTAGCTTGTCATGTTGGCAATAGAACAAGCTTTCAAATGATTCCCATCTGACCCAGATTGCGATTTTTATAATGGACCGTTCTTCAATTGCTTAAACAACAACAGTAATTGTGTGATTGCAGGGTTGTGTTCCAAACAAAATAACTACACGTGTCCTCGCTCTAATTCCTCCACAGCTAGGAGCTCAAAAAGGCACCTTACAGTTGAAGCCTTTTCTTTGAGTCATAAAAGTGCATTGACATTTCTTAGGAAATGTGCACACTTTGGAGAGCAGTTACACCTCTCTCTCAAACCTCTTATTGTTCTGTCTTGTGTTGCAACACATTTTACAGGAATATTATCATGTTACTGAATGTATCCAGAGTATTTTCACATTTTGTTATGAACAAATGTGGCAAAAAAGTACATAATGTAAAATGCACATAACATCAAGTGCTTGGATTCAGTCTTGTCAGGTAAACTGTTGTCCTCACCTGTTGATCTAATAATCTCAACTGTTCCCTTTCAATTTGTACCATGCAAATGCATATGCTTTTCATATGTCTTCTGTAAGAAACATGTCAAGGTAGCCCTAACCAGTTCCATCCCAGGCTGTGTCACAGGCGGATGTGACCGGGAACCCCATGTTGCGGCGCACAATTGGCCCAGCATCGTCTGGGTTAGGGGAGGGTTTAGCTGGAGGGGGATTTCCTTGTCTCATTGTGCTCTAGCGACTCCTTGTGGCGGGCCGGGCTCTGACACATTGGTGCGGCTGGCTTCCGGGTTAAGCAAGCAGTGTGTCAAGAAGCAGTGGCGGCTTGGCAGGTCATGTTACGGAGGACGCGTGGCTCTCGACCTTCGCCCCTCCCGAGTCCGTTGGGGATTTGCAGCGATGAGACAAGATCGTAACAACCAATTGGATATAACGAAAAAGGGGGCACATTTTTTTATTATGTGGCCCTATCCATAGGCCAATTCACAGGATGGTAAAGGGTTAAATGAGTGCAGAAACAAGGCCTCTTTAGACTGTTGTGATGCCCCAAGTGACTCCAAGAGAAATTGAATTGCTATCTGTCCCAGTGGGTCAAGTCATCCTCATTCTGCAGGCTCTAGTTTTGTCTAATCTTGATTATTGTCCAGATGTGTGGTCCAGTGCTGCAAGGAAATACCTAGTTCAGCTGCAGCCCAGAACAGAGCGGCACGTTTTGATCTTCATTGTAATCAAAGGGCTGATATAAATACTATGCCAGTCTCTCTTGGCTAAGAGTTGAGGAGAGACTGACTGCATCACTTCTTTTTATAAGAAACATTCATGTGTTGAAAATCCCAAATTGTTTGCATAGTCAACTTACACACAGCTCTGATGCACGCACTTATGCCACCAGGGGTCTTTTCATAGTCCCCAAATCCAGAACAAATTCAAGAAAATGTATATTTTTATATAGAGCGCTTATTGCATGGAACTTCCATCTCATATTGCTGAAATAAAAAGCAAACCTGGTTTCAAAAAACAGATAAAGCGACACGCGGCACAACGCCTCTCCCCTATTGGACCTAGATAGTTTGTGTGTATTGATATGGAGGCAACGTGGTGCCTGTTTAAAATGTATGTAGTTCTGTGTTATGTTTCATGTTTTGTGTTGAACCCCAGGAAGAGTAGTTGCTGTTTTTGCAACATCTAATGGGGATCCTAATAAAATACCAAACACCAAATGTGTCAACACATACATTAACTGATTCTTGTGTACATTTGCCAATGATAAAACACATCATTTGAATGAAGTTAATTTTTTTAAGTTTCTACCTGCTAACATACTTGTTGTTGGTCCCAGATCGGCAAATTAACATGAAGTTGTTTCCCCTCTAAACTTTGCAGTGGACGAGCTGTTCAGAGAAGCCAACGTGAAGTCTAATGGCAACGTGCACTACGAGGAGTTCACCAGGATGGTGACACTACCGTCAGTGGATTACTGAGGGACAGGAGGAGATGACGTCCTTTATGACAGGGAAGCATGGTCATTGAAGGGACCTGGTTATGCATGCACTGATCATTACCCAACCACCTGCATGCACTGAGCATTACCCAACCACCTCCATGCACTGAGCATTACCCAACCACCTCCATGCACTGAGCATTACCCAACCACCTGCATGCACTGAGCATTACCCAACCACCTGCATGCACTTAATTTATTGATCATCTAGGTTTGTGTCTATTGTACGCTACTTTCTATCATTTATACAAGTGCATTTGATTAATTAAATGGATGTCTTTTTTTAAATTCTAATTGGGGGGGTTTATTTGACTTGCTGCAGGAAGAGTATCTGCAGGAAGAGTATCTGCTGCATGTGCAATATGTAATGGACATTAAAATAAACAAAATCAACTAAAATATCCCTTTCGATTTTGAGTTTTAAACTGTTTGTTGAACTTATGTTCTAGGTGTAGGATTTAATAAATGTAGTTTACATGATGCAGTCACCCAAGCTCTTTCAGCCATACCATTGAACTAAAAAGTTGTGCATGTTGTTTGTTCCTCCCACAATATTCTTTACAATAACAATTTTAGTCAATATTTACATGTCATAATAACCAAATTATTCAACATCATTAGTAGGAATATATATATTTTTAAATACTAGATATGTAGGAAGGATTCAAATGATTTGCACACACACTGGGCATTTTGTCAAGTGTGCAACTGCAGCCTGCTATTCGAGGGGCATTATTTGTGCACACACCATGCATTTTGGGTGTAAATTACACATGTCAAAGGAATTCTCTGCCTAATGTATTGTCAGTAAGCATATCTTATTTTTTCAAGAATGTAATGCCATTTAATTTAGTCATCCAATATTGCTAATCCATTGAGTGCAGGGGGGCAGGAAGAATACGTGGAGGATATACATGGAACTGACAAAATAAAGGAAACACTTGAGGGATACCAAAGTATATTGAAAGTGGGTGCTTCCACACAGGTGTGGTTCCTGAGCAATTAAAACATCCCATCATGCTTAGGGTCATGTATCAAATTGCCCAGTTCTGTGTTATTTTGGCTACCAAGCTAGAAGACATCTCTGTGACTTTGAAAGAGGGGTCTCAAAGGAACACAGCATGTTTAGAAAAACAGAGAATGTGTATCACTAGATCTCAACCCAGTGGAACACTAATGGGAGGTTCTGGAGCGATGCCAGAGACGGCGTTTTCCACCACCATCAACAAAACACCAATATGGAATTTCTCGTGGAAGAATGGTGTCGCATCCCTCCAATAGAGTTCCAGACTGGTAGAATCTGCCAAGACACATTGAAGCTGTTCTGGGGGGCACGTGGTGGCCCAATGCCCTATTAAAACACTGGTTGGTGTTTCCTTTATTTTGGCAGTTGCCTGTACATCTTCATTACATCATGACCCAGCACCCAGCGTTTCCCAAACTCGGTCCTGGGGGACTCCAAGGGATGCACGTTTTGGTTTTTGTCCAAGCACTACACAGCTGATTAAAAAAAAACATAGCTTGATGATGAGGTGATTATTTGAATCTGTTGTGCTACGGGAAAAAAATATAGCTTGATGATGAGGTGATTATTTGAATCTGTTGTGCTAGGGGAAAAACCCTAGCTTGATGATGAGGTGATTATTTGAATCTGTTGTGCTAGGGGAAAAAAACTAAATGTTGTCCCGAGGACCGAGTTAGGGAAACGCTTCACCACACCTCTACCAAACATAATAGTTTTATTTTGATTTAACCAAGTAGGACTCATTGAGGTTAGAAACCTGTTGCCTGGGTGACCTGGCAAGACGGCGAAACAGGGAAATAACAGCGTGTACATAACATGTTTCAAAAAATACAAATACATAAACAATATGAAACTGTAGCTATCAAAAACATGGTCTTAAAGACCGGGAAGGACACTTAACTCCCCAAAGTTGAATATCTTTTGATGCATGTTCCAGAATGAAGCATGTTCCGGAATTCTGGGGGAAAAAATCTTGTTTCCCCATATCTGTTCTAGACTTAGGAACAGACAAGGACGGCAGCGACTGAACGAAGACTGTATTGAGTGACTGACCTGGTCAGGAAGGAACAGAGACACAAAAGGGGCTGCCTTATCAATGCTTTCTATTTACACAAAAGTGCACCAGTGTGTTTGCACCATGGAGAGAGAGGTCCATTGCACCAGGCCATACAAATCACAGTGATGGGTGAGAGAGGAATCTGGCATTGGTGATACATCTTAAAAGCACCATGATACACTGTGTCCAGAGTTAAGGTACTTGTTAAGGCATATAGGCACTATAATCCAGCACTGATAATAAAGGGATTTGAACAAGATCCTTTCTGACTAACATTGAAAAACAAGTTTTGTTCCTAAAAGAAAAACCCAATTTCAACTTCAGTTCTCTGGTGAAGTTATCAATGTGCTGTTTAAAATTCAGCTTTTCTTCTAACCAATTCCCAAGATACTTATAGGTGACCTTATCAGTTTCCTGACTTTTTAGAGTTGAAATCTGCAAGTGACTCCATGTGTCTACTTTCAAAGAGAAAAGCCTTTCCTTGCATTAAGCACAAGTTTACATTCAAACAGCATCAAAAGCCAACTGTAAATCCTGAAAAGCCTTCAAGATGTACTAGAATAAATCATTCTGTCATCAGCATACACTCTTCGCTGTATCATTTATATGCATTGTAAAAAAGGATCAGACCTAAAATTGAACCCTGGGGAAATGAGCCTTTGAAGCTCAGATGTATTACCCTCTGTGCTACACACTCAATTCTGTCAGAAAGGTCGTTTTGGAACCAATCCAATGCTTCAACCCTTAAACCAACCTTTTTTGGGGGGCAGGGATTGGTCAACAAAGGCCTTTGATAAGTCAATAAAAAAATGAAACACAGTGATGTTTCTTGTCCTGAGCATCTAGGATATCAAATCAAATCAAATCAAATCAAATTTATTTATATAGCCCTTCGTACATCAGCTGATATCTCAAAGTGCTGTACAGAAACCCAGCCTAAAACCCCAAACAGCAAGCAATGCAGGTGGAGAAGCACAGTGGCTAGGAAAAACTCCCTAGAAAGGCCAATACCTAGGAAGAAACCTAGAGAGGAACCAGGCTATGTGGGGTGGCCAGTCCTCTTCTGGCTGTGCCGGGTGGAGATTATAACAGAACATGGTCAAGATGTTCAATGTTCATAAATGACCAGCATGGTCGAATAATAATAAGGCAGAACAGTTGAAACTAGAGCAGCAGCACAGTCAGGTGGAAGTTGAAACTGGAGCAGCAGCATGGCCAGGTAGACTGGGGACAGCAAGGAGTCATCATGTCAGGTAGTCCTGGGGCATGGTCCTAGGGCTCAGGTCAGTTGAAACTGGAACAGCAGCATGGCCAGGTGGACTGGGGACAGCAAGGAGTCATCATGTCAGGTAGTCCTGGGGCATGGTCCTAGGGCTCAGGTCCTCCGAGAGAGAGAAAGAAAGAGAGAAGGAGAGAATTAGAGAACGCACACTTAGATTCACACAGGACACCGAATAGGACAGGAGAAGTACTCCAGATATAACAAACTGACCCCAGCCCCCCGACACATAAACTACTGCAGCATAAATACTGGAGGCTGAGACAGGAGGGGTCAGGAGACACTGTGGCCCCATCCGAGGACACCCCCGGACAGGGCCAAACAGGAAGGATATAATATCACCTACAACCTTAGTTACTGCAGTAATTGTACTTGGCTCTAAAACCCACTGGAATTTAGATCAAATTAGATATTATACAGAAAGTCTTTCAATTGTGAGTTCAACCAGATTTTCCAAAGATGTTTCCAGTGCAGACAGTTTACAAACGGGACGATAGTTATCCAACGTTATCCAATTGACCCGCACAACACATTGCCTGAATATATCAATCGACCAAGATGTTTAAGGGTGACTGACGTAAGCTGCTTTCCAGACTTTTGGAATCGTATCACTCGTCAATGAAAGATTGAATATATGCGTGAGAAGGACAGCAAAGATCTCTGCACCAATTTGGGGGAAATAAATGTTACATTGGTCCGGGCCGGTCGATTTCTTAATATTAATAGATTTGAGTGTCATTACGATTTCTGAAAGCGTAATCTCGGTCAAATGAAGTAGATAACCGTAGGCCGGCTTCCGGAGTTGGCAACCATCTCAAACTCATTCAAATATGCTTATCTTTATTTATGAAGTACTGTCTACTTCCAATTCATTATATCGTCGCAGTTACAGCTCAACTTGTGCGGCCTTACGCATTAATTAATCTCCAATAACGCATTGAATATCTCCAATCGACTATTTCTCGACATCTAATGAGTTTTAGTAATTGATATCTAGCAAATTGACCCACACAACATATTGTCTGAATATATCAATCGACCAAGATGCTTAATTGATATTCTCTTTATTTCACATACATTGCAATGACCCTTTTACATTCAGCCATATATTCAGATACCACAACAGAAGCACTGATAACATATTAATAAGATCACATTTATTTCCATTTTCATGTACCAAAAATGTGTGCATTGGCTCTGAATGGCAATGTGTGAGCTTGAATGGAAGACAGAAGAAACATCTCAACATTCCAACACAGGGCATACTATCCACAGGGAATATGGACTTCGGTGTACTCTAAATGTGTGACTCTCTTATCTTAAAATCAACATGTAATCATTGCGCGCAAAGTTTACCAAGTACATGTCCTACCCATTCCAGTGCGTGCCAGGGACGCACCACATTTCTGTAAATACTGCTTTTCACTCCGTTGGCCTACTCTGCGCAATTGGTGCCTCGTGGGTAATGACAACATTGGGAACTCAAGAACTCTGTCATTTATAGTTCCAAAATGCATGCGTAATTACAGCAAGTCGTTTCACAGAGTAAGTGCATTATATCTGGTGGATGCACTGTGAATCTTCAGGTGCCATTCCGGGTAGACCCGGTATTGCGGGAAGATCCGGTCTGTCAATAAAGGATAGTCGACATTGTGTGGTGTCTAGAACATTCAAGGGAATAACCCCTTGGTTGTCGTCGTGTGTTACACGTGTGTTGCACGTCCCCGTAAACGTACGTATTGTACAGGCTTTGGAGATGGCTGGTGAGGAAATTCTCCAAAACAAATCCTTCAGCATCTTTCTGAATTCACGTCGCATGAGACAATACAGAACTGGGTTCAAGCAGCTATTGGCATGCGCGAGGCACACAGTCACCGGGAATACATAGGTGTGGACCAAATAGTAGGATTTATCCCAATTGACAGCGTTAAATTTCACCAATACACCCCAGAATGTGATGGCGTGATTTGGCATCCAGCAAAGAAAGAAGGAGAGGACGACGATGGTGACAGATTTGGTCACCCTCGACCTCCTTTTGGGGTGGTTGTTGTTCATGCTCCTCAGACGGATAAACCGTAAGAGCATCAGATAGCAGACGGACACTATCAGCATGGGTATTACGAACGCTATGATGATTTTTTGGAGATGATAGAGCGCGAGCCAGTCATGTCCCTCAGGGAACCTGATGAGGCAGAGCTTCTCCCCCGCCACTACGGTCACTGAGGAGAAAATGGTAGTGGGTGCTGTGGCAATGGTTGCGGAGACCCACAGCACCGCGCACACCAATTTCACCGAACACGACCTCTGTCTCGACCGGTTCTTCAGAGCCGAGGCGACAGACCAGTATCTGGTCACACTCATAGCAGTCAGAAAGAACACGCTAGCGTACATGTTCATAACTGTTACGGAAAGGATGATTTTACACATGGCGTCTCCAAACGGCCAGCTGAAGTCCAGTGCGGTGTCCACTGCCCAGAACGGCAGAGTCAACACAAACTGGAAGTCCGTCACTGCCAAGTTGATGATGAAAAAGTTAATACTCGATTTCTTCCGGCCCTGTTTTAACCTCATTAGGAAAAAGACTAACAAGTTCCCAATTAACCCTACCGCGCACACAATGGAGTAAACAACGGAGATGATTATCCTTAGAATCGGAGTGCCGTCCGCGGTCACGTCAATATCCTCCAGACTGCCGAATTTGTCATCATCCATTAAAGTCCTGTTCAATGCCAAAATCCCACTGTGGTTGAGTAGCTCGCCCATCCTCACAGATAAGAATGCAACACCGGTGCTTCTACTAGCATCATGTCGCTTCTCGATGGCCTATCAAACACAGAATAGTCCTCGCGCTCCATACAACTGAGTGCTTATTTTAGCTGTTCATTTTATGTAATTGAAGCTTGTATGATAAAAGTTATCGTGTCTACGGTCCTTTATAACGCCGCAATCAATGTGAAACTTGGCATCTTGAGACTGGAGTCTTATACAGGTGCGTAGTCGTGCGTGTTCACAGCGCCTGCCCCTGCATCGCGTGGATTGGTCGTTTGAGACATGATGGACCTTTCTGTGATAGACCTTTCTGTGATAGACCTTTCTGTGATAGACCTTTGTGAATAAACTTCTGATAGGTCTCCACAAAATATGAATTTTCAGATACCAAAATAAAATAAGTTACACTATATGTATAAAAGAACGTGGACACCCCTTCAAATGAGTGGATCCAGCTATTTCAGCCATACCCTTTGCTGACAGGTGTATAAAACTGAGCACACAGCCATGCAATCTCCATAGACAAACATTGGCAGTAGAATGGCCTTACTGAAGAGCTCAGTGAATTTCAATGTGGATGCCATCTTTCCAACAAGTCAGGTCGTCAAATTTGGAAATGTCTAGGAGCATTAACGGCTCAGCTGGGAAGTGGTAGGCCACACAAGCTCACAGAACAGCACCACCGAATGCTGAAGCACATAAAAATCGTCTGGCCTTGGTTGCAACTCTCAATACCAAGTTCCAAACTGCCTCTGGAAGCAACATCAGCACAAGAACTGGAGCTTCATGAAATGGGTGTCCATGGCAGAGCAGCCACACACAAGCCTAAAATCACCATGCGCAATGCCAAGAGTCAGCTGGAGTGGTATAAAGCTCGCTGCCATTGGATTCTGGAGCAGTGGAAACACGTTCTCTGGAGTGATGAAACATGCTTCACCATCTGGCAGTCGGACAGACTAATCTGGGTTTGGTGGATGGGAGGAGAATGCTACCTGTCCCAATACATAGTGCCAACTGTAAAGTCTGGTGGAAGAGGAATAATGGTTTGGGGCTGTTTTTCATGGTTCAGGCTAGGCCTCTTAGTTCCAGTGAAGGGAAAACTTAATGCTACAGAAAACAATGACATTCTAGACAATTCTGTTCTTCCAACTTTGTGGCAACAGTTTGGGAAAGGCCCTTTCCTCTTCCAGCATGACAATTCCCCCATACACAAAGCGGGGTCCATACAGAAATGGTTTGTTGATCGGTGTGGAAGAACTTGACTGGCCTGCACAGAGCCCTGACCTTAACCACATTGAACACCTTTGGGATGAATTGGAACGCTGACTATGAGGAATCTCTAATCGTCCAACATCAGTGCCCAACCTCACTTATGCTCTTGTGGCTGAATGGAAGCAAGTCCCTGCAGCAATGTTCCAACATCTAGTAGAAAGCCTTCCCAGAAGAGTGGAGGCTGTTATAGAAGCAAAGGGGGACCAAGTCCATATCAATGCCCATGATTTTGGAATGAGATGTTTGATGAGCAGGTGTCCACATAGAGTACTTGTTTATTATATATGTATATATGTATATATATATATATATATATACACACACATACATATATATACACATATATACACACACACATACATACACAGCAATGTATCGGAGGAAACACCATACACCTGGCGACGGTGTCAGCGTGCTTGCGCCCCGGCCCGCCACAGGAGGGACAGCGATGGGACAGGCTGCGTCGTCCATGGGGTCTCCCGGTCGCGGCGGGCTGCTGTTTTTATATGGGGAAAAAAGGTCCCTGACATGTAACAAAATATAATGAATTATGGGATATTATTTACTTGACCATTCGCCAATACTTTATGGTTTGAATAGGACCAAAATAGTGTGGCAAAACAATGAAACAGTTCTTCCTCCCTTGGGCACGAAAGAATACCAAAACCTCCCCCTAGTCTAGCCTACTCATATTGGTTTCCTTATCGGCTTTAACATGGCAGACATTACATTTTACAAGTCTTTTTCCTTCTTCATTCTAACGTATTTTTCCTTCTTCATTCTATGACATTTCCATATTTATTCTCGACATTTTGTGCCAAACTGACCGCCCTCTTCCGCTAGAGGGGGCAACATGATGGCTCAACCAACAGTAGATCAGTGAAGGACGCTTATGGGGAACGTGTCAATCTTGTTCCACGGAGGACCGTGTGTCTGCGGGTTTTTGCTCCTACTTTGTACTCGATGAATTAAGGTCACTGATTAGTAAGGAACTCCCCTCACCTGGTTGTCTAGGTCTTAATTGAAAGGAAAAACAGAAAACCCAGCATAGGCCCTAGGAGGAATGAGTTTGACACATCATTTCCATAGGGGGATACACAGTATTCTGAGCTCCAAGATTAAAGTATACTTTTCAAAGGAAACATAATGCAATTGATCAGTCGTGTTTATGATTTCCTTGGAGTTTGGGGCTCCTCACAGTGCATAATGCACACAGGTCCCGTTATACATTGGTGCTCTGCGCAGTAACCATGCGAACGAGATTATACAGTAGGCTAAAGTGTCGCTGTAGGCTTATAATTTACAAGCAATATTATTTAATATGGTGTTACAATCGTAATATTAGCCTTTATTGCGTATCGGGAAGCCTATTTGGCATCCGGTTAAATGTGTCAATTCGATTTTCCTCAACTATCCCACTTTATTTACAATTGCACAACATACGTCTTTTTATTTTAACAGGCAATCCAAATAATGTAATGTAATAGTTTCCCCATCACCTACCATCCCCTGGGCTACTACTGAAAGGCATTCTATTCTCTCAAGTCCACCCACTAAACTGTATCGGAGAGGGAGGTTCTTCAGCAAAGTTTGGCTTGTTAGGGAAAGTTCCTAACTGTCAGGGCTGTCGAAGGGGCCTTGATGGAAGAAAGGAGGACATCGTCTTGTCAGCAAACAACACTTACAGTTTACAATTCTTGGAACGCAAAAGACGCGTGTGAAAATCACTGAGGAAGGATACAACGTCGTACAGAAGTTAATTAAGTTTATATCGCCGGCGTCACGCTTTCTATGTCTGAAGTACATGGTTCTAGCGGGATATAAGTGTTTCACTACAACATTGAAAGTGTTTGAAATGACAGTCGGTACAGTGAGGATAAAGCATAATAACATATTGTCTTTCTTTACCTTCCAACAAGATGATTTACTTACACTGCGGACTTGCACAACCTTTCTCTCCAATTTACTTTTTGGTTGCAGCGGGGATCTTGGCGATGTTTAACAACAGTAAAACATTTGGATTTGAACAAGAGACGGGTAAGCCAGCCTCTTAAAATCAATGAATCATTCGTCTGACATATAACGTTACTTTTATTTTAAATAGTTTTATGCAATAGTTCAGCTATGCTGGCATTTTAAAATGTCAGTAACAAGGGGACCTCTGCAGACTATTGGCAACTGCTCAGCTCCACATAGACTGAACTCACACACACATAGCCTAGCGATGTGACTGATCTACGCAGCCTCAACTCACACACACACATAGCCTAGCGATGTGACTGATCTACGCACCCTTTACACACACAGACTAGTGATGTGACTGATCTACGCAGCCTTTACACACACAGACTAGTGATGTGACTGATCTACGCAGCCTTTACACACACAGACTAGTGATGTGACTGATCTACGCAGCCTTTACACACACAGACTAGTGATGTGACTGATCTACGCAGCCTTTACACAAACAGCCTAGCGATGACTGATCTATGCAAGCAGTTCACTTGGGAAATATTGACACTTATAAAGGTTATGTTTTCCCATTTTATGCATTGAATGAGGTGCCGAAATCCCATGAGCACATGACTCAAAACAGACGTGATGTTCCCAGGCTATACCTATTTCCAGCTTGTATGAGAACAGCTACAGTATTGCAGGGTTTTTTCCCCCCACCAGAGAGATGCATAATTGAGCCGCCTCTAACGCTTCAGGCCATGCTTAAAATTCTAGTAGCCTAGCTGTAGTTTGCTACCCTAAACTTTACTTGGGGCATGCCTGAATATGTCATATAAACACGCTCATGCTTACCTACTGTGTCTGTACCTCACAGTGATAGTCACATTCATTCCACTAGTCAATTTAAACTGCCCTGCAAACAACATGAGTGAATGGCATCAGGATTATTTGTGTTCTGTTCTTTAAAGTATTGGCTCCCGTTAGTCCAATAACTCATGCTGTGTTAGGATCAGTGGAGGCTGCTGAGGGGAGGACGCCTCATAATAATGGCTGGGTCGGAGCGAATGGAATGGCATCAAACCATGTATTTGATGTATTTCGTACCATTCCACCTAATCCATTCCAGTCATTACCACAAGCCGTCCTCCCCTATTAAGGTGCCATCAACCTCCTGTGTTTAGGATACTAGATATAGTTAACCTAAAGTTGGCCTCTGAGCTGAAGTGTCTTGGTGTGAGAAAAAAGGGGGGTTGATTTAAAAAAAGAATACCAGTACTACACTTACTTTTGAACAAATATTCCAGTTGCGCATCTCTCTCTTTCTCTCCCCCCTTCTCTCTCTCCTTCACCCCTTCTCTCTCTCCTTCACCCCTTCTCTCTCTCCTTCACCCCTTCTCTCTCTCCTTCACCCCTTCTCTCTCTCCTTCACCCCTTCTCTCTCTCCTTCCACCCTTCTCTCTCTCCTTCACCCCTTCTCTCTCTCCTTCACCCCTTCTCTCTCTCCTTCACCCCTTCTCTCTCTCCTTCACCCCTTCTCTCTCTCCTTCCACCCTTCTCTCTCTCCTTCACCCCTTCTCTCTATTTCTCTCCCCCCTTCTCTCTCTCCTTCACCCCTTCTCTCTCTCCTTCACCTCTTCTCTCTCTCCTTCACCTCTTCTCTCTCTCCTTCACCTCTTCTCTCTCTCCTTCACCCCTTCTCCCACTCCTTCACCCCTTCTCTCTCTCCTTCACCCCTTCTCTCTCTCCTTCACCCCTTCTCTCTCTCCTTCCCCCCTTCTCTCTCTTTCTCTCCCCCCTTCTCTCTCTCCTTCACCCCTCTCCCCTTGGTCTCCCTGTGTTCTGTATCAGCCTTAGTGAACAAGGGAAAGGCCTTCCATAAGCAGTCTAGATACACCTTTGGGCTGTTTGACACTCTACCATCCATACAAATCAACCTTAGCGAGTGCTCTGGGGAGCCAAGGCTAAGTGTAATCGGTTTGTGAGGCGATGGACTGACACAGGGGAGATAGCTTGGTACTGCAGCAGTGGCATTTGGGATGGCACTTGACACTACTGGTGGGCACTGTCCTCTATCAAAGGATTCAACAGTCTCAGGGTTGGCATAACACATTCCCTGTGAGAGCAACTCTTAAACACCCCAAAGTAAAGAAAAAAAACAGTCACTACCCTTCACTTCCTATATACCTCCACCGCATCTCACCCATTCAAATCAGCTCCCTGTTTACTCCTGTGAGACAGACTGGTCTGACTTGAAGTGAAACCTGTTCTGAATTACTCTTTGAATTTTAGGCAGAAATAGAGATGGCTTACAGATCTTTCTGTTAGGTCTGTGTTTTATAGAAAGGATTAGTGATGTTTTTATTCTCCTCTCCTTTGTGATTAATACATTTGTCACTGTCATAGCTTTTCAGGTAAAGAGATGAGAAAGTCATGTTAAACAGTATACATTCCTGAAGGTAGTAGTATAGAGATATACAGTTATATTGCCATGGAGATTCAAACATGGAAAACCAGTGCTTTGATGAAACCACTTTCACTATTCATTTAGCATAATAGTTAATTGTGAATACACTGTGACTGCCTATGTAACTACTACCATGTGAATACACTGTGACTGCCTATGTAACCTCTACCATGTGATTATACTGTGACTGCCTATGTAACTACTACCATGTGAATACACTGTGACTGCCTATGTAACCTCTACCATGTGATTATACTGTGACTGCCTATGTAACTACTACCATGTGAATACACTGTGACTGCCTATGTAACTACTACCATGTGAATACACTGTGACTGCCTATGTAACTACTACCATGTGAATACACTGTGACTGCCTATGTAACTACTACCATGTGAATACACTGTGACTGCCTATGTAACTGCTAGCATACTGCTAGGGCACCACTAGCATATTACTAGTGCACATCAAGCATACTACTAGGGCACATCTAGCATACTACTAGGGCACCACTAGCATACTACTAGGGCACATCTAGCATACTACTAGGGCACATCTAGCATACTGCTATTGCACATCTAGCATACTACTAGGGCACATCTAGCATACTATTAGGGCACATCTAGCATACTGCTATTGCACATCTAGCATACTACTAGGGCACATCTAGCATACTACTAAGGTACATCTAGCATACTGCTATTGCACATCTAGCATACTGCTATTGCACATCTAGCATACTGCTATTGCACATCTAGCATACTGCTATTGCAAATTTAGCATACTACTAGGGCACATCAAGCATACTGCTAGGGCACCACTAGAATATGATTAAAGTGCTGTGAGGTGCATACTGCTAGGGCACCACTAGCATATGATTAAAGTGCTGTGAGGTGCATACTGCTAGGGCACCACTAGAATATGATTAAAGTGCTGTGAGGTGCATACTACTAGGGCACCACTAGCATATGATTAAAGTGCTGTGAGGTGCATACTACTAGGGCACATCTAGCATGCTACTAAGGCACATCTAGCATAGTGCTATTGCACATCTAGCATACTACTAGGGCACATCTAGCATACTACTAGGGCACCACTAGCATACTACTAGGGCACATCTAGCATACTGCTATTGCACATCTAGCATACTACTAGGGTACATCTAGCATACTATTAGGGCACATCTAGCATACTGCTATTGCACATCTAGCATACTACTAGGGCACATCTAGCATACTACTAAGGTACATCTAGCATACTGCTATTGCACATCTAGCATACTGCTAGGGCACCACTAGCATATGATTAAAGTGCTGTGAGGTGGATACTACTAGGGCACATCTGGCATGCTACTAAGGCACATCTAGCATACTGCTATTGCACATCTAGCATACTACTAGGGCACATCTAGCATACTACTAAGGTACATCTAGCAAACTGCTATTGCACATCTAGCATACTACTAGGGCACATCTAGCATACTACTAGGGCACATCTAGCATACTGCTATTGCACATCTAGCATACTACTAGGGCACATCTAGCATACTACTAAGGTACATCTAGCAAACTGCTATTGCACATCTAGCATACCGCTATTGCACATCTAGCATACTGCTATTGCACATTTAGCATACTACTAGGGCACATCAAGCATACTGCTAGGGCACCACTAGCATATGATTAAAGTGCTGTGAGGTGCATACTGCTAGGGCACCACTAGCATATGATTAAAGTGCTGTGAGGTGCATGCTGCTAGGGCACCACTAGCATATGATTAAAATGCTGTGAGGTGCATGCTGCTAGGGCACCACTAGCATATGATTAAAGTGCTGTGAGGTGCATGCTGCTAGGGCACCACTAGCATATGATTAAAGTGCTGTGAGGTGCATACTACTAGGGCACATCTAGCATGCTACTAAGGCACACCTAGCATACTGCTATTGCACATCTAGCATACTACTAGGGCACATCTAGCATACTGCTATTGCACATCTAGCATACTGCTAGGGCACCACTAGCATATGATTAAAGTGCTGTGAGGTGCATACTGCTAGGGCACCACTAGCATATGATTAAAGTGCTGTGAGGTGCATACTGCTAGGGCACCACTAGCATATGATTAAAGTGATGTGAGGTGCATACTGCTAGGGCACCACTAGCATATGATTAAAGTGCTGTGAGGTGCATACTACTAGGGCACCACTAGCATATGATTAAAGTGCTGTGAGGTGCATACTACTAGGGCACCACTAGCATATGATTAAAGTGCTGTGAGGTGCATACTACTAGGGCACCACTAGCATATGATTAAAGTGCTGTGAGGTGCATGCTGCTAGGGCACCACTAGCATATGATTAAAGTGCTGTGAGGTGCATACTACTAGGGCACCACTAGCATATGATTAAAGTGCTGTGAGGTGCATGCTGCTAGGGCACCACTAGCATATGATTAAAGTGCTGTGAGGTGCATGCTGCTAGGGAACCACTAGCATATGATTAAAGTGCTGTGAGGTGCATACTACTAGGGCACCACTAGCATATGATTAAAGTGCTGTGAGGTGCATGCTGCTAGGGCACCACTAACATAGGATTAAAATGCTGTGAGGTGCATGCAACTAGGGCACCACAAGCATATGATTAAAGTGCTGTGAGGTGCATGCTGCTAGGGCACCACTAGCATATGATTAAAGTGCTGTGAGGTGCATACTACTAGGGCACCACTAGCATATGATTAAAGTGCTGTGAGGTGCATGCTGCTAGGGCACCACTAGCATATGATTAAAGTGCTGTGAGGTGCATACTACTAGGGCACCACTAGCATATGATTAAAGTGCTGTGAGGTGCATGCTGCTATGGCACCACTAGCATATGACTAAAGTGCTGTGAGGTGCATGCTGCTAGGGCACCACTAGCATATGATTAAAGTGCTGTGAGGTGCATGCTGCTAGGGCACCACTAGCATATGATTAAAGTGCTGTGAGGTGCATACTACTAGGGCACCACTAGCATATGATTAAAGTGCTGTGAGGTGCATGCTGCTAGGGCACCACTAGCATATGATTAAAGTGCTGTGAGGTGCATACTACTAGGGCACCACTAGCATATGATTAAAGTGCTGTGAGGTGCATACTACTAGGGCACCACTAGCATATGATTAAAGTGCTGTGAGGTGCATACTACTAGGGCACCACTAGCATATGATTACAGTGCTGTGAGGTGCATACTACTAGGGCACCACTAGCATATGATTAAAGTGCTGTGAGGTGCATACTTCTAGGGCACCACTAGCATATGATTAAAGCGCTGTGAGGTGCATACTACTAGGGCACCACTAGCATATGATTAAAGTGCTGTGAGGTGCATGCTGCTAGGGCACCACTAACATAGGATTAAAATGCTGTGAGGTGCATGCTACTAGGGCACCACTAGCATATGATTAAAGTGCTGTGAGGTGCATGCTGCTAGGGCACCACTAGCATATGATTAAAGTGCTGTGAGGTGCATACTACTAGGGCACCACTAGCATATGATTAAAGTGCTGTGAGGTGCATGCTGCTAGGGCACCACTAGCATATGATTAAAGTGCTGTGAGGTGCATGCTGCTAGGGCACCACTAGCATATGATTAAAGTGCTGTGAGGTGCATGCTGCTAGGGCACCACTAGCATATGATTAAAGTGCTGTGAGGTGCATACTACTAGGGCACCACTAGCATATGATTAAAGTGCTGTGAGGTGCATGCTGCTAGGGCACCACTAGCATATGATTAAAGTGCTGTGAGGTGCATACTACTAGGGCACCACTAGCATATGATTAAAGTGCTGTGAGGTGCATACTGCTAGGGCACCACTAGCATATGATTAAAGTGCTGTGAGGTGCATACTACTAGGGCACCACTAGCATATGATTAAAGTGCTGTGAGGTGCATACTACTAGGGCACCACTAGCATATGATTACAGTGCTGTGAGGTGCATACTACTAGGGCACCACTAGCATATGATTACAGTGCTGTGAGGTGCATACTACTAGGGCACCACTAGCATATGATTAAAGTGCTGTGAGGTGCATACTACTAGGGCACCACTAGCATATGATTAAAGTGCTGTGAGGTGCATACTACTAGGGCACCACTAGCATATGATTACAGTGCTGTGAGGTGCATACTACTAGGGCACCACTAGCATATGATTAAAGTACTGTGAGGTGCATACTACTAGGGCACCACTAGCATATGATTAAAGTGCTGTGAGGTGCATGCCGTTTTTGAACGGTGCTTGTGTGTGCATGTATGTTTCTGTCTGCGTGTAAGTGAGGGCCTTAAGCCTCATCCGATCATTGAAGGTGGCACAGCGGGGCAGCATGCCGCCGATCACCGTGATGATGCCCCCCCTGCCAGGATCCGGGTGTAGGCAGACGTAGCGTAGGAGAGTACAGCAGACTGATCGACACTCCAGTCAGCTTCTATAGTAACCCGAAGCCCTAGTTAGTTAGCGCCCGTTGTGAGACCTCATCCACGACTCCACATGACTATTGCCTGCCATTGGTGGATACTGGGTCACATGCTCATCCTCGATTAAAAAAGACAGACATACTGTAGTCATATTCAACCCCTGTTTAAATGATGGATAGTTTAAATGATGGATAGTGTATGTGTGCCTTGTGCAGATGGAACTGTTTACAGCTTGCCAAGTTTGTTTACAACCTCACAGTCAATTAGTAGACAGCATGTTTTTATTTTCTCTCCCAACCAGAGAGCTTTCTACAGGGGCTTCCGCAGTACGAGGTCGTTCACCCCTACCGAGTGGACGCCAAAGGTCACTTCCTGTCCAACTTTGTGTCCCACCGCGTCAGCCGGGTACAGCGGAGGGAAACCCAGGGGGAACCAGGAAACCCTACACGGGTGTTCTACCAGTTGCAGCACGGTGGCCACAATCTGCACTTCAACCTCACCCTCAACCCACACTTGCTGGCTCCTGGCTTCCTGACTGAGCGAAGGTACGGAGGCATGGAGGGGGCCAAAATACGCAGCCATGGCCCTTCGCTGTGCCACTTTATCGGGGACGTGTGGGACCAGGCAACCATGAAGGGGAGGGCGGCTATAAGCACTTGTGACGGCCTGGTGAGTGAGAGGGGGAGATAGACCGTCACTGCTAACCTACTGAGACCGTCACTGCTAACCTACTGAGACCGTCACTGCTAACCTACTGAGACCGTCACTGCTAACCTACTGAGACCGTCACTGCTAACCTACTGAGACCCTCACTGCTGACCTACTGAGACCGTCACTGCTGACCTACTGAGACCGTCACTGCTGACCTACTGAGACCGTCACTGCTGACCTACTGAGACCGTCACTGCTGACCTACTGAGACCGTCACTGCTGACCTACTGAGACCATCACTGCTGACCTACTGAGACCCTCACTGCTGACCTACTGAGACCGTCACTGCTGATCTACTGAGACCCTCACTGCTGACCTACTGAGACCGTCACTGCTGACCTACTGAGACCGTCACTGCTGACCTACTGAGACCGCCACTGCTGACCTACTGAGATATCTGTTTTTACTTTCACATCCTAAAGGGTCATGCAAAAGGTTTAACTTCTAGAACTTCTCTGTTCCTAGGGTAACAAGTCAAAGTAGAAATACAATTGATCAAAAACATAATGTTGATCGATGCCAATGACTGGTCCTATCCCGTCTTTGTTTTCCGCTTTGGTTCTGTGCATGAGACTGGATGAAAGTGTTTGCTAAATGGCATATATTATTATACAAAACCAAAGAAGATTTATTACATTTGTAGGTGAAATTGTAAATGACGATTCATTAGAGGTGTATTTAATTCCTCTAGCTCTGATAAAAATATGCTAATGCTTTGCAATAATCAGTAAGTACTACTGTATAATGTTGTATGCCACACTGGCTTCAACTTAGTTTCAATCTTTAAACACACGTCTGAACAGATGATGTTTAAGTATTATTTTTTATATTTGTCTCTGAATTCATTATGTGCTGTTGGCCTCATTCCTGCTCTGTTAGTGTAGTTATATTATTAGATTGCACCATCCATGGAAAACCAGTGACTGGTTGGTGAAGGCACCTGTGAGCTGTGCTTGAGAGGATGCGTTTGACATCACAAGTGTTAGAGCACCTTTCATCTAAAATCAGGCTGGATGTCATCGATGACATGTGGGTGTGAAACACATCATCATGCTTCCATGAACAGAACAAGCGATGGAGCCTGTGTTGTGTTTACGCATGATCAATTTACCTCTCATTGTCTTACTTATCCACTAGTGTAGGTCACTCAAACGGAATCATAACGCATCAAATCAAATCAAATCAAATTTATTTATATAGCCCTTCGTACATCAGCTGATATCTCAAAGTGCTGTACAGAAACCCAGCCTAAAACCCCAAACAGCAAGCAATGCAGGTGTAGAAGCACGGTGGCTAGGAAAAACTCCCTAGAAAGGCCAATACCTAGGAAGAAACCTAGAGAGGAACCAGGCTATGTGGGGTGGCCAGTCCTCTTCTGGCTGTGCCGGGTGGAGATTATAACAGAACATGGCCAAGATGTTCAAATGTTCATAAATGACCAGCATGGTCGAATAATAATAAGGCAGAACAGTTGAAACTAGAGCAGCAGCACAGTCAGGTGGAAGTTGAAACTGGAGCAGCAGCATGGCCAGGTGGACTGGGGACAGCAAGGAGTCATCATGTCAGGTAGTCCTGGGGCATGGTCCTAGGGCTCAGGTCCTCCGAGAGAGAGAAAGAAAGAGAGAAGGAGAGAATTAGAGAACGCACACTTAGATTCACACAGGACACCGAATAGGACAGGAGAAGTACTCCAGATATAACAAACTGACCCCAGCCCCCCGACACATAAACTACTGCAGCATAAATACTGGAGGCTGAGACAGCATGTGTTCACTGTCACATCTGTGACCGCTGTCCACATACCACCTCTCCTCTGTGACCGCTGTCCACATTCTACCTCTCCTCTTTGTTCACTGTCACATCCCAGCTATCCTCCGTGATTGCTGTCCACGTCCCATCTCTACTTTGTGACTACCGTCCATGTCCCATCTCTCCTCTGTGATTGCTGTCCACATCCCATCTCTCCTCTGTGACTGCTGTCCACGTCCCACAATATCATACTGTTCCATTATTACTGTATTCCTTTCTCCCTACAAGCCCTATCAACAACATCATACTGTCCCATTATTACTGTATTCCTTTCTCCCTACAAGCCCTATCAACAACATCATACTGTCCCATTATTACTGTATTCCTTTCTCCCTACAAGCCCTATCAACAACATACTGTTCATTATTGCTGTATTCCTTTCTCCCTACAAGCCCTATCCAACAATATCATACTGTTCATTATTACTGTATTCCTTTCTCCCTACAAGCCCTATCAACAACATCATACTGTTCCATTATTACTGTATTCCTTTCTCCCTACAAGCCCTATCAACAACATACTGTTCCATTATTACTGTATTCCTTTCTCCCTACAAGCCCTATCAACAACATCATACTGTCCCATTATTACTGTATTCCTTTCTCCCTACAAGCCCTATCAACAACATACTGTTCCATTATTACTGTATTCCTTTCTCCCTACAAGCCCTATCAACAACATACTGTTCATTATTACTGTATTCCTTTCTCCCTACAAGCCCTATCCAACAATATCATACTGTTCATTATTACTGTATTCCTTTCTCCCTACAAGCCCTATCAACAACATCATACTGTTCCATTATTACTGTATTCCTTTCTCCCTACAAGCCCTATCAACAACATCATACTGTCCATTATTACTGTATTCCTTTCTCCCTACAAGCCCTATCCAACAATATCATACTGTTCATTATTACTGTATTCCTTTCTCCCTACAAGCCCTATCCAACAACATCATACTGTCCATTATTACTGTATTCCTTTCTCCCTACAAGCCCTATCAACAACATCATACTGTTCATTATTACTGTATTCCTTTCTCCCTACAAGCCCTATCAACAACATCATACTGTTCCATTATTACTGTATTCCTTTCTCCCTACAAGCCCTATCAACAACATCATACTGTCCCATTATTACTGTATTCCTTTCTCCCTACAAGCCCTATCAACAACATCATACTGTCCCATTATTACTGTATTCCTTTCTCCCTACAAGCCCTATCAACAACATCATACTGTCCCATTATTACTGTATTCCTTTCTCCCTACAAGCCCTATCAACAACATCATACTGTCCCATTATTACTGTATTCCTTTCTCCCTACAAGCCCTATCAACAACATCATACTGTTCCATTATTACTGTATTCCTTTCTCCCTACAAGCCCTATCCAACAACATTATACTGTTCCATTATTACTGTATTCCTTTCTCCCTACAAGCCCTATCAACAACATCATACTGTTCCATTATTACTGTATTCCTTTCTCCC
Source organism: Oncorhynchus kisutch (assembly GCF_002021735.2). Classification (NCBI taxonomy): domain Eukaryota; kingdom Metazoa; phylum Chordata; class Actinopteri; order Salmoniformes; family Salmonidae; genus Oncorhynchus; species Oncorhynchus kisutch. Next base: position 8,007,452 of record NW_022261980.1, on the reverse strand, counting down.
TTTCTAATAATATATCTCTCAATTTCTGCCTTTTTTCCATTTGTTCTAGAAATTCAAACATTTGCATGTAAACCTAAACATTTGTGATACTTCTAAGTTTAAGTGACTGTAAATGCTTGTTTTCCCCACAATAAGGGACTTTTGGCCAAAGGGGAAACTTTCTCAGAGTATCCTCTTAAATGTCCATGTTCTTGAACAGTCAACTTCTAGTTGAATCCAAGGTGTATATACTGTATAGTGAATCTGTCCTTTTAAACTCTTTGAACCTGGAGGAGGGGGACTTACTGGACTGGAAATGTTGTTTCTTTAAAATGATAGCAATTGGATATATTGAGGAGAGATCGACGGGCTCCAGACCCACAGCATATCATTTGGCACAATGCCACATCTCGCTCTAAGATCGACAGCTACGGCTGAGCCAGAAGCCCAGAGGCCAGACTGCTGGGTTGAAGACTGTCATAAGTCTAAATCATTGTTGCGGAGCATTCGCGATTTAGCCATTATAGTTATGACTCAATTTCAGTTGGTGCGTTTTCTCTCATACGTCCTTGTTTTGCTCCCAAAGGGAAGGGAAAATAATCACATGATAAATCCCAAGATAACTTGTGTTTATGTAATACTGTAACCTAATGGCACATTTTCATGAAGCTGATTGCATTTATTTCTCTCTGAAGCAATTTTGCCCCATCTCTCACCCAGTAGAATGTGCTAACTGTGTTCTTCCCATATCAGAGCAGTTGTGATCCCTTGTTCTCCCAGTAGAATGTGCTGTGTTCTTCCCATATCAAAGCAGTTGTGATCCCTTGTTCTCCCAGTAGAATGTGCTGTGTTCTTCCCATATCAAAGCAGTTGTGATCCCTTGTTCTCCCAGTAGAATGTGGTAACTGTGTTCTTCCCATATCAAAGCAGCTGTTCTCCCAGTAGAATGTGCTAACTGTGTTCTTCCCATATCAGAGCAGTTGTGATCCCTTGTTCTCCCAGTAGAATGTGCTAACTGTGTTCTTCCCATATCAGAGCAGTTGTGATCCCTTGTTCTCCCAGTAGAATGTGGTAACTGTGTTCTTCCCATATCAAAGCAGCTGTTCTCCCAGTAGAATGTGCTAACTGTGTTCTTCCCATATCAGAGCAGTTGTGATCCCTTGTTCTCCCAGTAGAATGTGGTAACTGTGTTCTTCCCATATCAGAGCAGTTGTGATCCCTTGTTCTCCCAGTAGAATGTGCTAACTGTGTTCTTCCCATATCAGAGCAGTTGTGATCCCTTGTTCTCCCAGTAGAATGTGCTAACTGTGTTCTTCCCATATCAAAGCAGTTGTGATCCCTTGTTCTCCCAGTAGAATGTGCTAACTGTGTTCTTCCCATATCAAAGCAGCTGTTCTCCCAGTAGAATGTACTGTGTTCTCCCCATATCAAAGCAGCTGTTCTCCCAGTAGAATGTGCTAACTGTGTTCTCCCCATATCAAAGCAGCTGTTCTCCCAGTAGAATGTGCTGTGTTCTCCCCATATCAAAGCAGCTGTTCTCCCAGTAGAATGTGCTAACTGTGTTCTTCCCATATCAGAGCAGCTGTTCTCCCAGTAGAATGTGCTAACTGTGTTCTTCCCATATCAAAGCAGCTGTTCTCCCAGTAGAATGTGCTGTGTTCTTCCCATATCAAAGCAGCTGTTCTCCCAGTAGAATGTGCTAACTGTGTTCTCCCCATATCAAAGCAGCTGTTCTCCCAGTAGAATGTGCTGTGTTCTCCCCATATCAAAGCAGCTGTTCTCCCAGTAGAATGTGCTAACTGTGTTCTCCCCATATCAAAGCAGCTGTTCTCCCAGTAGAATGTGCTAACTGTGTTCTCCCCATATCAAAGCAGCTGTTCTCCCAGTAGAATGTGCTAACTGTGTTCTCCCCATATCAAAGCAGCTGTTCTCCCAGTAGAATGTGCTAACTGTGTTCTCCCCATATCAAAGCAGCTGTTCTCCCAGTAGAATGTGCTAACTGTGTTCTTCCCATATCAGAGCAGCTGTTCTCCCAGTAGAATGTGCTAACTGTGTTCTCCCCATATCAAAGCAGCTGTTCTCCCAGTAGAATGTGCTAACTGTGTTCTCCCCATATCAAAGCAGCTGTTCTCCCAGTAGAATGTGCTAACTCCAGTCTTCCCATATCAAAGCAGCTGTTCTCCCAGTAGAATGTGCTAACTCTATTCTTCCCATATCAAAGCAGTTGTTCTCCCAGTAGAATGTGCTAACTCCAGTCTTCCCATATCAAAGCAGCTGTTCTCCCAGTAGAATGTGGTAACTGTGTTCTCCCCATATCAAAGCAGCTGTTCTCCCAGTAGAATGTGCTGTGTTTTCCCCATATCAAAGCAGCTGTTCTCCCAGTAGAATGTGCTGTGTTCTCCCCATATCAAAGCAGCTGTTCTCCCAGTAGAATGTGCTGTGTTTTCCCCATATCAAAGCAGCTGTTCTCCCAGTAGAATGTGCTGTGTTTTCCCCATATCAAAGCAGCTGTTCTCCCAGTAGAATGTGTTTTACTGTTTTATTCCCCTCTTTTTACCCAAACAATGTGCTTGTTTAGGACTGTATTTTTTTGTATTAATAAAGTATTTCTGACCAACTTTCTCCCTGTACAATAGGATCACTATATTTCTCATATACTGTAGAATACATTTTGACTTCGCTCTCACCCCGTAGAATGTCCTTGCTTAGGACCATTTAAATAAATCAAATAATAATTTAGCAATTCTGAGGCCCTTTCTCCCTGTACAATATGATCACTATGTTTTTCTCATAACAAAAGCAATACTGACCTACCTCCCTCTGTAGACTGGGCTGTTCAAGCTGTCCCAGGAGGAGTTCTTTATCCGGCCATTGGAGCGGTCTAGTGATGAGTTGACGGCACCACAAGTCCACATTATCTACAAGCGCCACACCTCCCCCACCCAAAGCCAGTTGGTACAGCCCATCTCTGGAGACCATACCACCAACAGGACCTGTGGGGTCAAAGGTGAAGCCTCCCGTCGTGACCTGGCATCACACACTCCATTATAGAGGCCTTAGAGGATGTGGCTGTTCCAATACTTTAAAGATGCACCTTTCCTTCCCTTCCTTGAACTAATCACCAATCTCACAATGTCGGATTGGACAAAACAAAGATCCCACTTCTGACAACAACTGATTTTACATGTCAGATCCAACCAAACCCATCCAGATGGTGCCAGATCAGTCATGCTTTAGGCAAGGGAGGATGCATTTTCTAAGTATTCAAACAGGGCCGATGCACGGAGAGATCCCTATCCCAACCTGGATCTATCACACAAACACATACACATACACTGTACACACACACACACACACACACACACACACTGAATTCCACTCTCTAGAGGTGGAGGAAGACGGCCTAGGAACTGTTGGGCTGGTAATGGGGCCTGTTTGAAATACCAGGAGCCTTAATTAAGCCCTGAAACACATTGACGGATGAAATATCCGAGAGGCAGTATTATGCAAGAGAGATATGTAAATATGCCATTAGGAATTCATTGCAGGCCCCGGGACTTGAACTATTTTGAAAATAACTCTTTCGAACTCACTTGAACGTGCACTTCACTGGAGTCTTGGTTGACTTCACCCACAGGGAATAGGTCAAGAGAATTGTTGGAATATCCTGCAGATGGCTGGGGATGCTAGAGAGAACCAGGAAAGATCATCTGGCTTACCAGGCATTTTAGGAGAGACTGTAAACTTCTGTCTCAAGCATGCATAAAATCCCCACTTCCTCTCTCACAGGGTTAAGCGTGCGTAAAGCTCACTTGAATTCCCTCAAGACATTTAGAAAAGACTGAATTGTCTCTGTTGTATGTTTCTTTATAGAGTACATGTTATGTTCAACACAATGCATCAGTGTGTACTGTATAGGGTTCTAACGCTGTTGGCACTTAGCTGACTCTTCATACATATGATGTACAGTTTTGGGTAAATTCACTATTGACTATAGTTGGTGTAACTGACCTGATCAAACACATAACATGTTTTACATAAACATCCCTTACTAATATATGGTGTAACGAAGTTCAAACCAATCAAGGATAACACAAAACAAGTCTGACTTATTCCATGCTATTTTTAAACACAATACTAAAGCTACAACTCTACAACCACAATATTTGTCATGGCTCCGCCCTCAGATCCCGCTGCGGCGTTGGAACATGTGGAGAGGCAACGGGAGCGCTGGGAGAGACGCCAGCGGAGGAAGAGGAGGATACGCCAGCGTTCCATCAGCAGGGAGAAGTGGGTGGAAACGCTGGTGGTGGCCGATTCCAAGATGGTGGAGTACCACGGCAGCAAGGGCGTGGAGAGCTACGTACTGGCTGTCATGAACATCGTAAGTGTCTGCTAGCCGTCTGTACTGGCTGTCATGAACATCGTAAGTGTCTGCTAGCTGTCTGTACTGACTGTCATGAACATCGTAAGTGTCTGCTAGCTGTCTGTACTGACTGTCATGAACATTGTACATATCTGCTAGCCGTCTGTACTGACTGTCATGAACATCGTACGTATCTGCTAGCTGTCTGTACTGACTGTCATGAACATCGTACGTATCTGCTAGCCGTCTGTACTGGCTGTTATGAACATCGTAAGTGTCTGCTAGCCATCTGTACTGACTGTCATGAACATCGTTAGTGTCTGCTAGCCGTCTGTACTGACTGTCATGAACATCGTTAGTGTCTGCTAGCCGTCTGTACTGACTGTCATGAACATCGTTAGTGTCTGCTAGCCGTCTGTACTGACTGTCATGAACATTGTGTCTGCAGGCCCTCTCTGTCTCACTGGGTTTTCTTTTGGTAGGGTGTCAGCAACACCAAAGTTGTGAGTTTGATTCCCACTATTACCAAATATGGGCTAGTGTGCTGGGTGTCAGATGGAAGTAGCCTTTGGTCGGCTGAAATAAACTTTTTTTAAATTTCCAGTGCAAACTTCTTGACCCTACTCTAAATCCATCCCAGTAACTTTCTTATAGTTCTAGGGAACTAGGTTTCAAATAACTTGATTTACACATTAGCTTCTTTGCTTAGGTAGGCTGCAGCCTTGACAGTAATTCTGTTGTAGGCGATGTTATGTAACATCCATGTCAACAACATCATCCAAAACATCCCATCTTGGCTGGCTCAATGCTAGATGCTTCCATGTGTTTCACCCTCATCTCTGTTCTATTAGTATTGTGACATGTTTGGATTTATAATTCCTTCCCCATGTCCTGTAGCCCTCATCCATCTCTTATCGCTCCTTCCCCATGTCCTGTAGCCCTCATCCATCTCTTATCGCTCCTTCCCCATGTCCTGTAGCCCTCATCCATCTCTTATCGCTCCTTCCCCATTTTTTTTATTTTATTTTTTTATTTCACCTTTAGTTAACCAGGTAGGCTAGTTGAGAACAAGTTCTCATTTGCAACTGCGACCTGGCCAAGATAAAGCATAGCAGTGTGAGCAGACAACAAAGAGTTACACATGGAGTAAACAATTAACAAGTCAATAACACAGTAGAAACCAAAGGGGGAGTCTATATACAATGTGTGCAAAAGGCATGAGGAGGTAGGCAAATAATTATAATTTTGCAGATTAACACTGGAGTGATGAATGATCAGATGGTCATGTACAGGTAGAGATATTGGTGTGCAAAAGAGCAGAAAAGTAAATAAATAAAAACAGTATGGGGATGAGGTAGGTGAAAAAGGGTGGGCTATTTACCAATAGACTATGTACAGCTGCAGCGATCGGTTAGCTGCTCAGATAACTGATGTTTGAAGTTGGTGAGGGAGATAAAAGTCTCCAACTTCAGCGATTTTTGCAATTCGTTCCAGTCACAGGCAGCAGAGTACTGGAACGAAAGGCGGCCAAATGAGGTGTTGGCTTTAGGGATGATCAGTGAGATACACCTGCTGGAGCGCGTGCTACGGATGGGTGTTGCCATCGTGACCAGTGAGCTGAGATAAGGCGGAGCTTTACCTAGCATGGACTTGTAGATGACCTGGAGCCAGTGGGTCTGGCGACGAATATGTAGCGAGGGCCAGCCGACTAGAGCATACAAGTCGCAGTGGTGGGTGGTATAAGGTGCTTTAGTGACGAAACGGATGGCACTGTGATAGACTGCATCCAGTTTGCTGAGTAGAGTGTTGGAAGCCATTTTGTAGATGACATCGCCGAAGTCGAGGATCGGTAGGATAGTCAGTTTTACTAGGGTAAGCTTGGCGGCGTGAGTGAAGGAGGCTTTGTTGCAGAATAGAAAGCCGACTCTTGATTTGATTTTCGATTGGAGATGTTTGATATGAGTCTGGAAGGAGAGTTTGCAGTCTAGCCAGACACCTAGGTACTTATAGACGTCCACATATTCTAGGTCGGAACCATCCAGGGTGGTGATGCTAGTCGGGCATGCGGGTGCAGGCAGCGACCGGTTGAAAAGCATGCATTTGGTTTTACTAGCGTTTAAGAGCAGTTGGAGGCCACGGAAGGAGTGTTGTATGGCATTGAAGCTTGTTTGGAGGTTAGATAGCACAGTGTCCAAAGACGGGCCGAAGGTATATAGAATGGTGTCGTCTGCGTAGAGGTGGATCAGGGAATCGCCCGCAGCAAGAGCAACATCATTGATATACACAGAGAAAAGAGTCGGCCCGAGAATTGAACCCTGTGGCACCCCCATAGAGACTGCCAGAGGACCAGACAGCATGCCCTCCGATTTGACGCACTGAACTCTGTCTGCAAAGTAATTGGTGAACCAGGCAAGGCAGTCATCCGAAAAACTGAGGCTCCTGAGTCTGCCGATAAGAATATGGTGATTGACAGAGTCGAAAGCCTTGGCAAGGTCGATGAAGACGGCTGCACACTACTGTCTTTTATCGATGGCGGTTATGATATCGTTGAGTACCTTGAGTGTGGCTGAGGTGCACCCATGACCGGCTCGGAAACCAGATTGCACAGCGGAGAAGGTGCGGTGGGATTCGAGATGGTCAGTGACCTGTTTGTTGACTTGGCTTTCGAAGACCTTAGATAGGCAGGGCAGGATGGATATAGGTCTGTAACAGTTTGGGTCCAGGGTGTCTCCCCCTTTGAAGAGGGGGATGACTGCGGCAGCTTTCCAATCCTTGGGGATCTCAGACGATATGAAAGAGAGGTTGAACAGGCTGGTAATAGGGGTTGCGACAATGGTGGCAGATAGTTTCAGAAATAGAGGGTCCAGATTGTCAAGCCCAGCTGATTTGTACGGGTCCAGGTTTTGCAGCTCTTTCAGAACATCTGCTATCTGGATTTGGTTAAAGGAGAACCTGGAGAGGCTTGGGCGAGGAGCTGCGGGGGGGGCGGAGCTGTTGGCCGAGGTTGAAGTAGCCAGGCGGAAGGAATGTCCAGCCGTTGAGAAATGCTTATTGAAGTTTTCGATAATCATGGATTTATCAGTGGTGACCGTGTTACCTAGCCTCAGTGCAGTGGGCAGCTGGGAAGAGGTGCTCTTGTTCTCCATGGACTTCACGGTGTCCCAGAACTTTTTGGAGTTGGAGCTACAGGATGCAAACTTCTGCCTGAAGAAGCTGGCCTTAGCTTTCCTGACTGACTGCGTGTATTGGTTCCGGACTTCCCTGAACAGTTGCATATCAAGGGGACTATTCGATGCTATTGCAGTCCGCCACAGGATGTTTTTGTGCTGGTCGAGGGCAGTCAGGTCTGGGGTGAACCAAGGGCTGTATCTGTTCTTAGTTCTGCAGTTTTTGAACGGAGCATGCTTATCTAAAATGGTGAGGAAGTTACTTTTAAAGAATGACCAGGCATCCTCAACTGACGGGATGAGGTCAATGTCCTTCCAGGATACCCGGGCCAGGTCGATTAGAAAGGCCTGCTCACAGAAGTGTTTTAGGGAGCGTTTGACAGTGATGAGGGGTGGTCGTTTGACTGCGGCTCCGTAGCGGATACAGGCAATGAGGCAGTGATCGCTGAGATCCTGGTTGAAGACAGCGGAGGTGTATTTGGAGGGCCAGTTGGTCAGGATGACGTCTATGAGGGTGCCCTTGTTTACAGAGTTAGGGTTGTACCTGGTGGGTTCCTTGATGATTTGTGTGAGATTGAGGGCATCTAGCTTAGATTGTAGGACTGGCGAGGTGTTAAGCATAACCCAGTTTAGGTCACCTAACAGAACAAACTCTGAAGCTAGATGGGGGGCGATCAATTCACAAATGGTGTCCAGGGCACAGCTGGGAGCTGAGGGGGGTCGGTAGCAGGCGGCAACCGTGAGAGACTTATTTCTGGAGAGAGTAATTTTCAAAATTAGTAGTTCGAACTGTTTGGGTATGGACCTGGAAAGTATGACATTACTTTGCAGGCTATCTCTGCAGTAAACTGCAACTCCGCCCCCTTTGGCAGTTCTATCTTGACGGAAGATGTTATAGTTGGGTATGGAAATCTCTGAATTTTTGGTGGCCTTCCTGAGCCAGGATTCAGACCCAGCAAGGACATCAGGGTTAGCAGAGTGTGCTAAAGCAGTGGGTAAAACAAACTTAGGGAGGAGGCTTCTGATGTTGACATGCATGAAACCAAGGCTTTTTCGATCACAGAAGTCAACAAATGAGGGTGCCTGGGGACATGCAGGGCCTGGGTTTACCTCCACATCACCCGCGGAACAGAGAAGGAGTAGTATGAGGGTGCGGCTAAAGGCTATCAAAACTGGTCGCCTAGAGCGTTGGGGACAGAGAATAAGAGGAGCAGGTTTCTGGGCATGGTAGAATATATTCAGGGCATAATGCGCAGACAGGGGTATGGTGGGGTGCGGGTACAGCGGAGGTAAGCCCAGGCACTGGGTGATGATGAGGGAGGTTGTATCTCTGGACATGCTGGTAGTAATGGGTGAGGTCACCGCATGTGTGGGAGGTGGGACAAAGGAGTTATCAGGGGCATGAAGAGTGGAACTAGGGGCTCCATTGTGAACTAAAACAATGATAACTAACCTGAACAACAGTATACAAGGCATATTGACATTTGAGAGAGACATACAGCGAGGCATACAGTAATCACAGGTGTTGAATTGGGAAAGCTAGCTAAAACAGTAGGTGAGACAACAGCTAATCAGCTAGCACAACAACAGCAGGTAAAATGGCGTAGACTAGGCAACGGGGCCAACAGATAGAACAAACAAGCAGAATGGAGTACCGTGATTAATGGACAGTCCAGCGTGCATCAGCTATGTAGCCAAGAGATCAGTGTCCAGGGGGCAGCGGTGGGTGGGGCAGGGAAGCTGGCCTGGCGAGTGTTATCCAGGTTTAAAAAAAACGAACAATGACTAAATAGCTTGTAGCTAGTTAGCTGGTTAGCTTCTGGAGGTTCTTGAGTGTGTTCTAAAAATAAATAAATAAATAATAGCGATTCCGTATCACATTGGGTGAGGCAGGTTTCCGGAAGGTATAAACAAATTAAAAGTCAAAAGAGATAGAAAGTAAATATGGGTCCGGTGAGCGTTTGAGACGCGGCGATTCAGGCGGTTAGCAGGCCTGTGCTAACAAGCTAACAGTTTGTAGTCCCGGGCTAGACAAGGTAGCAGTTAGCGGGCCGGAGCTGGACAAGCTAGCAGTTAGCAGGCCGAATTAGCAAGCAGGGAGATAGCGAGGGCTAGAGAGTTAGCCTTTGGGGGACGTCGCGATGGGGTGAGTCTGTTTATTCCTCTTCATGCGATGACATCGGTAGACCGGTCGTGGGCCCGGGTATTGTAGCTCAGGAGTATGCTACGGTGGTAGCGCAGGTGCTACGGCCGGGCTAGCTTCAAGCTAAGTGGGTGGAAACGCTAGCCAGGAGTAATCCGAGGTTGCGGTTTAGCTAGATAGCTAGTTGCTGAAAAATCCAGCTGAAAGATGTTCCGTTTGCGGTGGGAATCCGGGGATGAAAAATAAATAGGTCCGTTGTGCTCTGGTTAAAGTCGCGTTGTACGAACAGGCGAGAGCTTTCCGAACTACAGGTTAGCTGATGACCGGTTAGCTGGAGACCGCTAGCATACCCGCTGGTTAGCTGGCTAGCTTCAGTTGAGGGGTTCCGAAGTAAATATAAATACTTTAGGAAAAATAGCTACATTGGGTGAGTCGGGTTGCAGGAGAGTATTTGGAAGCTTAGGGTTTAGCTAAATGTTTTCAAAGAGATATGTGGAGAAAATATGTAAAAAACGAAAAATAAACGATATATACAGGGACACGACAGGACAGGACGACCTACTGCTACGCCATCTTGGTAATGTCCTGTAGCCCTCATCCATCTCTTATCGCTCCTTCCCCATGTCCTGTAGCCCTCATCCCTCTTATATCACTCCTTCCCCATGTCCTGTAGCCCTCATCCCTCTTTATTCACTCCTTCCCCATGTCCTGTAGCCCTCATTCCTCTCTTTTATCACAACTTCCCCATGTCCTGTAGCCCTCATCCCTCTCTTTTATCGCTCCTTCCCATGTCCTGTAGCCCTCATCCCTCTTTTTTATGTATATATTTTTTCATTTTCCAAATGACTACAACTTCCTGTGCACTGACCCTTGTGTTTTTAGCACTTCCTGGACGGAGGCCAGACCAAGTCATCTGACCTCGTCCTCGCTCTATTGCCGTTGAGCGCATTAGGAAACTTTTTTCCAAAACACAGTAACTGTTGGGTCCGGCTGCAGCTGTCAAGGAGGGCTAGCACAGGACGGTGTATCAGGAAAGGGGATTTCAATAACAGAGCGCTCCCCTGGCTTCACCGGATCAAGTGGACAATAAGAAGAAGAGGAAACACACATTATCCTCCACATCCTCTCAGGTGTCTTGTTTTCAGCCCTGCAAACCTCTGCTTTGAACTCCACAGCCTCCTGTTATTGTGTCAAGGGAGACTGTAGTGATCATACAGTGAGTGAAGCGCACTTCCACGGTAACGGAATTACACTGAGACTCCGATTTTTCACTTTTTAAATATATACCAAACAAAAACCATTTGATTTTCAAAGTAAAAAAACAACTCTATGCTGCACAACTACTTTTAACAATTTCCACTGAACATTTCACAAAAACACATTGCCAGACCTTGTGCTTAGAGTTCTATGGTTTGTTAAACTTTGAAATCAATCGTTTTTGTTTAGTATACAGTCGTGGCCAAAACATTTGATAATGACACAAATATTAATTTTCAACAAAGTCTGCTGCCTCAGTTTGTATGATGGCAATTTGCATATACTCCAGAATGTTATGAAAAGTGATCAGATAAATTGCAAAGTCCCTCTTTTTCATGTAAATGAACTGAATCCCCCAAAAACATTTCCACTGCATTTCAGCCCTGCCACAAAAAGACCAGCTGACATCACGTCAGTGATTCTCTCGTTAACACAGGTGTGAGTGTTGACGAGGACATGGCTGGAGATCACTCTGTCATGCTGATTGAGTTCGAATAACAGACTGGAAGCTTCAAAAGGAGGGTGGTGCTTGGAATCATTGTTCTTCCTCTGTCAGCCAATGGTTGCCTGCAAGGAAACACGTGCCGTCATCATTGCTTTGCACAAAAAGGGCTTCACAGGCAAAGATATTGCTGCCAGTAAGATTGCAATCAACCATTCAGAGCTTGCTCAAGAATGGCAGCAGGCAGGTGAGTGCATCTGCACGCACAGTGAGGGGAAGACTTTTGGAGGATGGCCTGGTGTCAAGAAGGGCAGAAAAGAAGCCACTTCTCTCCAGGAAAAACATCAGGGACAGACTGATATTCTGCAAAGGGAACAGGGATTGGACTGCTGAGGACTGGGGTAAAGTCATTTTCTCTGATGAATCCCCTTTACGATTGTTTGGGGCATCCGGAAAAAAGCTTGTCCGGAGAAGACAAGGTGAGCGCTACTATCAGTTCTGTGTCATGCCAACAGTAAAGCATCCTGAGACCATTCATGTGTGGGGTTGCTTCTCAGCCAAGGGAGTGGGCTCACTCACAATTTTGCCTAAGAACACAGCCATGAATAAAGAATGGTACCAACACATCCTCTGAGAGCAACTTCTCCCAACCATCCAGGAACAGTTTGGTGATGAACAATGCCTTTTCCAGCATGATGGAGCACCTTGCCATAAGGCAAAAGTGATAACTAAGTGGCTCTGGGAACAAAACATACATTTTTTGGGTCCATGGCCAGGAAACTCCCCAGACCTTAATCCCATTGAGAACTTGTGGTCAATCCTCAAGTGGTGGGTGGACAAACAAAACCCAACAAATTCTGACAAACTCCAAGCATTGATTATGTAAGAATGGGCTGCCATCAGTCAGGATGTAGCCCAGAATTTAATTGACAGCATGAGAGGGCGGATTGCAGAGGTCTTGAAAAAGAAGGGTCAACATTGCAAATATTGACTCATGTAATTGTCAATAAAAGCCTTTGACACTTATGAAATACTTGTAAGGATACTTCAGTGTCCCATAGTAACATCTGACAAAGATATTTAAAGACACTGAAGCAACAAATGTTGTGGAAATTAATATTTGTCTTTCTCCAAACTTTTGTCCACAACTGTACATTTTAAAGTGAAAAATCAAGAGTTTCCTAATTCTGTTACCATGGAATTGCCCTGAAGCAAAACAAACAGAGATGTCATCATCTTCCTCGGGAGATGCAGGAGCTTTCCATTGTCTAAGTGTGTTGACTAGACTAGTGTGAGGACGGCCATGTTGAAACTCATTAAAAGGGTGAAGAAAGATGGTATTTCGACAGCTCTCACGTGATACTGTCCGTCTGTCTTCTGTGGGATGCTGTCCTCAAACTACATTGATATGCAGGATGACAGAGTATTTAAATATAGTATTTAAATATTCCCAAAACTTATAATAGTGTTTTGGGTGAAATGAAATGCAGCTAGTGAGAGAGTGATGTGTCTCGATGATGATCTAAACTACTGGTATTTATATTCTCCGCATTACAACGACATATACATTGGTGGTGTGCAGTTTCACTTCAAAACGCCTTTCATGTTGGGAACAGTTTGGACCGTACCTAGTATGATAGACCAGTTGTATCAGTCGGGTACATGGCAGCAGGCACAATGCCTATTTGAGTTCCAGTGCAGTGCTATTTGTTCAGCTATGCGTTTCATCTCTTTTATACTGAAGGCTTTCCCTGCCTTCGGCAGTGGAGCAAGTACTGGGACTCGGGGACAAATAGCATTTATGATGAAAGAGTCCCTTCATACATTGTGCTGGTGATATGCTGTCTGCAATGTCACTATGACGAAGCCCTGCCTGCAGAGTTAGAAGTTGGTTTGACACCAACAAGGGACGGTCATGGATTCCAATGTGACCAATGTCAGGATCATTTTTGAAAAAACGTTCACACAAAGTCAAAGTAAACATTTAAAAAAAAATGTACGTTCATATTGTTTCCACGGAGGGGATCCCGATTTGACCAATGTCAGGGGAATTTTTTTAATCCCCGAAACTCAGTTCATAATATCAGCTCAGCTCAAAAGTCCCAATATTATTCAATACCCACATAAGGTTGCGGTTTGGTGTGGCTTTGTAAAGTTCACTGGACCAACTTTTGGTCCTAAATCAGACGAAGTAGGCCTATAATTTGATACGTTTGACCACCACTGCAAGTATTGTTAATGACTCATTTTCTCAAGCGTGAAATCCAAAAGCTTTGGTCCATGACCACAATGCATCACTCTGACCAATGATGACTCAATGGAGAAGGTAAATATTACTCAGTGTTGTTGTGAACAGATCAGAACACATCCAAACACATTAAAAACCTTTATATAGAGCACACATCTATGTTGTAAAGGACATACTAAGGTGTTATACACTGCTTTATTTTAGGGCTGTTCCTGGAGAGATACCCTCCTGTAGGTTCTCACTCCAACCCTGTTCCTGGAGAGCTACCCTCCTGTAGGTTCTCACGCCAACCCTGTTCCTGGAGAGCTACTGTCCTGTAGGTTTTCACTCCAACCCTGTTCCTGGAGAGCTACTGTCCTGTAGGTTTTCACTCCAACCCTGTTCCTGGAGAGCTACTGTCCTGTAGGTTTTCACTCCAACCCTGTTCCTGGAGAGCTACTGTCCTGTAGGTTTTCACTCCAACCCTAATCTACTGCACCTGATTCTAATAATTACCTGGTTGATTAGCTGAATCTGGTTAGTTACAGCTGCGGTTGGAGTGAAAACCTACAGGAGGGTGGCTCTCCAGGAACAGGGTTGGAGGGAAAACCTACAGGAGGGTGGCTCTCCAGGAACAGGGTTGGAGTTAAAAATCTACAGGAGGGTGGCTCTCCAGGAACAGGGTTGGAGTGAAAACCTACAGGAGGGTAACTCTCCAGGAACAGGGTTGGAGTGAGAACCTACAGGAGGGTAGCTCTCAAGGAACAGGGTTCTGCTACTGCTACTGCAGTGGTTGTTTGTTGTTACCAGAGAATCAAAGGAACCCTTAATTCACTACAACAGCTTGAGAGATAAGAGGGAGCAAGGGATGGATGAAAGGAATGAGGAGAGGGAGGGAAGGAGAGAGAGGGAGGGAAGGAGAGAGAGGGAGGGAAGGAGTGTGTGTGTACAGAGCTTTTCCAAATACCTAAAGAAAAATAAGTATTATACCCTTCTGAACGAGGTAATTGTGTCGTTCAGATAACCTGGCCATGTCTCCTAAACCTCAACTGGAAAGATGGAACATGTTAACGCTGTAATCTGCAGAAGTGAGACCCGTGGATGTTGTTTTCTGCATCACATTGTTGCTTTGGAGAAATGTGAGCAGGGAACAGAAAGTTGAATTTTATATTTTATTTTTAAATCTTAAAAATAAAAAAAATACACCCTTTTTTCTCCCCAATTTCGTGGTATCCAATTGTTTAGTAGCTACTATCTTGTCTCATCGCTACAACTCCCGTACGGGCTCGGGAGAGACGAAGGTTGAAAGTCATGCATCCACAGGAGTCGCTGGTGTGCGATGAGACAAGGATATCCCTACAGGCCAAACCCTCCCTAACCCGGACGACGCTGGGCCAATTGTGCGTCGCCCCACGGACCTCCTGGTCGGTTACGACAGAGCCTCGGCGCGAACCCAGAGTCTCTGGTGGCACAGCTGGCGTTGCAGTACAGCACCCTTAACCACTGCGCCACCCAGGAGGCAGGGAACAGAAAGTTGACCAAAGTTATCAATCATTCTTATGTGTTTCTGAAGGGATTTTCCAGACAGACTCATGTATAACTAATCATCACTGTCTGCTTTGCCTTGCCAGTGTCGTAGGAAACATTCCTCATTAGACAAGACAGTCCTTTATTTATAATTATTGTGATATACCTCATATGAACTGTATACCACACGTGGTCTCAATGAAAGACAATACAACATAATGGTACTGGATTGCCTATTTGTTGAGAAGGACAGGTTTTTGGCCCAACCCACTGAGTCTAAATCATGTCCATTCTGTTTCAGGTGTCGGGGTTGTTTCATGATGCCAGCATTGGAAACCCTATCAACATCGTAGTGGTTCGTCTGATCCTGCTGGAGAAGGAAGAGGTAAGAGAACCACAGCTCAGGCCTGCACATTACAAAACACCATTACAACATCGTAGTGGTTGGTCTGATCCTGCTGGAGAAGGAAGAGGTAAGAGAACCACAGCTCAGGCCTGCACGTTACAAAACACCATTAGTAAACCACTGTCATTAGAGCTCCGTTTTAAAGACAGATTTACTGAATCAGTGTTGAAAGACTTATAAAGGGTTCATTTGTGGCATAAAATGACTGCCAGATCTTAATGACAATGACCATTAATCGTACCCTAAAACAAAACTGTCAGACTGACCACAACAATATATTTTAATTAGATTTTATCCATATAAAACACAACAACAAAAAAGGTAACACAAAAATAGCTAATTATGAATTGATCACAAATCCTAACACCAGTAGGCTGCAATAACAGATTCAAGTGGCTTGAGTCCCAGTGTCATACGAGGAAATGGAATATGTGACGCACATTGTAAAGATGTCGCAAAGTTACATTTCTTTTGATGGCGTCGAGACTCCACTCTTGTTAAAACTAGTGTATGATCATGCATTGTCGCTTGAAACGAAGCAGTTATGCTCTTGGTAATTGGTCTAAACTAGTTCCAATGTCATTTTCCGTAAACGATCAAATAATATGATTAGTTTGTGTAATGATCTGAGGAAGTTCTGACTGCAGGCGATGACCGACTCCGTATGAGACAGATTGAGACGGGGAGAGAGAAATGGAGAAATGGAGAAATAGAGAGCGAGAGCCAGTACATAGCTACCTGCCTTTCTGTTTATTCAACTGTGAAGCAGTGTCTATTTCACTGTCTATCTTTGTAATGTTGTGCCATAATATCCTAGTCTTGGGGGAAAGGATTGTCTATTGCACTGCAACATTCTAGAGATTTACTTTGTTGGTGGAGGGGTGATAACAGAGAAGCTCATTAGTGAGAGAAGGAAAGCGAGAGCGAGAGAGTGAGAGATGGATAGCGCTAGCCCCGTCTGACTACTGTCTCTATCCTCTTCCCCCTCCAGCCTTGTCGTCATCATCATAGCCAAGGCCTCAGTTACATCCTTCAGCCTTGTCATCATCACAGCCAGTTCTTCAGTTACATCCTTCAAACAGCATTTTACATCAGAACACCACTGGCTCCCAGTGTAGGAAGTATAGGCCCCTACACCCTTCCCACAATGTGTTAGGAAGTGTAATGTGCTGAAACAAATCTCTCTGAAGTCGTGGTTACTGGCTAATGGGAATGATGTAGTCTGAGAAAGGGCATGTAGGGTCAGTTTCCTAACCATTCCCTAACCAAATCGTCTGGAACTGCTCTAGAGGTCTCTGTTTCATGTCTATATTTTGAAAGAGGAATTGGCCTGATCAACTCAAAAGTTTGTAGTAGAAAAAAGTATTTGGGTGCCGATTTCAAAAGGCATACATTTGAAAAAAGGAATAACCTGTTTTCTTTTCATTTGTAATGTATTTATTTAGCAGGTCAGAGGTCAGAGCAAACAGAGGCATTTAGGCAAAGCCTTTGTCTAAAGTTGTCTAAGCCTGTCGCCGAAACACGTTCGTTTGCACTGACTTCTGCTATAAAAAAAAAAGAAAATTGAACTTATTAAAAGAGAACAGGTTTTTCCTTTTTTCCAATATTCCACTGACACTGTAGTGTCTATACGTTGACACACAACGTAGACTACTAGACTGTCGATGTTTACATCCCTGCAGAGTAAAGTCTGTGGTTGGCCATAATATGGTTCTTAATGGGTTGTCATAATCATGCTTGAAAGTGCACATTTGAACCTTGAATGCAGTTTTGACTCCTGAAGGTGAATCTAACTCTTCATCAAGAGCTAATAGCTCAAAGCTATGATAATATGACCAATTGTATTACTTTCTAGAATGGCTGTCTAGTAGACACAGCAACTTCTTTTAAATGCCTCTAAAGCAGTGATGTAGGGGTAAAACAAAATTGGTGGGAAAACTCTCTGGTTGTAATGCTTCCTATACTTTCAATGCTTTTTCCCACAAAAGGTGTGTAACCTGTGTTTACTTGACTACTGCTCTACAGGGACCAGATAAAGGTCTCTCAACCAGAGAAGCAGTTCACAACCAGGAAATGATGTCATTATGACATCAGATGCCATAAGCAACACAGCTTTGGAAAACCTCACCCCTATTCATGAAGGTATCTGATGTTTCATTGTCTAACGTAACGATGACATCCCTGTGGTTGGCAGGAAGACCTGAAGATCACCCACCACGCTGACAACAGCCTGAGCAGCTTCTGTAAGTGGCAGAAACGGCTTAACGTGAAGGGAGAAGAACACGCGGTCCATCACGACGTGGCCGTCCTTCTCACCAGGTAATCCACTCCCATCAAGGCTGAATTCCATTTGCGGTCTATTGGGGAGAGGATGTATACTGAGCAAAAATATAAAGACAATATGCAACTATTTCAAAAATTTCACTGAGTTACAGTTCATATAAGAAAATCAGTCAATTGACATCTGTGGCATTTTGTTGTGTGACAAAACTGCATAGTTTAGTGGGTTTTTATTGTCCCCAGCACAAGGTGCACCTGTGTAATGGGCATGCTGTTTAATCATCTTCTTGATACGCCACACCTGTCAGGTGGATAGATTATCTTGGCAAAGGAGAAATTCTCATTGACAAAATCGTGCCCAATCATTTTAGATAAATAAGATTTTTGTGTACATGGAACATTTGAGATATTTTATTTCAGCTCATGAAACACGGGGCCAACACGGGGTTGCGTTTATATTTTTTGTTCAGTATACTTTCCTCTCCTTACTTGTGCTTTCTGAATAGTAGTACCTTTCGGTGCCGTCCTCGAAGCTGAAGGAAGTGGTCCTCCTCGCAAGCATTTGTCCTATTTTATTTATCTCGAAACACCCAAAATGTATTTCTCCTCACCATTCAGTCATGGAGGACAGTCCTTTTAACACGATGAATGGAATGAATATGAGCCATTACATGTAGAACACCATACTGGAACAAAACAGCCTTGAGATCCTTTGCCTACCTTCTCCTCCCATTGATGGCCTGACTGTTATTCGCTGTAGTTTACCACCAGAAACTAATTGTATTTTCCCTTCTTAATTGAATAGACCTTTTTTTCCTCCCTCGCGCCATCTCTTTGATGAGACCGCTTTCCACTCAAAGCCACTCATTAAACTACGACTCTTTTGTTTGACAAACGAGTGCAATTAGAGGCTCCACCAGAACTTGAATTTGAGCAGCGCCACAACAACAAGGATATTTCCAGAGATTTGGTGACATTCCCTGGACCTTTTTCAGAAGGTAGTTGGAGCTCCTGAGTTGTACTTTTCTCCAATTGTTTTAATTTAAGTAGCTTTTCCACAGAGACTCATCCCACCGGTCATGGTCTTGATAGATTGAGAACATTAAACACATGTCAAGAATAGGAAGTGATGATGTTAAAGGTCATTGTTGTGCTCCTTATTACAATGTCTCAGTCCTTCTCTCCCTCTGTCCTCTCCTTCTCTCCCTCTTTCCTCCTTTTCCCTCTCCTTCCCTCATCCTCTCGTCTTCTCTCCCTCCCTCCTCCCTTTTCCTCTCCCTCCCTCTGTCCTCTCCTTCTCTCCCTCTTTCCTCCTTTTCCCTCTCCATCCCTCATCCTCTCGTCTTCTCTCCCTCCCTCCTCCCCTCTCCTTCCCTCCTCCTTTTTCCTCTCCCTCCCTCCTCCCCTCCTTCCTTTTCCTCTCCCTCCCTCCTCCCCTCTCCTTCTCTCCTTCCCTCCTCCCCTTTCCTCTCCCTACTCTCCTCAGAAAGGACATCTGTACGGCCATCAATAAGCCCTGTGAGACCCTGGGCCTGTCTCATGTGGCAGGAATGTGTCAGCCCCACCGCAGCTGCAGCATCAGTGAGGACACGGGCCTGCCGCTGGCCTTCACCGTCACCCACGAGCTCGGGCACAAGTAAGTGCATCGCATGTGCACATGGACACACACACACACATACACGCACACACTCACACTGACACCGCACCTCATACATTTCTGTCACATGGTTGGATATTTTTTTATTTTCTTTATTTCACCTTTATTTAACCAGGTAGGCTGGTTGAGAACACCTTTATTTAACCAGGTAGGCTAGTTGAGAACACCTTTATTTAACCAGGTAGGCTAGTTGAGAACACCTTTATTTAACCAGGTAGGCTAGTTGAGAACACCTTTATTTAACCAGGTAGGCTAGTTGAGAACACCTTTATTTAAGCAGGTAGGCTAGTTGAGAACACCTTTATTTAAGCAGGTAGGCTAGTTGAGAACAACTTTATTTAACCAGGTAGGCTAGTTGAGAACACCTTTATTTAACCAGGTAGGCTAGTTGAGAACACCTTTATTTAACCAGGTAGGCTAGTTGAGAACACCTTTATTTAACCAGGTAGGCTAGTTGAGAACACCTTTATTTAACCAGGTAGGCTAGTTGAGAACACCTTTATTTAAGCAGGTAGGCTAGTTGAGAACACCTTTATTTAAGCAGGTAGGCTAGTTGAGAACACCTTTATTTAACCAGGTAGGCTAGTTGAGAACACCTTTATTTAACCAGGTAGGCTAGTTGAGAACACCTTTATTTAAGCAGGTAGGCTAGTTGAGAACACCTTTATTTAAGCAGGTAGGCTAGTTGAGAACACCTTTATTTAACCAGGTAGGCTAGTTGAGAACACCTTTATTTAACCAGGTAGGCTAGTTGAGAACACCTTTATTTAACCAGGTAGGCTAGTTGAGAACACCTTTATTTAACCAGGTAGGCTAGTTGAGAACACCTTTATTTAAGCAGGTAGGCTAGTTGGGAACACCTTTATTTAAGCAGGTAGGCTAGTTGAGAACACCTTTATTTAACCAGGTAGGCTAGTTGAGAACACCTTTATTTAACCAGGTAGGCTAGTTGAGAACACCTTTATTTAACCAGGTAGGCTAGTTGAGAACACCTTTATTTAACCAGGTAGGCTAGTTGAGAACACCTTTATTTAAGCAGGTAGGCTAGTTGAGAACACCTTTATTTAAGCAGGTAGGCTAGTTGAGAACACCTTTATTTAAGCAGGTAGGCTAGTTGAGAACACCTTTATTTAAGCAGGTAGGCTAGTTGAGAACACCTTTATTTAAGCAGGTAGGCTAGTTGAGAACACCTTTATTTAAGCAGGTAGGCTAGTTGAGAACACCTTTATTTAAGCAGGTAGGCTAGTTGAGAACACCTTTATTTAACCAGGTGGCTAGTTGAGAACACCTTTATTTAACCAGGTGGCTAGTTGAGAACAAGTTCTCATTTACAACTGTAACCTGGCCAAGATAAAGCAAAGCAGTGCGACGCAAACAACAACACAGTTACACATGGAATAAACAAACATACAGTCAATAATACAGTAGAAAAGGTCTATATACAGCATGTGCAAATGAGGTAGGATAAGGGAGGTGAGGCAATAAATAGGCCATAGTGGCAAAATGATTCCAGTATGGCAAATTAAACACTGGGGTGATAGATGTGCAGAAGATGAGTGTGCAAGTAGCGGTACTGTGGTGCAAAGGAGCAAAATAAATAAAAAGATAGTGATGAGGTAGTTTGATGGGCTATTTACAGGTGGGCTATGTACATGTACAGTGATCTGTGAGCTGCTCTGACAGCTGGTGCTTAAAGCTAGTGAGCGAGATATGAGTCTCCAGCTTCAGTGATTTTTGCAGTTCGTTCCAGTCATTGGCAGCAGAGAACTGGAAGGAAAGGCGGCCGAAGGAGGAATTGGCTTTGGGGATGACCAGTGAAATATACCTGTTGGAGTGTGTGCTGCAGGTGGGTGCTGCTATGGTGACCAGTGAGCTGAGATAAGGCGGGGTTTTACCTAGCAATGACTTATAGATGACCTGGAGCCAGTGGGTTTGGCCACTGATATAAAGCGAGGGCCAGCCAACGAGAGCATACAGGTTGCAGTGGTGGGTAGTATATAGGGCTTTGGTGACAAAACGGATGGCACTGTGATAGACTGCATCCAATTTGCTGAGTAGAGTGTTGGAGGCTATTTTGTAAATGACATCGCCGAAGTCAAGGATCAGTAGGATAGTCAGTTTTACTAGGGTATGTTTGGCAGCATGAGTGAAATAGGAAGCTGATTCTAGATTAAATTTCGGATTGGAGATGCTTATTATGAGCCTGGAAGGAGAGTTTACAGTCTAACCAAACACCTAGGTATTTGTAGTTGTCCACATATTCTAAGTCAGAACTGTCCAGAGTAGTGATGCTGGACGGGTGGGTAGGTGTGGGCAGCGATCGGTTGAAGAGCATGCATTTAGTTTTGCTTGCATTTAAGAGTAGTTGGAGGCCACAGAAGGAGAGTTGTATGGCATTGATTCTCGTCTGGAGAGTAGTTAACACAGTGTCCAAAGAAGGGCCAGAAGTATACAGAATGGTGTTGTCTGCGTGGAGGTGGATCAGAGAATCACCAGCAGCATTGATGTATACAGAGAAAATAGTTGGCCCAAGGATGGAACCCTGTGGCACCCCCATAGAGACTGCCAGAGGTCCGGACAACAGGCCCTCCGATTTGACACACTGAACTCTGTCTGAGAAGTAGTTGGTGAACCAGGCGAGGCAGTCATTTGAGAAACAAAGAGTCTGCCGATAAGAATGTGGTGATTGACGAGTCGAAATTCTTGGCCAGGTCGATGAATACAACTGCACAGTATTGTCTCTTATCGATGGTGGTTATGATATCGTTTAGGACCTTGAACGTGGCTGAGGTGCACCCATGACCAGCTTGGAAACCAGATTGCATAGCGGAGAAGGTATGGTGGGATTCGAAATGGTCGGTGATCTGTTTGTTGACATGGCTTCGAAGACCTTAGAAAGGCAGAGTAGGATAGATATAGGTCTGTAGCAGTTTGGGTCTAGAGTGTCTCCCCCGTTAAAGAGGGGGATGACCGTGGGAGCTTTCCAATCTTTGGGGATCTCAAACAATACAAAAGAGAGTTTGAACAGGCTAGTAAAAGGGGTTGCAACAATTTCGGGAAGAGAGGGTCCAGATTGTCTAGCCCTGCTGATTTGTAGGGGTCCAGATTTTGCAGCTCTTTCAGAACATCAGCTATCTGGATTTGGGTGAAGGAGAAATGGGGGAGGCTTGGGCAAGTTGCAGTGAGGGGTGCAGGGCTGTTGGCCGGGGTAGGCGTAGCCAGGTGGAAAGCATGGCCAGCCATAGAAAAAGGCTTATTGAATTTCTCAATTATTGCGGATTTATCGGTGGTGACAGTGTTTCCTAGCTTCAGTGCAGTGGGCAGCTGCTCTTATTCTCCATGGTCTTGTCACATGGTTTGATGTGTCACATGGTTTGATGTGTCACATGGTTTAATGTGTCACATGGTTGGATGTGTCACTTGGTTGGATGTGTCACTTGGTTGGATGTGTCACTTGGTTGGATGTGTCACATGGTTTAATGTGTCACATGGTTGGTGGTTGGATGTGTCACTTGGTTGGATGTATCACTTGGTTGGATGTGTCACTTGGTTTGGTTGTGTCACTTGGTTGGATGTGTCACTTGGTTGGATGTATCACTTGGTTGGATGTATCACTTGGTTGGATGTATCACTTGGTTGGATGTGTCACTTGGTTGGATGTGTCACTTGGTTTGATGTGTCACATGGTTGGATGTGTCACATGGTTTAATGTGTCACATGGTTGGTGGTTGGATGTGTCACTTGGTTGGATGTATCACTTGGTTGGATGCATCACTTGTTTGGATGCATCACTTGTTTGGATGTGTTTGATTTGCCATCTTCTCTGCGATTATGGGTTGAATGTTAAGCGTTACAGTGCCTTCACAAAGTATTCCACATTTTTAAATGGATAAAACCATATATAAATCCTCACCCATCTACACACTGGCCCATATTGACAATGCAAAAACATGTTTTTATACATTTTTGTTATTACATAAATATCTAGTTTGCTTAAGTATTCACATCCCTTAGTCAATACTTTGTAGAAGCACTTTTGGCAGCGATTACAGCTTTGAGTCATCTTGGGTATGTGTCTGGGTCAGCTTTGAGTCGTCTTGGGTATGTCTGGATCAGCTTAGAGTCATCTTGGGTATGTGTCTGGGTCAGCTTAGAGTCATCTTGGGTATGTGTCTGGTTCAGCTTTGAGTCGTCTTGGGTATGTGTCTGGATCAGCTTTGAGTCGTCTTGGGTACGTGTCTGGATCAGCTTTGAGTCGTCTTGGGTACGTGTCTGGATCAGCTTTGAGTCGTCTCAGGGATGTCTGGTTCAGCTTTGAGTCGTCTCAGGGATGTCTGGTTCAGCTTTGAGTCGTCTAGGCTATGTCTGGATCAGCTTTGAGTCATCTTGGGTATGTCTGGATCAGCTTTGAGTCGTCTAGGCTATGTCTGGATCAGCTTTGCACAACTGGATTTGGGGATTTTCTCAAACTCTTAAGTTACTTGGGGAGCGGCGGTGAACAGCCGTCTTCAAGTTTTTCCACAGATTTTCAATGGGATTCAAGTCTGGGCTTTGGCTGAGCCACTAAAGGACTTTCCCATTCCCATTCTTGTTCTGAAACTATTCTAGCGTTGCTTTGGCTGTATGCTTGGGGTCATTGTCCTGTTGGAATGTAAATATTTGCACCAGTCTAAGGTCGTTTGCACTCTGAAGTAGCATCTTACCAAGGATGTTCCTGTATTTGGCTCAATCATTGTTCCCTCTATCATGACCAGTCTCCCAGTCCCTGCTGCTGAAAAGCATCCCCATAGCATGATGCTACCACCGCCATGATTCACTGAAGGGATGGTGTTAGAAGGGTGATGAGCTGTGCCTGGTTTTATCCAGATATATCCCTTTGCATTCAGGCCAAATCGTTACATTTTTGTTCCATCAGACCACAGCATCTTTTGCCTTATCTGAATCTTTCAAGTGCCTTTTAGGAAACTCCAGACGTGCTGACATGTGCCTTTTTCTCAGGAGTGGCTTCCGTCTGTCCACTCTACCATAAAGCCCAGATTGATCAATTGCTGTAGAGACTAGTGTCCTTCTGGCAGGCTCTCCCATCTCAGCCAATGAACTCTGTAGTTCTGTCAGTGGTTATTGGGTTATTGGGTTTTTGGTCACCTCCCTGACCAAGGTCCTTCTTGCCCGGTTGCTCAGTTTGGTTGGACGGCCAGCTCTATGCAGAGTCTGGGTAGTTCCATTTTTTTTTTTTCAATTACACAATGATGGAGACCATTGTGCTCTTGGAAACTTCAACAATCTAGAAAATATTTGATACCCTTCCCCAGATATACCGTGAGCTCCAAAAGTATTGGAACAGTGACACGTTGTTTTGCTCCCCAGATATACCGTGAGCTCCAAACGTATTGGAACAGTGACACGTTGTTTTGCTCCCCAGATATACCGTGAGCTCCAAAAGTATTGGAACAGTGACACGTGTTGTTGTTTTGACTCTCTACTCCAGCACTTTGATTTAAAATTATACGATGACTATGAGGTCAAACCCCCAAGACATTTTAACCTCTCAACATTTCAATTAAAACCTGGAAGGTTAGCACAAATATCATACCCTCCCAAAAATGCCAACCTCCCAGGTTGTAATTGAAATGTTGAGAGGTTAGAATGTCTTGGGGGGGTTGACCTCATAGACATTATATCATTTCAAATCCAAAGTGCTAGAGTACAGAGCCTAAACAACAACACGTTTGTCACTGTCCCAATACTTTTGGAGCTCACTGTATGTCTCATCACAGTTCTCTCTCTGAGATCTACGGACAGTTCCTTGGAATTCATGGTATAGATTCTGCTCTGACGTGCACTAAATCAAGTCCAAACTATTGGTGGCCACAGGTGGACTCCAATCAAGTTGTAGTGACATCTCAAGGATGTTCAAAGGAAGCTACGTTTGGAGTGTCATAGCAAAGCGGTGTGAATACTTATGTTAATTTGTTATTTCTGTATTTTATTTTCAATAAATGTGCAAAAATGTCTAAAAACATGTTTTTTCACTTTGTAATTATGGGGTGTTGTGTGTAGACGGGGTGAGGAAAAATATATTTAGTCCTTTTTTAACTCCGGCTGTAACACAACAAAATGTGGAATAAGTCAAGGGGTTTGTATACTTTCTGAAGGCACTGTGTGTGTTGAGTGTCTGGGACTATCAATCAAGAAGACAATTAATGTCATATTTGAATGGCTTGATGTCGAGATTTGACAATTAATTAATTATCTGCTTAGTTTATTCTTCATGAAATTATTTGCAGTGGCACAAAATGGTCCTTACTGCGACAGTATTTTAATTATTAATTAAATATACTCACATATTGTTAGTAAATTTTCTAGGAATAGATTAGTTTACAGAACAAAACACCCAATTCATTTATGAATAGTGCATCAGAGTGGGTATTGGATTTGCACATGGAATATTCTCTGCCCTCTGTTTACCAGCACTTCGATGTTTTAATGCATTTAAATGCATAACATTATCTATATACGATATTTAAATTCTGCTATTGCAAAAAATAAAATCCTGTCAATGTGCCCAGGGATTCACTAAATCATCAACTTACTAGCTAAACAGACACAGAACATCTAATTTAAACTACACTATTTCTTCCCCACTGCATATTTCATGTTTTTGTTCAACCCGCGAACACATTCTATCCACTCAAATCAAATCCAATTTTGTTTGTCACATACACATGGTTAGCAGATGTTAATTCGAGTGTAGCGAAATGCTTGTGCTTCTAGTTCTGACCATGCAGTAATATCTAACAAGTAATCTAACAAATTCACAACAACTACCTAATACACACAAATCTAAGGGGATGGGATACGAATGTGTAAATATATATAAATGTATGAGTGATGGCCGTGCGGCATAGGCAAGTTGAAATGGATGCTATGAAATACAGTATATATGAGAGGAGTAATGTAGGATATGTAAACATTATTAAAGTGGCATTATTTAAAGTGAATAGTGATACCTTTTGTTAAATCCATTTATTAAAGAGGCCAGTGATTTGAGTCTGTATGTTGGCAGCAGCCTCTCTATGTTAGTGGTGGCTGTTTAACAGTCTGATGGCCTTGAAATAGAAGCTGTTTTTCAGTCTCTCGGCCCCAGATTTGATGCACCTGTACTGACCTCGCCTTCTGGATGATAGTGTGGTGAACAGGCAGTGGCTCAGGTGGTTGTTGTTCTTGATGATCTTTTCGGCCTGCCTGTGACATCGGATGCTCTAGGTGTCCTGGAGGGCAGGTAGTTTGCCCCCGGTGATGCGTTTTGCAGACCGCACTACCCTCTGGAGAGCCTTGCGGTTGAGGGCGGTGCGGTTGCCGTACCAGGCGGTGATATAGCCTGACAGATTGTGCATCTGTAAAAGTTTGTGATGTGTTACACGTCATTGAATACCTGTTGTTTCCAGTGATGAGTACCCACTGGGCACAAACTGGTTGAATCAACGTTGTTTCCAGTGATGAGTACCCACTGGGCACAAACTGGCTGAATCAACGTTGTTTCCAGTGATGAGTACCCACTGGGCACAAACTGGTTGAATCAACGTTGTTTCCAGTGATGAGTACCCACTGGGCACAAACTGGCTGAATCAACGTTGTTTCCAGTGATGAGTACCCACTGGGCACAAACTGGTTGAATCAACGTTGTTTCCAGTGATGAGTACCCACTGGGCACAAACTGGCTGAATCAACGTTGTTTCCAGTGATGAGTACCCACTGGGCACAAACTGGCTGAATCAACGTTGTTTCAACGTAATTTGTCAACTTATTGTGATGTGGAATCTACGTGAAAAATATATTGGGTGTGCAAAAGGTAATCGACGCCAATTTGTATAGAGGTTGAAATTTCAACCACAGGACTATGTTATCATGGTTACCTAATTTCAACATATTCAAACATAAATATATTGAATGTGTACCTTTTCTAAAACAACGTCAGCTCTTCAATTTTATTTCCGCTATCAGAAGAAAAAAAACAATAGGCTGTGTAGCACCTCCTACTGGAGAATTGATCTATCTACAAGCTACCCTTTGGATTCTAATCCAGGGTTTTAACCAAGCCCAGTTTAGCTAGGATAATTGTCACTGACTATTACCAATGTGCTATCCTGGGAATGATTGTTGAGATCTCCACTTAAAAACTAAATAGATTTACTGTTGCTATCGAACTAATTCCATAGAGTAGGTTTAACAGTGTAAATTAAATGTGACCATACTTTACCACTCATATCTTCAATGATTCTATTGAGACCAAAATATCATTTGCAAAGTCATCAACAGCTATTTTTTTCAATTGAACCCAGAATTCAACTAAACATCGACAATACATAGGACTAGGATTACACGCTCTGGTTGGTATAAAATGGAATAATATTTTGTGATATTGAGTTGTTTGGTTGTTAACGCAACCAAATATCAACATTTGAAGGGGTTTCATTGTCCGCTTGTTTAGTTCCATCTTTGCAACGGACTTAGCCTGGCTATCCAAGTTTTAAAAATTAAAAAAGCTAAATCAGTTCAAATTTTTTCAAGTTTGGTTTGATTTAGTCCTATTCTTTAACTTAGATTTTCAGTCAAGATAGAGACTCGAATCCAGCATATCAATTATTCATTTGTAGACAACCTGGAGTTCAAGCCAGACTAAGTCACTGGCACAGATGGAACTATCCAAACAGAAGATGCATCTCCTTCCAATGTTGATATTTGGCTTTGTTGACAACCAAACACGAGTCAATATCACTCTTGAAATACAATAACTATCCTATTAACTTGTCAACAAGTTCACAAATGATATGTTGGATTCACGTCTTCAACTCAGTTAAAGAATGTGATTAAGCCAGTGGCTCAGATGGAACTAACCCTGCAGCAGATTCATCTTCTTTAAATGTTAATATTTTGATGCCTTGTCAACCAAACACAATTCAATATTACTTCTGTAAAATGGCCTTGCTTTACAACCTAATGTAACAATCAACCTTAAAATTAGTAACACATCCATGGCCACATTGTGAGGTTACTGCAACTATAGAAAGGTCTTCCTATTGTCACGATTGTTGTATTGAGGAGACCAAAGCGCAGCGTGGTGTGAATGCATGATTTAATGATAAGACGGAAAAACACGAAGTACACTAAACTAACTAACGAACTGACTAACTAAATAACTAACTAACTAAGACGGAAAAACACGAAGTACACTAAACTAACTAACTAACTAACTAACTAACTAACTAACTAACTAACTAACTAACTAACTAACTAACTAACTAACTAACTAACTAACTAACTAACTAACTAACCGCTATAGAAAATGAGTGCTTACATCACATAGACAATAACCCACCAACCACAATACAAAACAGGCTACCTAAATATGGTTCCCAATCAGAGACAACGACAAACACCTGCCACTGATTGAGAACCATATCAGGCCAAAACACATAGAAATAGACAAACTAGACATACAACATAGAATGCCCACTCATATCACACCCTGACCAAACAAAACATAGAAACAAACAACGCAAATCATGGTCAGAGTGTGACACCTATGTTATCATATAGTGTGTATGTTCAAGATAGCATGAATAGGTCATTGCAGGTCAGGTGGAAATCTTCACAGTTCCTGTAATAATCTGACCAGAATCTCCAACAGTATTGATCACTTTTTAATGTAATACTTTTTAATGTAATCTCAACTGTAATCCAGGTCATTTGGTTCTACTATTAGATGAAGCACAGAGATATAAAAAATATATATATATATTTCACCTTTATTTACCCAGGTAGGCTAGTTGAGAACACCTTTATTTACCCAGGTAGGCTAGTTGAGAACACCTTTATTTACCCAGGTAGGCTAGTTGAGAACAAGTTCTCATTTGCAACTGCGACCTGGCCAAGATAAAGCATAGCAATTCGACACATACAACAACACAGAGTTACACATGGAATAAACAAAACATACAGTCAATAATACAGTAGAACAAAAGAAAACAAAAAGTCTATATACAGTGAGTGCAAATGAGGTAAGTTAAGGAAATAAATAGGCCATGGTGGCGAAGTAATTACAATATAGCAATTAAACACTGGAAAGGTAGATCGGCAGAAGATGAATATGCAGGTAAAGATACTGGGGTGCAAAGGAGCAAAATAAATAAATAAATACCAGTATGGGGATGAGGTAGGTAGATGGGCTGTTTACAGATGGGCTATGTACAGGTGCAGTGATCTGTAAGCTGCTCTGACAGCTGGTGCTTAAAGCTAGTGAGGGAGATGTGAGTCTCCAGCTTCAGAGATTTTTGCAATTCGTTTCAGTCATGGGCAGCAGAGAACTGGAAGGAAAGACGACCAAGGGAGGAATTGGCTTTGGGGGTGACCAGTGAGATATACCTGCTGGAGCGCGTGCCACGAGTGGGTGCTGCTATGGTGACCAGTTAGCTGAGATAAGGCGGGGCTTTACCTAGCAGAGATTTGTAGATAACCTGTAGCCAATGGGTTTGGCGACGAGTATGAAGCGAGAGCCAGCCAACGAGAGCGTACAAGTCGCAATGGTGGGTAGTGTCTGAGGCTTTGGTGACAAAACGGATGGCACTGTGATAGACTGCATCGAGTTTGTTCAGTAGAGTGTTGGATGCTATTTTATAGATGACATCACCGAAGTGGAGGATCGGTAGGATGGTCAGTTTAACGAGGGTATGTTTGGCAGCATGAGTGAAGGATGCTTTGTTGCGATATAGGAAGCCGATTCTAGATTTAATTTTGGATTGGAGATGCTTAATGTGAGTCTGGAAGGAGAGTTTACAGTCTAACCAGACACTCAGGTATTTGTAGTTGTCCACGTATTCTAAGTCAGGGCCGTCCAGAGTAGTGATGCTGGACGGGCGAGCAGGTGCGGGCAGTGATCGATTGAATAGCATGCATTTAGTTTTGATAACGCAATCTGTTGTATAAATAAATAACATATCTGACATTGTATTTCCATTTGAGCTTTGCTGTCCTTTTAAGTGGTTGAAGCGCAGGGATAGACATTTGGGTGACAACTTTTCCATTGTAATTTGGTTGTGCTTTTAAATTGTTGATCGAATAGTGATAACACATTGGAAATTCAACAACATTTTAGCTGTATTTTTTGAGTGAGTGAATCTCAT
This sequence comes from Oncorhynchus kisutch, assembly GCF_002021735.2. NCBI lineage: Eukaryota > Metazoa > Chordata > Actinopteri > Salmoniformes > Salmonidae > Oncorhynchus > Oncorhynchus kisutch. The sequence goes on along the minus strand of NW_022261980.1, from coordinate 7,976,818 downwards.
TTATCCAACGTCTCACACCAAATTTTACCCAATTATCCAGGTTGAAGTGATGTGGTGTGCTCAGTGGGTAGTGAAGAGTAGTCTACACCAAAAATGGCTTCTCTATTTTGGAAGATAGGAAAGAGGAAAAACAGACCCAGGTGGCCCAAACAAAGCTTTAAAACTTCTGTCTGATATCTCATGTCGCTCTGCTACCAATTGTCCAACAACTTTTAATCTTCTTTGTTGACAACATCACACTAAGATATTGTTCTTCACACGTACAGTCAACCACATGCCCAAACTCACTCAGATATTGAGTTCTTCACACTAAAGCTGATGTCATACGAAGCAACCTGGATGCAATTTATGTCCACCTGTTACCCTCAAACTGCCTGCAACATAGTTGCATTGAATCATCACGAAATAGAAACTGACTGGATACAATTTACAGTCAGTAAGCACAAACAAGTTTACATGACTCCTCATATCGTTCCGTTCCAGTTGTCATGTTTATTTTGTATTCATTTTTTAACTTTTACCCCTTTTTCGTGATATCCTATTTGGGGCGGCAGGGTAGCCTAGTGGTTAGAGCGTTGGACTAGTAACCGGAAGGTTTCATGTTCAAACCCCCGAGCTGACAAGGTACAAATCTGTCGTTCTGCCCCTGAACAGGCAGTTAACCCACTGTTCCTAGGCTGTCATTGAAAATAAGAATTTGTTCTTAACTGACTTGCCTAGTTAAATAAATAAATAAAGGTAGTACAGATTCGGGAGCGGCGAAGGTCGAGAGCCATGCGTCCTCCGAAACACAACCCTTCTAAGCTGCACTGCTTCTTTACACAATGCTTGCTTAACCCGGAAGCCAGCCGCACCAATGTGTCAGAGGAAACACTGTACACCTGGCAACCCGAAGTCAGCTTGCAGGCGCCCAGCCCGCCACAGAGTCGCTAGAGCGCAATGGGACAAAGACATCCCGGCCGGCCAAACCCTCCCCTAACCAGGACGATGCTAGTCCAATTGTGCGCCGCCTCATGGGTCTCCCAGTCATGGCCGGCTGTGATACAGCCCTGGATCGAACCTGGGTCTGTAATGACGCCTCAAGCACCACAATGCAGTGCCTTAGACCGCTGCGCCACTCAGGAGGCCTAATAAATGTCATTTTATAAGTGAACTCAGACTTTTCCCTGTCAAGTTTCAACTGAAATTGTACAACAAGAACTGCACTAGCTAGCTTAGCTCATCACTATCTTGGTTAGCCAGCTAGCTGTTGTTAAACATGGTTGGTAAATAGGCAACATTTTGGCTAGCTACATTTTACAGCCAGAATTTTGTCTATATCAATGCTGTTACAATTACCAAACATTTGGATAAACAAATCATTTATGAAAAATTATGTGATGTATGAAAGGATTGCATGTTCTGTTTGAATTGCTTTGCCTTTGTGTATCAGCAAGGTCGCTAGAGATGTCACAGCTTGCAACTTGCTGCAACAGAAATGGTCCAAATTGATTAGTGTTACACAGGCGTCGCACAGGCAGCCCAATTCTGATATTTTTCCCACTAGTTGGTCTTTGACCAATCACATCAGATCTATTTACATCAGATCTTTGTCAGAGCTGATCTGATTGGTCAAATGTCCAATTAGTGAAAAAAATATCAGATTTGGGCTGCCTGTCTAAACGCAGCCGTAGAGTAATCAGCATGGTGTCTCATCTCCATTGTGTGATGTGATGAACAAAAATAGGTGGTTCTTTCATGTATTAGGTCTAGCCTTATAAATACCCTGCTGACAAACACAGCTATACAAATACATTGTCCCCAAATACCCTCAGTAATGACAATGCATTGTTCCCAGACACCTTCAATTAGGATACATTGTACACAAACACCCATGGAGAATATATCCTAATTAAATAATAATAACAGGCAGGTGTTGGATTTATGTACCGCCCATCCCACCCTTGTGTTGCTTAGTTATAATGTGTGGCAGAGGGAATGCAACATGTTAAGTATTTGATAAGCATTCAATGCGTACCTGAATGACATTGCTCTGGTCCCTCCACCCCTTTAGAACCTATTAATGATGTTCTTTGTCCTCAGTGTTCTGTTGTTGTTGAGGCAGACACTATGGCTTTGGAATTATGGTCTGTTGTTGTTGAGGCAGACACTATGGCTTTGGAATTATGGTCTGTTGTTGTTGAGGCAGACACTATGGCTTTGGAATTATGGTCTGTTGTTGTTGAGGCAGACACTATGGCTTTGGAATTATGGTCTGTTGTTGTTGAGGCAGACACTATGGCTTTGGAATTATGGTCTGTTGTTGTTGAGGCAGACACTATGGCTTTGGAAATATGGTCTGTTGTTGTTGAGGCAGACACTATGGCTTTGGAAACATGGTCTGTTGTTGTTGAGGCAGACACTATGGCTTTGGAAACATGGTCTGTTGTTGTTGAGGCAGACACTATGGCTTTGGAAACATGGTCTGTTGTTGTTGAGGCAGACACTATGGCTTTGGAAATAGGGTCTGTTGTTGTTGAGGCAGACACTATGGCTTTGGAAATAGGGTCTGTTGTTGTTGAGGCAGACACTATGGCTTTGGAAATATGGTCTGTTGTTGTTGAGGCAGACACTATGGCTTTGGAAACATGGTCTGTTGTTGTTGAGGCAGACACTATGGCTTTGGAAACATGGTCTGTTGTTGTTGAGGCAGACACTATGGCTTTGGAAACATGGTCTGTTGTTGTTGAGGCAGACACTATGGCTTTGGAAATAGGGTCTGTTGTTGTTGAGGCAGACACTATGGCTTTGGAAATATGGTCTGTTGTTGTTGAGGCAGACACTATGGCTTTGGAAATAGGGTCTGTTGTTGTTGAGGCAGACACTATGGCTTTGGAAATAGGGTCTGTTGTTGTTGAGGCAGACACTATGGCTTTGGAAATAGGGTCTGTTGTTGTTGAGGCAGACACTATGACTTTGGAATTAAACTAATTAGACAATCAAAAACACATACAGCCAAACACCAATGCATTGACACAAACATATTGTTGATGTGGGCACAATGACATTTGTGAATAATAACAGAATATGTCTATGAAATGATCCCCCTCTCAAATAAGTATTTTGACAATTAAAAGCATATACAGCCACACACAAATGCAATGGCAGTACACTCAAGAACACAAACAAATCTATATTGTGGTCTTTAATAGCAAAATTATCCAGGAGAGCTAACACATTGCAAAGTGAGGGTGTTAAAACGAATACAATTTGAGAGAGAGAGAGAGAGAGAGAGAGAGAGAGAGAGAGAGAGAGAGAGAGAGAGAGAGAGAGAGAGAGAGGTAGAGGTAGAGAATATATATATGTGTTGTGCTTGTGAAGGATTGATTGATAGGATAGCCTCATCATGTAACAGTTGGTTTGATGTCTCTAGCTTGAATGGTTAAAGAGTTACTATCAGTAGGTTATTTTATGCTAATTAATGCACATTTATATAGTTGATGAACATTTTAAAGAATTTGAAGTTAGGATAGCCTGAACATAAGAAAGTTGGTTTGGTGTCTCTAGCTTGAATGATTTAAACCCCATAAGGTCGCTGTCCTCTCCCCCTGCTGAAATCTAGTTAGCATAATAGAAAACATTTAATAATCTGTCAGTTTAAACTAGAGGACAATGATTCCAAGCACCACCCTCCTTTTGAAGCTTCCAGTCTGTTATTCGAACTCAATCAGCATGACAGCGTGATCTCCAGCCTTGTCCTGGTCAACACTCACACCTGTGTTAACGAGCGAATCACTGACATGTCAGCTGGCCCTTTTGTGGCAGGGCTGAAATGCAGTGGATTATTTTGGGGGGGATTCAGTTCATTTGCATGGCAAAGAGGGACTTTGCAATTAATTGCAATTCATCTGATGACTCTTCATAACATTCTGGAGTATATGCACATTGCCATCATACAAACTGAGGCAGTAGACTTTGTGAAAATGTATATTTCTGTCATTCTCAACTTTTGGCCATGACTGTATGCACATTTTATATAATTATAGTTGATAAAGGTTTGAAATAATTTGATGTTAAGATAGCTTGAACATATATGTTAATTAAGTTGGTCTTGTAGCTTGATTGGCCAAGGAGCAGGACCACTTTTAACATCTACCGGTACTCATTCAAACTAATGTTAAGTTATGCAAGTGTTTTATGGTTATAGTTAAAAAGTAAATAGTATAAAAAATAGAAGTATAGTGTAGAATTGGAATACTGTGATGCAAGTTAGTTAAGTCAGAAAACAAGTCGTGCAGCACACAAGTTAAATGAATTCGCTATGTGGTGCGTAGATCCAAATGCCCAATAAGAAAATGAAGGTCCACTCTTTTTGGATGAAGGTGATTGAAGATACGTCTGTTTATTCCATTAGGGACAAACGTCTCACCCCGTCAGGTTTCATCAGTGTCAATGTCAAAGCCTTAATTCAAAGGGAGTGGACCTTATCAATGCTGTGTATGAATGCAAAACCTAATAGAGTTTGATAGTAGTTGAGGTCAACTCCAGTCAATGTATAGCATGTCTCTATACGTGTCCTGCTTTCTTTTTTAAAGAGCTCTAACTGAACCAGTACTGACTTAGGCATTTGTTGGAAAGGGGCCCTTTACTACATGCAACAACAGGGTATGTAAATACAATTAAAAGTGAGTTTGCCTCGTCTTTGAGGCTTCAGCCCTCGCCTTGGAGTCTTTAGACCATCACAGAGTGAAGCTGTGATATTGGTTGGTGGTGCCATATATTGCTAAGCCCCCTAGTGTGATTCAGATTGGTTTCTAAATACTCCGCTCAGTGGCCATAGGGGGTAAATGGGACTGGGTCGGTTAACGCTTGTGTGAGATCTGGAAGTCCGGCGACTGATGAAAGCAACGTGTCGCGTTAGCTTAGCGGGCTATGCTACCCACTACAAAGACACCAAGACTGCTGCCAGACATGTTTGTCAAAGGATTTTGTGAGCTTTCCAAGGCAGGTTCTGGCAGCATTTGATGTGAATACAGTACATGTCTGTCTCTTTGGTCTCTCTCTACTGTGTGAATGTGTACGTTCATACGTGTGCTTATTAAAGTGTGTGTCTAGGCAGCCTGCCTAGGCAGTGGCCTCTCAATATACACTCTGCATCAGCTGTGTGTGTATATATTGAGTGGACAAAATATTAGGAATGCCTGTTCTTTCCATGACGGATTGACCTGGTGAATCCAGGATCCCTTATTGATATCACCTGTTAAATCCACTTCAATCCATTAGTTAGGTGTTCCTAATGTTTTGTCCAGTCGGTGTATACTGTATATTTGAGAATGGATATTATATTGTATAGTTGTCCACTCACTGTGTTGTCTCTGTGTGTGTGTGTCTATATATTCCTATATATCTGTATACATGTCAAATTGTCCATGCAGGGTCCACTCACTCTCCCTTCTCTCTGTGGGATGTGCTTCTATGCCGCAGCTTTGGGATTCAGCATGATGGGAACGGCAATGACTGTGAGCCGATTGGGAAAAGACCTTTCATCATGTCTCCACAGCTCCTGTATGGCACCTCCACCCCCAGCTGGTCGCGCTGCAGCCGCCAGTATATCACCCGCTTCCTCGAGTGAGTTCTAATTCTATTGTCCCACACTGATGACCTCATCATTCTGTCTAAGTTTCTCCCTGTTTCTCTCTCACACTTTGTAATGATAATGCAAATGATAGTATATAGAAAACCATACAATGCATCATTCAATCAGGCTTAATGCAATGTTCCCAAAGGAAAAGAGAATGCAAACATAGTGAGAATTATCTGTTGTTCTCTTTCTGCCTCTCTCTCCGTCTCCATCCTGTCTTTCTCTCTTTTATTCTCTCTCTCGCTCTTCTCTCCTCATCCCCTTCAAACTACTTTATCTGTCTCTTTCCCGTCTCTAACTCCCTATTCTACAATTCCACTCAATTCATTTGTGCCACTGATGGCCCTTGAATCCATAACACAACTACACCCCAATAAGGACCTAAGGGAATATGTACCGGATATATGCAGTGATTTATGAGTGCATTCTAATTGTCCCATGGTCTCTTTGTTCCATGTTGCTTGATGCTTTCAAATTGAGCAGTTCCACCAATGATGTATCCACTTTCAATCTACCATCTACCCAGATAGCCTGGATATGAGAGGGTTGTATGTGGATGGTACTTAGAATGTTTCAATCTACCATCTACCCAAATAGCCTAGATATGAGAGGGTTGTATGTGGATGGTACTTAGAATGTTTCAATCACAGATCAATAAACAAAACCTCCATCACTGCTTACAATCTATCTGAGACTCAGAGACAAGCGTCAGAGACGCGTTTGGTTCCTAAGTAAACTTAGATAAAGGATCTATTTCAATACATCATACACACTTTCCGGTCATAGGTTTGTGTCCATAAAATATGTTATTTGTTATTTTCTAAGACATGACAGTGTCTCCATCTTAATGCAAACATACTGAAAGATGTCACACTACAACAGACATGCTTTCTGCTTTATTTGTGATTTTGCAGTGTGAAAAATACCTCTTGTCAGCTCCATCAGCTTCACAGCGTACGCGCTGCGCTTTCTGAGGCTTAGACAGACAATAGTCTCTTGTAGTGATGATGCATGCCTCTTATATAGAACCCTAGATAGCAGTGCCAAATAGAACCCTAGCTAGCAGCGCCATATAGAACCCTAGTTGGCAATGCCATATAGAACCCTAGTTGGCAGCACCAAATAGAACCCTAGCTGGCAGCACCATATAGAACCCTAGTTGGCAACGCCATATAGAACCCTAGTTGGCAATGCCATATAGAACCCTAGTTTGCAACACCATATAGAACCCTAGTTGGCAACGCCATATAGAACCCTAGTTGGCAACGCCATATAGAACCCTAGTTGGCAACGCCATATAGAACCCTAGCTGGCAGCGCCATATAGAACCCTAGTTGGCAGCGCCATATAGAACCCTAGCTGGCAGCGCCATATAGAACCCTAGTTGGCAGCGCCATATGGAACCCTAAGTAGCAGCGTCATATGGAACCCTAGCTAGTAGCGTCATATGGAACCCTAGCTAACAGCGCCATATGGAACCCTAGCTAGCAGCGTCATATGGAACCCTAGCTAGCAGCGACATATAGAACCCTAGTTAGCAGCGCCATATAGAACCCTAGCTAGGAGCGCCAAATGGAACCCTAGCTAGCGGCGCCAAATAGAACCCTAGTTTCAGCCACTTGCGAATTGAAGGAAAGTTAGTGGGTGCACAGTGCACTCCTCAGATGCTGGAATGATTTTGGATGAACATGCGAAGGTAACCTAGTTTTTAAAATGAATTTGTTTGACAATCAGATGAAAACATCATGGTTGTGTTCATGGCACATTAAAAGGTAATGCATTTGACAGTTAAATGATGTCTTTACTATACATTCCATACAAAATGTGAGGAGAGGGGTGCCTGGCCCCTGCCTGGGGCCTCCAAGTGTGTGTGTGTGTGGGTTTGTGTGGACCTAGGCAGGATCTAGGCCTGGGTTGACTAATTGATTTATCTTCATGCCTGCTAAAAAAAATACGACGGCATTTGCTCCCACATTTTTCCTAAAATGTGATTGGTTGAATGTGCTCTCATATATTGGCTTGCTACAGTGTTAGTCTCTTGCTCCAAAATGCTCTGATAACATTGTTTGGATCGCTGCACTGGCACCAACCGGAAAGAAAGGCAGAAAACCAGTGTAAAAGGTAACTAATGAGCATGTCTGGAAACATGGTCCAGATTTACATGAGAAGTGTTTGCACCAATACAGAACTTGCACCTGTTATCTCTTTGTCTGAGTGAATATGGCATAAACTAAAGAATCAAGGTTACCAATAGGAAAATGAGTGTATGGTAAAATGTATGACGATGGTTTCATGTTTTAGCTTTGTTACTTGACTTTAAAGTCAGGTGAAAATGTTGCACCCGTACAAACAGTAAATGAATTGGCATCTGACATGCACCAGCAAGCCTACATTGACTGTCTTTCTTTTGTTTTTGTTTCTTTGTCAGAGTGAAGCTGTATGTATGACTCAGTATGGATTTTTCTTTGCTGAAATGACCTATTTACATGCTATAGCCTACCTTATCTAATGCAGGAAAACCATCACTTGAGAGTTGGCAGTCACAAGGTTAGCTTGCACTCTTCCTTCTACTTGTTTGTACATTTGTACTTCTTGCTCTACTTGTTGTTTTGGTGTGACGAAGTATAATTATTTCAGTATGTTTTTTATTCAGACACAGTCGTGTCCTTGAAAATAACATTCACACATAATGTGAGGTTAAGATCTCCTCAGCACAGACCTATGACCGGAAAGGGTGTATGATGTATTGAAAGAAATCCTTTATCTTTAATTTCCCTCAAGTAAAACAAGACGAAGGGTCTCTTTCAATACATAATACATCCTTTCCAGTCATTGGTCTGTGCTGATGAAATTTTCACCTCACATTATGTGTGAATATTATTTTGTAGGACATGACTGTGTCGGGTAGGAGCGTTGTGCCAGTAACCGAAAGGTTGCTGGATCAAATCCCAGAGCTGACGAGGTAAAAATCTGTCGTTCTGCCCTTGAGCAAGGCAGTTAATCCACTCTTCCCCGGGTGCCTCTCTGATCCAGAGGAGTTGGTTTAAATGCAGAAGACACATTTTAGTTGAATGCATTCAGTTGTACAACTGACTGGTATCCCCCTTTCCCTTAATGCAAAAATACTGGAAGATGTATACTTTGTCACACTACAACAGACATGCTTTCTGCTTAATTTTTGTATTTTTTTTGCAGTGTGAAACACAATTTAAATACCTCTTGTAAGCTCAGCTTCACAGGAGGATCGTACGCTGTGCTTTCTGAGGCTAAGACAGACTTAATAGAATCTTTTAGTGATGATGCATGCCTCTCAGACTTGAATGAGGATAGCAATGAAATAAATATCCACCTGACATTCCCAGAATTCAGGTTCATAATCAGGCTTCATTAGTATTGTTGCTCAGATTTGATTTAACCTTTATTTACCCAGGCAAGTCAGTTTAGAACAAATTCTTATTTACAATGATGGCTTACCCCAGCCAAACCCGGGGCCAATTGTGCGCCACCCTATGGGACTCCCAATCAAGGCTGGATGTGATGCATCCTGGATTTGAACCAGGGTCTGTAGTGAGACCTCTAACACTGAGATGCAGTGCCTTAGACCATTGCGCCACTCAGTAGCCCACACCTGAAGGTAAAATTATTATTTTGAATTGTGACACTAAATTAATTGTGACACAAATTGTGACACCAAATGGGGCGGCGGGGTAGCCTAGTGGTTAGAGCGTTGGACTAGTACTAGCATTGAAAATAAGAATTTGTTCTTAACTGACTTGCCTAGTTAAATAAAGGTCAAATAAAAAATGTCAGAAGTGATGTTATGAGGTTTTCTATAGGAAGGCAATATCATGGTTGAATCCATTGCAAATCTCAGAGACTGCAGCATTTGAAATGTGAATAAATGCATGTTCTGTCCAGTTGTCCACTCCATATACAAGACAACTGGCCACCCCCCTGAGCCTGGTTCCTCTCTAGGTTTCTGTCGAGGTTCCTGCCTTCTAGGAAGTTTTTCCTAGCCAATGGGCTTCTGCCTCTGTATTGCTTGCTCTTTAGGGTTTAGGCTGAGTATCTGTAAAGCACTTTGTGACAGCTGCTGATGTAAAATGGCTTTATAAAATCCAATTGATTGATGGAGCATTATAATGTCATGAGCTCACCTTAAGGATATGGTTTATCCTCCAGTTCTGCTCAAAGTACGGTGCCTTCCAAAAGTATTCATCCCCCTTGGCGTTGTTCCTGTTTTGTTGCATTATTTTGTTCCACAACTTGTAATTTAAATGGCTTTTATTTGTATTTCATGTAATGGACATAAACAAAATAGTCCAAAATTGGTGACGTGGAATGAAAAAAAATGACTTGTTTCAAAACATTTAAAAAAAATGAAAAGTGGTGCGTACATATGTATTCACCCCCTTTGATATGAACCCCATATATAAGATCTGGTGCAACCAATTACCTTCATGAGGTCACATAATTAGTTAAATAAAGTCCACCTGTGTGCAAGTGTCACATGATCTCAGTATATATACACCTGTTCTGAAAGGCCCCAGAGTCTGCAACACCACGAAGCATAGGGGCACCACCAAGCAAGTGGCACCACGAAGACCAAGGAGCTCTCCAAACAGGTCAGGGACAAAGTTGTGGAGAAGTATAGATTAGGGTTGGGTTATAAAAAATATCAGAAATGTTGAACATCCCACAGAGCACCAATAAGTCCATTATTAAAAAATGGAAAGAATATGGCACCACAACAAACCTGCCAAGAGAGGGCCGCCCACCTAAACTCACGGACCAGGCAAGGAGGGCATTAATCAGAGAGGCAACAAAGAGACCAAATATAACCCTGAAGGAGCAGTAAAGCACCACCCCGGAGAATGGACTTTCTGTCCATAGGACTACTTTAAGCCGTACACTCCACAGAGCTGAGCTTTGCAGAAGAGTGGCCAGAAAAAGCCATTGCTTAAAGAAAAAAATAAGCAAACACGTTTGGTGTTCGCCAAAAGGCATGTGGGAGACTCCCCAAACATATGGAAGAAGGTACTCTGGTCAGATAAGACAAAAATGTAGCATTTTGGCCATCAAGGATAACGCCACGTCTGGCGCAAACACAACACCACATCACCCCGAGAACACCATCCGCACAGCGAAGCATGGTGGTGGCAGCATCATGCTGTAGGGATGTTTTTCATTGGCAGGGACTGGGAAACTGGTCAGAATTGAAGGAATGATGGATGGCGCTAAATACAGGGAAATTCTTGAGGTAAACCTGTTTCAGTCACCAGAGATTTGAGACTGGGACAGAGGTTCTCCTTCCTGCAGGACAATGACCATAAGCATACTGCTAAAGCAACACTCGAGTGGTTTAAGGGGAACATTTAAATATATTGGAATGGCCTAGTCAAAGCCCAGACCTCAATCCAATTGAGAATCTGTGGTATGACTTAAAGATTGCTGTACACCAGGGGAACCCATCCAACTTGAAGGAGCTGGAGCAGTTTTGCCTTGAAGAATGGGCAAAAATCCCAGTGGCTAGATGTGCCAAGCTTATAGAGACATACCCCAGAGACTTGTTGTAATTGCTGTTGTAATGGCTGCAGACGGTGGCTCTACAGTGTATTGACTTTGTGGGGTGAATAGTTTTGCTCATGTTTTCTGTTTTTTGTCTTATTTCTTGTTTGTTTCACAATAAAAATATTTTGGATCTTCAAAGTGGTCGGCATGTTGTGTAAATCAAATGATACAAACCCCCCAAAAATCTATTTTAATTCCAGGTTGTAAGGTAACAAAGTAGGAAAAATGCCAAGGGGAGTGAATACTATATTTCACAAGCCACTGTAGGACTGTTTCATAATTGTAGCCCATATTGTCAGAGTACGAGCAGGGTTAGGAGAATGAGCTGGCATGCAGGCGATCAGGCGGTTCATTGTACTCCCCCTCTGTCCTGCTGCTGAATGGGAGAGGGTAGTAGCCCCTCCTTCCAGCTGGCACTAGCCATGGGCCCATGTACGCCTCTCCTATCTCTCCTCATCTTTTCCTAATTTTCTCTCCGTCTCACTCTTTCTTTATATATATACAGTGGGGCAAAAAAGTATTTAGTCAGCCACCAATTGTGCAAGTTCTCCCACAAGATGAGAGAGGCCTGTAATTTTCATCATAGGTACACTTCAACTATGACAGACAAAAGGAGGGAAAAAAATCCAGAAAATCACATTGTAGGATTTGTAATGATTTTATTTGCAAATGATGGTGGAAAATAAGTATTTGGTCAATAACAAAAGTTTATCTCAATACTTTGTTATATACCCTTTGTTGGCAATGACAGAGGTCAAACATTTTCTGTAAGTCTTAACAAGTTTTTCACTCACTGTTGCTGGCATTTTGGCCCTTTCCTCCATGCAGATCTCCTCTAGAGCAGTGATGTTTTGGGGCTGTTGCTGGGCAACACGGACTTTCTTATTTTATTTTATTTGAATTTTACACCTTTTTCTCCCCACTTTCGTGGTATCCAATTGTTTTAGTAGCTACTATCTTGTCTCATCGCTACAACTCCCGTACGGACTCGGGAGAGACGAAGGTTGAAAGTCATGTGTCCTCCGATACACAACCCAACCAAGCCGCACTGCTTCTTAACACAGCGCACATCCAACCCGGAAGCCAGCCGCACCAATGTGTCAGAGGGAACATTGTGCACCTGGCAACCTTGGTTAGCGCGCACTGCGCCCAGCCCGCCACAGGAGTCGCTGGTGCGCGATGAGACAAGGACATCCCTACTGGCCAAGCCCTCCCTAACCCGGACGACGCTAGGCCAATTGTGCGTCGCCCCACGGACCTCCCGGTCGCGGCCGGTTACGACAGAGCCTGAGCGCGAACCCAGAGTCTCTGATGGCACAGCTGGCGCTGCAGTACAGTGCCCTTTCATGCTGAAAGACCCAGCCGCGTTTCATCTTCAATGCCCTTGCTGATGGAAGGAGGTTTTCACCCAAAATCTCACGATACATGGCCCCATTCATTCTTTCCTTTACACGGATCAGTCGTCATGGTCCCTTTGCAGAAAAACAGCCCCAAAGCATGATGTTTCCACCCCCATGCTTCACAGTAGGTATTGTGTTCTTTGTCCTCCAAACACGACAAGTTGAGTTTTTACCAAAAAGTTATATTCTGGTTTCATCTGACCATATGACATTCCTCCAATCTTCTTCTGGATCATTCAAATGCTCTCTAGCAAACTTCAGACGGGCCTGGACATGTACTGGCTTAAGCAGGGCGACATGTCTGGCACTGCAGGATTTGAGTCCCTGGCGGCGTAGTGTGCTACTGCCGGTCATTCACCAGGTCCCCCCGTGTGGTTCTGGGATTTTTGCTCAGCGTTCTTGTGATCATTTTGACCCCACGGGGTGAGATCTTGTGGTCTTTTATGAGAGATTATCAGTGGTCTTGTATGTCTTCCATTTCCTAATAATTGCTCCCAGTTGATTTCTTCAAACCAAGCTGCTTACCTATTGCAGATTCAGATTTTCTCATTTTGTCTGTCATAGTTGAAGTGTACCTATGATGAAAATTACAGGCCTCTCTAATCTTTTTAAGTGAGAGAACTTGCGCAATTGGTGGCTGACTAAATACTTTTTTGCCCCACTGTATCTCGTTATCTCCTATCTCTTCATATGTTTATCTTCTATTTCTTCATGTTTCGCTCTCTCCTCCTATTTCTTCATATATTTCTCTCTCTTCTATTTCTTTATATTTCTCTCTCCTCCTATTTCTTCATATATTTCTCTCTCCTATTTCTTCATGTTTCTCTCTCTCCTCCTATTTCTTCATATATTTCTCTCTCTCCTATTTCTTCATGTTTCTCTCTCTCCTCCTATTTCTTCATATGTTTCTCTCCTATTTCTTCATGTTTCTCTCTCTCTCCTATTTCTTCGTATATTTCTCTCTTCTATTTCTTCATATATTTCTCTCTCTTCTATTTCTTCATATTTCTCTCTCTCTCCTATTTCTTCATATATTTCTCTTTCAGCTGGAACCATCCAATTGCCTCCCTCTAACACTTTTTTACATCCCATCTTCTCCTCCTCTTCCTCCATTTGTCATCTTTCCCTCCCTCCTCTTCCTCTCATCTCTTCCTGCTCCCACCACAAGGGCGCCATTGTGCGCTAATGGCAGAGAGGTTCCTCAGGGTGCCATACTCAGTCCTATTTGTCTGACTTTGAGCTGTAGGTGTTAGTTAAATGTGGAATGTGGAAGAGCAGGCTGAGCCATGGGGTTCAGATGGTTATCCTACAGATGGGCTGAGGACAGAGAGAGTAGCTCTCCAACAATGTCTAGACTAGATTGTTTGAAGGGGGGTTGGAGGTTGGAAGGAGAGGCGGGGGTTACAAAAAAGCCCCAAAGCTTTTCATGTGTGTAATTGTAATGAAAAGGAATCTGCAAATTGCAGCGAGGACAATGATTGCCTTCTGCTTGATTGTGAGTGGGCAAGACTTCTAAGACTTAAGCTGTACATTAACACGCACCATGCAGTGTGTCCATTGTTTTACTGTTTGAACGGTGAATGACGTTTTCACTGGTGTTACATAAGTTCAGACATTCGTATTGTTGACGCTGATCGATTTTTATTTATTTTAGCTAGCGACTTGACTATTGAAAATATTAGCATTCTTTGTGTGGAATTTTCTGAAAAGAATAGAGTTTATAAATCACCACGGCATAAACTTCTCCTGGACAGCACAAGTGTTTTTCTTTCACAAAGGCATCAGATGTCAGTTCTCCCTCTAAACCTCTATTCAGTGGACCTCTGTAGCCATAGTCACTCATGGAGAACAATTTAATTGCTGTTGCATAGTGGTCAATATTATGTCATCCCAAATGCGTCATCATTATATGTATGCATCATTAAACTCCTGGCTATTGAAGTCTCATTGAAGAGGAAGTACTGTACTGTACTGTAGGTTAAGCAGCTGTTAACAGATGTTGAGTCAAATATTCCCCTCCTTTTTGGAATACTGCATCTAAAGTTACAAAGAAAAGCTTTGCCCTTGGATGAACCAGTTTAATCAAGGTTTGCATTTTAGAATCAAGGACAATAATAAGTATTAGGGGATTTTTAGTCCATTAATCCCTATACTATTGTCCATTATCGAATGCACAGCAAAAACATTACACAGAAATGCTAGAGCCTTCTATCATACATTTCATTAGCTAGCTGTTAAATGGTCTTTAGTTTTGATGACTTGATATTTCTAAACAAAGATATTTTTAAATCAGTAGATCAACACAAAGTTTCCGACTTATTTTCATGTGTTCCTCTATCATGATAGTGTTTGGCAGGATAATTTTTATTTAAATAAGCAAGTCAGTCTTTGCTACTGTGGTCCAAAGTCTAATATAGGGTCACTTGTTCAGCTCTTTTTACCTTTATTTAACTAGGCAATGATGGCCTAGGAACAGTGGGTTAACTGCATGATTTGTACCTTGTCAGCTTGGGGGTTTGAACTTGCAACCTTCCGGTTACTAGTCCAATGCTCTAACCACTAGGCTACCCTGCCACCTTTGAAAGCATTCTGTGGAATTCTCCCCAACTACATTACTAGGCATGTTGTGATTTTTCCTGCAGCTGTGAGGTGCTGCTGGCCAACGCCTCCTTATAGCTCCTCCAGATGATCTAGGCCCTGTGTTCATAAAGTGATTCAGAGTAGGAGTTCTGATCTACGATCAGTTTGTCCTTTTGGATAATGCTGACTAAGACCAGGTGGACCTGATCCTAGATCAGCAGTCCTATTTTGAGACACTTGGGAATACAGGCCCTAAGCTTTGTAGGCGTAATTCATCTCGCCAGCTTGACCTTTTTTATGATATTTTACCAGATCATCTCAGCTTTCAAGCTCACAGCTCCAAAGTGGCCATTTTGTTTCTCGACTGGGTGCATGGGGTCCATTGAATGAAGTACATTTGAACTCAAATCTATGGAATATGTTGAAATTAGTGTCATGGAGCCTATTGAAGGAATTCACCCTATCTAGTTGCCATTCTTGATTGCCTGATAGTGAAATAAGTCATTTTCATATTTTGCGTGTGAATCTGGCTGTTGCTAGGTAGAAGAAATTCCAATGGATTGCTTAGTTTCAGTTCAGCCTTATTCATCACTAGTCACAACAAAATCAGTTGTATAAGCGTATTTATCATGAATGATGTCATAATCTGTTATATCAGATGAGCAGGGGCGGCAGGTAGCTTAGTGTTTAGAGCATTGGGCCAGTAACCGAAAGGGTGTTAGATCGAATCCCTGAGCTGACAAGATAAAAATCTGTCGTTCTGCCCCTGAACAAGGCAGTTAACCCACTGTTCCTAGGCCGTCATTGTAAATAAGAATTTGTTCTTAACTGACTTGTAAAAAAATAGCATTGTATTGGTTTGGATTGATGTGGTGTCTACACTGTGAAGTACTTTCAAATGTGTCATTGCATAAATGTTGCTTCAGAAATGCAAAACATCTTTGTTAGAGTTGAAATCACAAGCATATATTCATAGGTTATTTCAGGTGAAATACTACGTAAGTGGCCCAGACAGAGTTTACTGAAGCAGGATATTGTAATGGCCTTTAGCCATAGTTTTATAAATTAATTGCGAAGACACCTGTTGTAAAAGTAATGGTTTAAACATTCTTTGCCGAATCTGTCCGGCTCAAATGTAATAACCCACCATACTGCAGGCAATAAAACACGTGAACTTGAACTACCCTAGTGCTCCAGTAGGCTCCAATATGACTGAATAGTGTCTGAGAGATGAAATTGGACATCAGAGTTGAGTTTTGCTCTCTGAGTTCCACACAGCTTTTTACATTGTTAGGAGAGAAACTAGCCTGGTCTTAGATCTTTCTACCGTCTTGCCAACTCCTGTGGTCATTGTTTAGCGTGACAATGACCATACAAGTCGGCGATACAGCACAAACAGATCTGGGACTATGCTTGAGAGAAAGAGGCCTGCTGGGAGGATTTGAGTCTTGATAGCAGTTCCACTTGCTGCTAATGATCACACCTCACCAATTACTGGGTCAGAATCAGTGGCCTGGGCTGTGATGCAGAGAGAACATAATTCAATCCAATAACATGGTAGCCTGCCAAGGGTAGAAATGATCCTTTTCTCTATTCACAAAGCTTTCAGACTAATCAGTGTAACTGAAAGCAGAAGAACTGGTCTTGTTTGAACACTTCAATAGTTTTATTGAATACCTTTACCCTCTCTCGATGGAGTTGTGTTCTGGCCGCCTCAGGATCTCTTCTAATCTGCTATTGTGTTGCTTGATGGCAGTCATTTGAAAGCAGTTGAACAGACGCCAGTCACAGTCACTTATGATCATGTGTTTTTTATATACTTTAAGTAAACAGGAAAGTCCTGTTGCTTTAGAAGTTTATTTTATTTGGCCTGGTCAAGGGTCACGCATCTTGTTATATTGTCCATATTTTGGTCAATTGGACAAGCAGCTGGACTTCTGCTTATGAGAACAGCTTGTTCTTCTGTAGAAGCTCAGCTGTGCCATACCGTTGCTGTGGAGTTGTGACCTTATTGTCCTTATCTACTCTCTCCCTTGGCTGCATGTTGGATTATGTGGAAATGTACCACTGTACCTAAAACTATCTGCCCACATTTGAATGAGTCTTCCTCCCGTCCAGTGTTTCCTCTGGAAACATATGTAGCAGTGGGGTGAAAGGTCGCCACACCCACCCCCTATTTTGGGTCATTTTTATGTTGGACTGAGAAGCTCTGTTCTGGTGACTTTTTTAAAAGGACCTTCTACTCTAAAATGAATGAAAATACATTGAATAATGCAAACTCCATATAAAATATAATTTACACCTCCAGAAATGAGACAAATAATGTATTGGTCAAATTATTTTTTTTAAATAATTTTACCATATTGGTCCATGCATATGCACCGTCCATATTATTAGGTATGCTATTAGCAGGAAGCATAATCTCCTGTAGCCCATCTGATGCAGCATTGTGGCTATAAATAAATCGGCTGAAGCATGGGGTTGCCTACAGTATCTGCATTTACCCTATTGGGCTAATCATTGGGCGAGTTCGTTTTGCATGGTCCGGTGCCCGGGTAGGCAGAGTTTGTACATTTTAGACCATTCCATTGGCTCTCCACTCCCTCAGGGCAGCCATGCAAAACGAACTCTATGAGTAGAGTCTCAGGTGTGCCGCAAGAAAATGAGCTGGCGGGTGAAATGAAAACATTCTTTCAACGCATTGGTTGGCTCGTGGTTCAGAACAATTACATTGGTTGGCTCGTGGTTCAGAACAATTACATTGGTTGGCTCGTGGTTCAGAACAATTACATTGGTTGGCTCGTGGTTCAGAACAATTACATTGGTTGGCTCGTGGTTCAGAACAATTACATTGGTTGGCTCGTGGTTCAGAACAATTACATTGGTTGGCTCGTGGTTCAGAACAATTACATTGGTTGGCTCGTGGTTCAGAACAATTACATTGGTTAGCTCGTGGTTCAGAACAATTACATTGGTTGGCTCGTGGTTCAGAACAATTACATTGGTTGGCTCGTGGTTCAGAACAATTACATTGGTTAGCTCGTGGTTCAGAACAATTACATTGGTTGGCTCGTGGTTCAGAACAATTACATTGGTTGGCTCGTGGTTCAGAACAATTACATTGGTTGGCTCGTGGTTCAGAACAATTACATTGGTTGGCTCGTGGTTCAGAACAATTACATTGGTTAGCTCGTGGTTCAGAACAATTACATTGGTTGGCTCGTGGTTCAGAACAATTACATTGGTTAGCTCGTGGTTCAGAACAATTACATTGGTTGGCTCGTGGTTCAGAACAATTACATTGGTTAGCTCGTGGTTCAGAACAATTACATTGGTTGGCTCGTGGTTCAGAACAATTACATTGGTTAGCTCGTGGTTCAGAACAATTACATTGGTTGGCTCGTGGTTCAGAACAATTACATTGGTTGGCTCGTGGTTCAGAACAATTACATTGGTTGGCTCGTGGTTCAGAACAATTACATTGGTCTGAAACATTTTAAATCAAGATAATACACTTTTAAAAATGTTAATCAATATCATCCACTTAAAAATGTTTAAATCAAGATAATATACTTTTAAAAATTAAAATCAAGATAATACACTTTTAAAAATTAAAATCAAGATAATACACTTTTTATAATGTTAATCAATATCATACACTTAAATGTTTAAATCAAGATAATATACTTTTAAAAATTAAAATCAAGATAATACACTTTTAAAAATATGAATCAATATCATCCACTTAAAAAACAGGAGCTTGTTGTGTAGCATTGTGTTGTGAATTCCATTATGTGAGCAGCGAGGCAGACATAAGGCTACCAACCATGCATTGAGAGTGTGGAGCCGGGAACAGTCTGTTATATTTGTGTGGTGTGAAAACATTCTCATTTGTCCAAATGCAGAGCTTATGTTCCCTCTTCCCACGTGAGAATACGACATGTTGACTTTCCCTGGATAGCCTAGCTCACCCTTAAATGGCTAACATAGGCCTCTGCGGATAAATAGAAATAAAGGTTATGATCAGGGCAGGGGTGCAACTTTGGTTTTAGAAATGGGGGGGACATAACTATATTATTATAATTAGTATTATTTATTTATTTTTAAATACAACTGTTTTTTATTACTATTATTATTTTTAATTATTTGTATATTTATTATTTGTATATTTTCATCCAGTCTGATAAACACTCCAAACAGCCTACCCGACCGCTCGGAGGCGTCCACATGGTCCTAAAGCACACCGCTGCCTCCCTTTGTATCACATTCCAATTATAAAACTGGGGGGGGGGGACAAAAATGTAATTCCTGAATGTGGGGGGGACATGTTGCGCCCCTGGATAAGGGTATAGGCTACAGCACCATTGTGGAAACAGGTGCTGCGAGAGTGAAATCAACACGGTAGATTGTTACACAGCCTGCACTAAGTGATTGTTACACAGCCTGCACTAAGTGATTGTTACACAGCCTGCACTAAGTGATTGTTACACAGCCTGCACTAAGTGATTGTTACACAGACAGCACTAAGTGATTGTTACACAGCCTGCACTAAGTGATTGTTACACAGCCTGCACTAAGTGATTGTTACACAGCCTGCACTAAGTGATTGTTACACAGCCTGCACTAAGTGATTGTTACACAGCCTGCACTAAGTGATTGTTACACGGCCTGCACTAAGTGATTGTTACACAGCCTGCACTAAGTGATTGTTACACAGCCTGCACTAAGTGATTGTTACACAGCCTGCACTAAGTGATTGTTACACAGCCTGCACTAAGTGATTGTTACACAGCCTGCACTAAATGCAAGCAAGGTAAGACCATTTTTTTCAGATAAGTGTTCATTATTACATTAATTCATGCTTAGACGATGCATAGGCCATATAAAATGGTGTGGTTGGCAAGAGTTTGAGTAGCCTACTAAAATACATTAAGCCTATTTGTAGCTTATATTTGATTCTGGGAATTCTCTCCCTATGGCACTCGTAACTTGAATGCGCCTGTAAAGGAATATTTATCTTGCATAGAACACACAGCAACAAGCCGACTGGTACTGTTTTCAAACAAGATTTATCCTATATTGCCTCCCTTTCATCCATTACAAACATATGTTGGGCGTCTATTTTAATAAATCCATTGAAAATATACACCATCAAAAATAAATCCATTATTCATTTGTTTAGGCAGGTCCTAAGAAACATTAAAAGACACATAACATGTATTTGTAAAAATAAATGTTATGGCATATTTAGAGTTTCGTTATGTTAGGCTGCTGGCACACAAAATCAATAGTTTTGTCCATTAAACAGACAAGACACACTTAGGCTACCCTGATCACAGTCAATACACATATGTGTTATAGAGGCTAGGAGTATAATGAAATATAACAGAATAAAATACTAATATTTTTCTTGCATCATGGCAATGTGTGGAACTGCTGTGATATTTTAAAACATTTTAAAATGTTTGGAGTGTTTAACTCAAGCCCATGCTTTTTTGATCTCTTTCCTAATCTGGTTGTCAGGGAGCAGGCTCAGGGTCTTACATTGAGAGTATCTTCATCATGTTACCCATAGAAAATAATAGCAATCTATATATTTTCAAAAGCATTTGAAAATTCTAGTGTTCATATTTCACAACCTTTGCAGGCTTTTAGAGTTGCCTATATCCAACACCAGAGGTATTCAACTCTTACCTTATGAGGTCTGGAGCATGCTGGTTCTCTGTTCATCTGTACCTGATAATGAATTGCACCCACCTGGTTTCCCAAGTCTAAATCAGTCCCTGGTTGTCAGACTTTTCTAATCATTACTCGTTTTGTTGGCAGATGTGGACCGTTCCAGCATCTTAAAAGTGTACCCGGGCAGTGATGATGCATACTAATATAAAATCAATCACTTAGAATTAAAACTGTTTCAATACTAGGATTTGTAAATGTCCCTTATGGAGTTAGATTGGATCCCCATAAAAGGGGGATTGACTCATTGATCTTTTTGTTCATGTGATAGAATGCCTGCTGTACTCATGTGGTTCCAGCTTGGCATTTTGACTGAGCTGGAGTTGACTTCTAACGACTGGTTTGACTGTGACGCCTGCTTGATTCTGTGTCATGCAGACAGCTCTCTAAATTCTGTTAGCCTCCTGTCAGCTTTTTTACATGGAGACCTTGTCAACGCCGTCACTGTCTACTCAGTCACATACAGCCCTGTCAACTATGAAATATATGGCCCATTAAAATTAGGCTCAATCATATTTAAGCCCCCTCCATTTTGTTCCAGCCTTAAAGGGATAGTTTGGGATTTGTCAATTTTATTTATCCTTTATTTCACTAGGCAAGTTTGTTAAGAAAATATTCTTATTTACAATGATGGCCTACCCCGGCCAAACCCTAACCCGGACAACACTGGGCCAATTGTGCGCCGCCATATGGGACTGCCCATCACGGCCGGTTGTGATACAGCCTGGAATCGAACCAGGGTCTGTAGTGACACCTCTAGCAATGAGATGCAGTACCTCAGACCGCTGCGCCACTTGGGAGCCCCAAAACAAGAGGACTGATAATGAAGCATGTTATCTATTTTACCAGAGTCCAATGAAGTCTTGGATACCATTTTTATGTCTGTCTAGTATGAGGGAAGTTAAGAGGTACTTTCACAAGCCAATGCTAACTAGTGTTAGCACTAGCTTAGCCAGGCTATCAGTTTTTTCACTAAGCTAGTAAGCATTGGCTCGCAAAGCTGTCTCTAACTTCCTTCATACTGGACGCAGAGTCATAAAAATGGTACCCAAGAGTTCATCTGATCTGGGGAAGTAGATAACATGCTCATTGCCAAAATCCTAAACTATCCATTTAATAACACACCTTTTCAGGATCTCGATGTGTGCATGTTTCACTATAATGCGTTTGTCTGACCACCCTGTTGTGGTTGTTCCTCCTCAGTCGAGGCTGGGGCTGGTGCCTGGATGACCCCCCCATGCGGGACGTGCTGGATCTGAACTCTGTTCCCCCTGGGGTCCTGTACAGTGCTGCCCACCAGTGCCGCCTACAGTACGGCTCTGGATCCCTGCTCTGTGATGACGTGGATGTAAGACCCCTGAATCTGAACCAATACTTGTCTGTTTCTTCAGCATACTCCTGCTATCTGCATATCCCTCCATGGTGTGTCCTCTCTGTCCTACAACCCTCATCACAGATCTCCCCTTCTCACTTCTCCTCTTATCCTCTCTGTCCTACAACCCTCATTACAACTCTCCCCTTCTCACTTCTCCTCTTATCCTCTCTGTCCCACAACCCTTCTCACTTCTCCTCTTGTCCTCTCTGTCCTACAACTCTCATCACAACTCTCCCCTTCTCACTTCTCCTCTTGTCCTCTCTGTCCCACAACCCTCATCACAAGTCTCCCCTTCTCACTTCTCCTCTTGTCCTCTCTGTCCAACAACCCTCATCACAACTCTCCCCTTCTCACTTCTCCTCTTGTCCTCTCTGTCCTACAACCCTTCTCACTTCTCCTCTTGTCCTCTCTGTCCCACAACCCTCATCACAAGTCTCCCCTTCTCACTTCTCCTCTTGTCCTATCTGTCCTACAACTCTCATCACAACTCTCCCCTTCTCACTTCTCCTCTTGTCCTCTCTGTCCAACAACCCTCATCACAACTCTCCCCTTCTCACTTCTCCTCTTGTCCTCTCTGTCCTACAACTCTCATCACAACTCTCCCCTTCTCACTTCTCCTCTTGTCCTCTCTGTCCCACAACCCTTCTCACTTCTCCTCTTGTCCTCTCTGTCCTACAACCCTTCTCACTTCTCCTCTTGTCCTCTCTGTCCCACAACCCTCATCACAACTCTCCCCTTCTCACTTCTCCTCTTGTCCTCTCTGTCCAACAACCCTCATCACAACTCTCCCCTTCTCACTTCTCCTCTTGTCCTCTCTGTCCTACAACCCTCATCACAGCTCTCCCCTTCTCACTTCTCCTCTTGTCCTCTGTCCTACAACCCTCATCACAACTCTCCCCTTCTCACTTCTCTTGTCCTCTCTGTACCACAACCCTTCTCACTTCCCCTCTTGTCCTCTCTGTCCTACAACCCTCATCACAACTCTCCCCTTCTCACTTCTCCTCTTGTCCTCTGTCCTACAACCCTCATCACAACTCTCCCCTTCTCACTTCTCTTGTCCTCTCTGTCCTACAACCCTCATCACAACTCTCCCCTTCTCACTTCTCTTGTCCTCTCTGTACCACAACCCTTCTCACTTCTCCTCTTGACCTCTCTGTCCTACAACCCTCATCACAACTCTCCCCTTCTCACTTCTCCTCTTGTCCTCTCTGTCCTACAACCCTCATCACAACTCTCCCCTTCTCACTTCTCCTCTTATCCTCTCTGTCCCACAACCCTTCTCACTTCTCCTCTTGTCCTCTCTGTCCTACAACTCTCATCACAACTCTCCCCTTCTCACTTCTCCTCTTGTCCTCTCTGTCCTACAACTCTCATCACAACTCTCCCCTTCTCACTTCTCCTCTTGTCCTCTCTGTCCCACAACCCTTCTCACTTCTCCTCTTATCCTC
Organism: Oncorhynchus kisutch; assembly: GCF_002021735.2. Taxonomy (NCBI): domain Eukaryota; kingdom Metazoa; phylum Chordata; class Actinopteri; order Salmoniformes; family Salmonidae; genus Oncorhynchus; species Oncorhynchus kisutch. The sequence continues at coordinate 7,953,088 of NW_022261980.1, read as the reverse complement.
TCTGTCCTACAACTCTTATCACAGCTCTCCCCTTCTCACTTCTCCTCTTGTCCTCTCTGTCCTACAACCCTCATCACAACTCTCCCCTTCTCACTTCTCCTCTTGCCCTCTCTGTCCCACAACCCTCATCACAACTCTCCCCTTCTCACTTCTCCTCTTGTCCTCTCTGTCCCACAACCCTTCTCACTTCTCCTCTTGTCCTCTCTGTCCTACAACTCTCATCACAACTCTCCCCTTCTCACTTCTCCTCTTGTCCTCTCTGTCCCACAACCCTCATCACAAGTCTCCCCTTCTCACTTCTCCTCTTGTCCTCTCTGTCCAACAACCCTCATCACAACTCTCCCCTTCTCACTTCTCCTCTTGTCCTCTCTGTCCTACAACCCTTCTCACTTCTCCTCTTGTCCTCTCTGTCCCACAACCCTCATCACAACTCTCCCTTTCTCACTTCTCCTCTTGTCCTCTCTGTCCTACAACCCTTCTCACTTCTCCTCTTATCCTCTCTGTCCTACAACTCTTATCACAGCTCTCCCCTTCTCACTTCTCCTCTTGTCCTCTCTGTCCTACAACCCTCATCACAACTCTCCCCTTCTCACTTCTCCTCTTGTCCTCTCTGTCCTTACAACCCTCATCACAACTCTCCCCTTCTCACTTCTCCTCTTGTCCTCTCTGTCCCACAACCCTCATCACAACTCTCCCCTTCTCACTTCTCCTCTTGTCCTCTCTGTCCTACAACCCTCATAACAACTCTCCCCTTCTCACTTCTCCTCTTGTCCTCTCTGTCCCACAACCCTTCTCACTTCTCCTCTTGACCTCTCTGTCCTACAACCCTCATCACAACTCTCCCCTTCTCACTTCTCCTCTTGTCCTCTGTCCTACAACCCTCATCACAACTCTCCCCTTCTCACTTCTCTTGTCCTCTCTGTCCTACAACCCTCATCACAACTCTCCCCTTCTCACTTCTCTTGTCCTCTCTGTACCACAACCCTTCTCACTTCTCCTCTTGACCTCTCTGTCCTACAACCCTCATTACAACTCTCCCCTTCTCACTTCTCCTCTTGTCCTCTCTGTCCCACAACCCTTCTCACTTCTCCTCTTGTCCTCTCTGTCCTACAACTCTCATCACAACTCTCCCCTTCTCACTTCTCCTCTTGTCCTCTCTGTCCTACAACTCTCATCACAACTCTCCCCTTCTCACTTCTCCTCTTGTCCTCTCTGTCCCACAACCCTTCTCACTTCTCCTCTTGTCCTCTCTGTCCTACAACCCTCATCACAACTCTCCCCTTCTCACTTCTCCTCTTGTCCTCTCTGTCCCACAACCCTTCTCACTTCTCCTCTTGACCTCTCTGTCCTACAACCCTCATCACAACTCTCCCCTTCTCACTTCTCCTCTTGTCCTCTCTGTCCCACAACCCTTCTCACTTCTCCTCTTGTCCTCTCTGGCCTACAACTCTCATCACAACTCTCCCCTTCTCACTTCTCCTCTTATCCTCTCTGTCCCACAACCCTTCTCACTTCTCCTCTTGTCCTCTCTGTCCTACAACTCTCATCACAGCTCTCCCCTTCTCACTTCTCCTCTTGTCCTCTCTGTCCTACAACTCTCATCACAACTCTCCCCTTCTCACTTCTCCTCTTGTCCTCTCTGTCCCACAACCCTTCTCACTTCTCCTCTTGTCCTCTCTGTCCTACAACTCTCATCACAACTCTCCCCTTCTCACTTCTCCTCTTGTCCTCTCTGTCCTACAACTCTCATCACAACTCTCCCCTTCTCACTTCTCCTCTTGTCCTCTCTGTCCCACAACCCTTCTCACTTCTCCTCTTATCCTCTCTGTCCTACAACTCTCATCACAGCTCTCCCCTTCTCACTTCTCCTCTTGTCCTCTCTGTCCTACAACCCTCATCACAACTCTCCCCTTCTCACTTCTCCTCTTGTCCTCTCTGTCCCACAACCCTTCTCACTTCTCCTCTTATCCTCTCTGTCCTACAACTCTCATCACAGCTCTCCCCTTCTCACTTCTCCTCTTGTCCTCTCTGTCCTACAACCCTCATCACAACTCTCCCCTTCTCACTTCTCCTCTTGTCCTCTCTGTCCCACAACCCTTCTCACTTCTCCTCTTGTCCTCTCTGTCCCACAACCCTCATCACAACTCTCCCCTTCTCACTTCTCCTCTTGTCCTCTCTGTCCTACAACCCTTCTCACTTCTCCTCTTATCCTCTCTGTCCTACAACTCTTATCACAGCTCTCCCCTTCTCACTTCTCCTCTTGTCCTCTCTGTCCTACAACCCTCATCACAACTCTCCCCTTCTCACTTCTCCTCTTGTCCTCTCTGTCCTTACAACCCTCATCACAACTCTCCCCTTCTCACTTCTCCTCTTGTCCTCTCTGTCCCACAACCCTCATCACAACTCTCCCCTTCTCACTTCTCCTCTTGTCCTCTCTGTCCTACAACCCTCATCACAACTCTCCCCTTCTCACTTCTCCTCTTGTCCTCTCTGTCCCACAACCCTTCTCACTTCTCCTCTTGACCTCTCTGTCCTACAACCCTCATCACAACTCTCCCCTTCTCACTTCTCCTCTTGTCCTCTGTCCTACAACCCTCATCACAACTCTCCCCTTCTCACTTCTCTTGTCCTCTCTGTCCTACAACCCTCATCACAACTCTCCCCTTCTCACTTCTCTTGTCCTCTCTGTACCACAACCCTTCTCACTTCTCCTCTTGACCTCTCTGTCCTACAACCCTCATTACAACTCTCCCCTTCTCACTTCTCCTCTTGTCCTCTCTGTCCCACAACCCTTCTCACTTCTCCTCTTGTCCTCTCTGTCCTACAACTCTCATCACAACTCTCCCCTTCTCACTTCTCCTCTTGTCCTCTCTGTCCTACAACTCTCATCACAACTCTCCCCTTCTCACTTCTCCTCTTGTCCTCTCTGTCCCACAACCCTTCTCACTTCTCCTCTTGTCCTCTCTGTCCTACAACCCTCATCACAACTCTCCCCTTCTCACTTCTCCTCTTGTCCTCTCTGTCCCACAACCCTTCTCACTTCTCCTCTTGACCTCTCTGTCCTACAACCCTCATCACAACTCTCCCCTTCTCACTTCTCCTCTTGTCCTCTCTGTCCCACAACCCTTCTCACTTCTCCTCTTGTCCTCTCTGGCCTACAACTCTCATCACAACTCTCCCCTTCTCACTTCTCCTCTTATCCTCTCTGTCCCACAACCCTTCTCACTTCTCCTCTTGTCCTCTCTGTCCTACAACTCTCATCACAGCTCTCCCCTTCTCACTTCTCCTCTTGTCCTCTCTGTCCTACAACTCTCATCACAACTCTCCCCTTCTCACTTCTCCTCTTGTCCTCTCTGTCCCACAACCCTTCTCACTTCTCCTCTTGTCCTCTCTGTCCTACAACTCTCATCACAACTCTCCCCTTCTCACTTCTCCTCTTGTCCTCTCTGTCCTACAACTCTCATCACAACTCTCCCCTTCTCACTTCTCCTCTTGTCCTCTCTGTCCCACAACCCTTCTCACTTCTCCTCTTATCCTCTCTGTCCTACAACTCTCATCACAGCTCTCCCCTTCTCACTTCTCCTCTTGTCCTCTCTGTCCTACAACCCTCATCACAACTCTCCCCTTCTCACTTCTCCTCTTGTCCTCTCTGTCCCACAACCCTTCTCACTTCTCCTCTTGACCTCTCTGTCCTACAACCCTCATCACAACTCTCCCCTTCTCACTTCTCCTCTTGTCCTCTCTGTCCCACAACCCTTCTCACTTCTCCTCTTGTCCTCTCTGGCCTACAACTCTCATCACAACTCTCCCCTTCTCACTTCTCCTCTTATCCTCTCTGTCCCACAACCCTTCTCACTTCTCCTCTTGTCCTCTCTGTCCTACAACTCTCATCACAGCTCTCCCCTTCTCACTTCTCCTCTTGTCCTCTCTGTCCTACAACTCTCATCACAACTCTCCCCTTCTCACTTCTCCTCTTGTCCTCTCTGTCCCACAACCCTTCTCACTTCTCCTCTTGTCCTCTCTGTCCTACAACTCTCATCACAACTCTCCCCTTCTCACTTCTCCTCTTGTCCTCTCTGTCCTACAACTCTCATCACAACTCTCCCCTTCTCACTTCTCCTCTTGTCCTCTCTGTCCCACAACCCTTCTCACTTCTCCTCTTATCCTCTCTGTCCTACAACTCTCATCACAGCTCTCCCCTTCTCACTTCTCCTCTTGTCCTCTCTGTCCTACAACCCTCATCACAACTCTCCCCTTCTCACTTCTCCTCTTGTCCTCTCTGTCCCACAACCCTTCTCACTTCTCCTCTTGACCTCTCTGTCCTACAACCCTCATCACAACTCTCCCCTTCTCACTTCTCCTCTTGTCCTCTCTGTCCCACAACCCTTCTCACTTCTCCTCTTGTCCTCTCTGGCCTACAACTCTCATCACAGCTCTCCCCTTCTCACTTCTCCTCTTGTCCTCTCTGTCCTACAACTCTCATCACAACTCTCCCCTTCTCACTTCTCCTCTTGTCCTCTCTGTCCCACAACCCTTCTCACTTCTCCTCTTGTCCTCTCTGTCCTACAACTCTCATCACAACTCTCCCCTTCTCACTTCTCCTCTTGTCCTCTCTGTCCCACAACCCTTCTCACTTCTCCTCTTGTCCTCTCTGTCCCACAACCCTTCTCACTTCTCCTCTTGTCCTCTCTGTCCTACAACTCTCATCACAACTCTCCCCTTCTCACTTCTCCTCTTGTCCTCTCTGTCCCACAACCCTTCTCACTTCTCCTCTTGTCCTCTCTGTCCTACAACTCTCATCACAACTCTCCCCTTCTCACTTCTCCTCTTGTCCTCTCTGTCCTACAACTCTCATCACAACTCTCCCCTTCTCACTTCTCCTCTTGTCCTCTCTGTCCCACAACCCTTCTCACTTCTCCTCTTGTCCTCTCTGTCCTACAACTCTCATCACAACTCTCCCCTTCTCACTTCTCCTCTTGTCCTCTCTGTCCTACAACTCTCATCACAACTCTCCCCTTCTCACTTCTCCTCTTGTCCTCTCTGTCCTACAACCCTCATCACAACTCTCCCCTTCTCACTTCTCTTGTCCTCTGTCCTACAACCCTCATCACAGCTCTTCCCTTCTCACTTCTCCTCTTGTCCTCCTCTTCACTAACCTTGCTCTTCATTCCCCCACTAGTTACTGTAACCCTGCATCACTCCTCTTAGCCCTTCCACCTTTTTCTCCCTCAATCGCTTCCTTACTGCTCTCTGTCTTTATTCTCACATCACCCTCCATTTTGCTCTTTACTCCCCCACTCCTCATTACTCCTCATCATCATTACTCCTCCACTCCTCATTCTCATTACTCCTCATCCTCATTACTCCTCCACTCATCATTTCTCCTCATCCTCTTTACGCCTCATGCTCTTTACGCATCATCCTCATTACTCCTCCACTCATCCTCATCACTCCTCATCCTCTTTACACCTCATCATCCTTACTCCTCCCCTCATCCTCATTCATCCCCATTACTCCTCATCCTCATTACTCCTCATCCTCATTACTCCTCCCCTCATCCTCATTAATCCTCATTACTCCTCATCCTCAATACTCCTCATCATCATTATTCCTACACTCCTTGTCCTCTTTACTCCTCATGCTCTTTACTCCTCCACTCCTCATCCTTATTGCTCCTCATCCTCATTACTCCTCATCCTCTTTACGCCTCCACTCCTCATTCTCATTACTCCTCATCCTCATTACTCATCATCCTTATTTCTCCTACACTCTTCCTCTTTACTTCTCCACTCCTCGTCCATATTACTCCTCATCCACATTACTCCTCATCCTCATTACTCCTCATCCTCTTTACTCCTCCACTTCTCATCCTCATTACTCCTCATCCTCTTTACTCCTCCACTCCTCATCATCATTACTCCTCATTCTCATTACTCCTCATCCTCTTTAATCCTAATCCTCTACGCCTCATCCTCTTTACTCTTCATGCTCTTTACGCATCATCCTCATTACTCCTCCACTTATCCTCATCACTCCTCATCCTCTTTACACCTCATCCTCCTTACTCCTCCCCTCATCCTCATTCATCCCCATTACTCCTCATCCTCATTACTCCTCCCCTCATCCTCATTAATCCTCATTACTCCTCATCCTCAATACTCCTCATCATCATTATTCCTACACTCCTTGTCCTCTTTACTCCTCATGCTCTTTACTCCTCCACTCCTCATCCTTATTGCTCCTCATCCTCATTACTCCTCATCCTCTTTACGCCTCCACTCCTCATTCTCATTACTCCTCATCCTCATTACTCCTCATCCTTATTTCTCCTCCACTCTTCCTCTTTACTTCTCCACTCCTCGTCCATATTACTCCTCATCCTCATTACTCCTCATCCTCTTTACTCCTCCACTTCTCATCCTCATTACTCCTCATCCTCTTTACTCCTCCACTCCTCATCATCATTACTCCTCATTCTCATTACTCCTCATCCTTTTTACTCCTAATCCTCTTTACTCCTCTAAACCTCATCCTCTTTACTCCTCATCCTCTTTACTCCTCTACTCCTCATCCTCTTTACTCTTCATCCTCATTACTCCTCTCCTCTTTACTCCTCTACTCCTCATCCTCATTACTTCTCATCCTCATTAGTCCTCCACTCTTCATCCTCTTTACTCCTCATCCTCTTTACTCCTCCACTCCTCATCCTCGTTACTCCTTATCCTCTTTACTCATCCTCATTACTCCTCCACTCCTCATCCTCATTACTCCTCATCCTGTTTACTCCTCATCCTCATTACTCCTCATCCTCTTTACTCCTTATCCTTTTCACTCATCCTCTTTACTCATCCACTCCTCATTCTCTGTCACTCAGTTATGTTCTTCTCCTCTCTATACTCACATCACCCCTATAACCTCTCAACAGACTGCTGTCTGCTCCATTAAAACATCACCCCTATAACCTCTCAACAGACTGCTGTCTGCTCCATTAAAACATCACCCCCATGACCTCTCAACAGACTGCTGTCTGCTCCATTAAAACATCACCCCCATAACCTCTCAACAGACTGCTGTTTGCTCCATTAAAACATCACCCCTATAACCTCTCAACAGACTGCTGTCTGCTCCATTGAAACATCACACCTATAACCTCTCAACAGACTGCTGTCTGCTCCATTAAAACATCACCCCTATAACCTCTCAACAGACTGCTGTCTGCTCCATTAAAACATCACCTCCATAACCTCTCAACAGACTGCTGTCTGCTCCATTAAAACATCACCCCCATAACATCTCAACAGACTGCTGTCTGCTCCATTAAAACATCACCTCCCAACAGACTGCTGTCTGCTCCATTAAAACATCACCCCCATAACTTCTCAACAGACTGCTGTCTGCTCCATTAAAACATCACCTCCATAACATCTCAACAGACTGCTGTCTGCTCCATTAAAACATCACCTCCATAACCTCTCAACAGACTGCTGTCTGCTCCATTAAAACATCACCTCCATAACATCTCAACAGACTGCTGTCTGCTCCATTAAAACATCACCTCCATAACCTCTCAACAGACTGCTGTCTGCTCCATTAAAACATCACCCTTATAACCTCTCAACAGACTGCTGTCTGCTCCATTAAAACATCACCTCCATAACCTCTCAACAGACTGCTGTCTGCTCCATTAAAACATCACCTCCATAACATCTCAACAGACTGCTGTCTGCTCCATTAAAACATCACCCTTATAACCTCTCAACAGACTGCTGTCTGCTCCATTAAAACATCACCTCCATAACCTCTCAACAGACTGCTGTCTGCTCCATTAAAACATCACCTCCATAACATCTCAACAGACTGCTGTCTGCTCCATTAAAACATCACCTCCATAACATCTCAACAGACTGCTGTCTGCTCCTTTAAAACATCACCTCCATAACATCTCAACAGACTGCTGTCTGCTTAAACCATATATGAGACATGCTCTCTAAGTGGCCACCAATCACATCAATACACACAGCTTCCTGCGTCAGTACACACTGTGCAGCAATGCTCCGGCAATTGTCCATGTGATTGGAGTGACCGAATTTAAAGGGCAACAAATTGGAACAAAAGCATTTCATCTTTAATGCCCAGATGTGTTGGCAAACGAGCTACAAGCCAATACATGCATATAAGGTTCAAAGTGGCAAGCTTTATGGTTTAGGACACTCAAGCCTATTGGATTCACAAGTCTTTGTTTGTCTAAAAGTGTTTACAAAAAAAGGCGCAAAGAGTTTTAGACACACAAGCATATGTTGTTCGAGTCGCGCTACTGAAGGCAATTTTCCAGTTTTGATTCCGTTTACATTTCATCATGGAGGGGAAGACCCACAGAAGAACATACACAGAATCTGTGTAAACAGCATACGTTCATCCCCGGTGGACTTCTCAAAACGTTAATGAGAGAAACAGGTTCAATGAGTTCATCTGTACGTTAATGAACAATCATGATTCCAATAGTACCCTTTTGATAGAAAATGCTTGCCTGCTGACAGTTGATTGCCGTAGGCTTCGCTGTAATGTGAAAAAGATGCCGTGAGTGATAATACACTGGTCTCACATTTTAAACAGTACAAACATAAACAGCCTATAGGTTCACGGTATTTACCTAATACACCCCTCGGGAATTCCTCGCTTGCCGCTTGATTGAATAGCGTCCCCCTTAACTGTAACAGTTTTTGACAGAATCTGAGGGGGCCTATATGTGTTGGGTTAAAGGAAAATGGGGTGATTTGCTCGAATTACCAGCGAGCTACTGCGAGGGCCAGAAAGATAAACTCGCAGCCGCCTCGGGAGGCGGAAATAGAGCCGCCGAATGTGTATCCATTTATCACTTCTGGAATTATGGCGATTTGAGCTGGAATTACACCCGTTCCCCTTGTCAAAATGGATGTTTGGTATATCCGGCGCTTGGAAACCTTCAAGGTTTAAGTGGTTAGAACAACTGGCGCGAGACAGCGGGGAGGATAGCTGATTAACAAGCCCCTTGCTGGGCACTGAGCTCATAATTTGAGCTCATTGAGGAGTTATGCAGTGAAGTCAGCTGGAACAGGATGGATGGTGGCACAGGACTGTGTTCCTGCAGACTTTACATAGAATTCCTCTGGTAGGGTGTTGTGTTTTGGAAACCACGTAGTTTACACCAAAACCTCTGCTTTCTAAACTGCCCTGTAAGGTTGAGAAAAATAGGCATTTCAATAGAGAGAGGGAGTAGAGAGGGAGGGAGTGGGGAGAGAGAGGGAGTAGAGAGGGAAGGAGTGGGGAGAGAGAGGGGAGAGAGAGGGAGGGAGTAGGGGGAGAGGGAGGGAGTGGGGAGAGAGAGAGAGAGAGAGAGAGAGAGAGGGGGAGTGGGGAGAGAGGGAGGGGGTGGGGAGAGAGGGAGGGAGTGGGGAGAGAGAGGGAGGGAGGGAGGGAGTAGAGAGAGGGAGGGAGGGAGTGGGGAGAGAGAGGGAGGGAGTGGGGAGAGGGAGGGAGTGGGGAGAGAGGGAATGGGGAGAGAGAGGGAGGGCGTGAGGAGAGAGAGAGAGGGAGGGAGTGGGGAGAGAGAGGGAGGGAGGGAGTGAGGAGAGAGGGAGGGAGTGAGGAGAGAGAGGGAGGGAGGGAGTGAGGAGAGAGGGAGGGAGTGGGGAGAGAGAGGGAGGGAGTGGGGAGAGAGAGAGGGAGGGAGGGAGTGAGGAGAGAGGAGGAGGGAGTGGGGAGAGAGAGAGGGAGGGAGGGAGGGAGTGAGGAGAGAGGGAGGGAGTGGGGAGAGAGAAAGAGAGGGAGGGGGAGGGAGAGAGACCACACACCAACATTCTCATCCAGGGTTGGAGTTACTACAGCCCTTTGTATGAATAACATTAGCTGCTCACTCCGTGTGCTTGGGTTTACAGGAAGCCCACCAGGGCAGGAAAGCAAGCGTGGGATAGATCATCTCCTTCAACCCTTTTTGGTGCTATTGCCAGGACTGAAGCAGGAAACCTGAATGGAATTAGGGAATCATTGGTTTCCTCCTCCCCTTTCGATACTGGTTGGGAGGAGGACTATTTCTTTCTAAGTCTGTGTTTTGTAAACAACTCTGGAACAAAACATTCCCAATAAAATAAATGAGTGAGAATTTGACACTTTTCCCAACGGGCAAATCTTGTTGAAATGACGAATTTACATTTATGCGTGATTTAGCAGGATTTAGTTATTCAGAGTTAGGATGTAATTTACTAGCTCGTTAGTAAGTAAGCGTTTCGTATACAAGGAGGATACATGTTTAACATTCACTAATTGGCTGATGGAGGGATGAAGATATTAGATCAAATGAAGGGATGAATTGTAGTTGTATGGAGATTTAATAAGGAGAGCCCAAATAAAGAACCACGGTGTCATTATTAAATGTAACGTGGACAAGCTGTATGATGTAGTGAAGTACATGATGACCGTCAAATACAGAAACTAGCAGCATTAATATATCAAATTCTCATTAATATATGCGCGCACACACACACACACACACACATGGTTGGGCCCGAAGACTGTAAGAAATTTGCATAGCAATAACTCCATTCCCTTGTGAAACACTAACCAGGTTTCCATCTTACCTTTTTAATGCGAGTAAAGTACATGTCGTCTGATGGAAACCGCTAATTTGCGGGTAAACACGGTGATGAACTTCACAGGGTGGTGAAAGTGCACGGTGATGAACTTCACAGGGTGGTGAAAGTGCACGGTGATGAACTTCACAGGGTGGTGAAAGTGCACGGTGATGAACTTCACAGGGTGGTGAAAGTGCACGGTGACGAGCTTGATGCTCCTTTCCAATCAATATCCAGGGTCTTATTCTGGTGACATGAGGATTGACACTTGGCTGCTGCTTATTTTTATTTGTCAATCTTGCTCTTTTGTCTCTAATAATGTCATCATGCAGGTTATACCCTCTGTATGTGTGAGCTGTTGGCTAGAGCACATGTACCAAAACCAGAGTGGGCACCTCGCTGTATCACGCAACACACAGAGTGTAAAATGGGATGGAAACACATTTAATTTATATTTCTTGTATTCGGTACATGGGAATTATATTTATATCATAAGCTATATTTATGTGCACTATGTCATCACGCAACTATGTTTCCGCAACACGGAAACACATCTCTGGTGGGAAAAATGAGCATATTGTTTTTCTGCAGATGTTAGAAATTTTAAATTCAAATGTGTCAACAATTGTATGGAGATCTAGCTACTGACACATCCATCATATCATTCCCCACAGAGTCTTACACACAAAGGCACAAGCACAGCATGCAGGGCTGACATTATTTTTCTGTTCACTTCTTCTTTGTTTTATCTCCATTTTGATAACCACAACAGTCTTCCGAGTATGACCGACTCGACCAGCCAATCTGTCTGCGATTTTTGTTGAGTAATTGAAAAAGAAGGGCATCAGCTCTCTCACAGTTCGATAGATGTTTGTTCATTGTCCTCTAGCTCGTTCTAAAGCCGAACAGCTTCAAGAAGGTCAATGCCAACGTCAGAATCAGACACCGCTGACCATTCTGCCTCTTCACAAACAAAATGTCAGTCCCCCCCACAAAAATACACACAAGTCTATCTCCATCGTCCCAATCTCCCAGCACCAGTCCGATAAACCCTGAAATCGTCCTTTTGGAGCTCTTATCTCAAGTCTCCACATTCAGCAATGGAGTAGATGGTGAAGTCCCAGTCGCCCCCCTCTCTCCTTGGTGTTGTGTGAGGGAGCAGACCATGTCTCTCTCCAGAGAGGCTTGTAGTAGCTTCCCAACGTGTCATCCCATGCCACCAGCTTGTACTTATCGCAGCACCACGACGCCAGACCAGAGTCACTGTCTCTGACCCTAGGTCAATCTTTAAGAGTGCTCTCTAATAGAGTCGGACGCACCTCTGGACACCCCCCTCAGGGCTCAGACACAAGCGATCTTCCTCATGATAAGAAAGCTGTACGGCGGGATAAAATGCTGAGCAGTGAACTCGGTACCATTTTGCCAGTGCAAAGGTTAAGAGTTGGCTTGTGTATCAGCAAAGATTATGTAGGGGGCTCGGTGGGTGGTGTAGGGGGCTCGGTGGGTGGTGTAGGGGGCTCGGTGGGTGATGTAGGGGGCTCGGTGGGTGATGTAGGGGGCTCGGTGGGTGATGTAGGGGGCTCGGTGGGTGATGTAGGGGGCTCGGTGGGTGGTTTCGGGGGCTCGGTGGGTGATGTAGGGGGCTCGGTGGGTGATGTAGGGGGCTCGGTGGGTGATGTAGGGGGCTCGGTGGGTGGCGTAGGGGGCTCGGTGGGTGGCGTAGGGGGCTCGGTGGGTGGCGTAGGAGGCTCGGTGGGTGATGTAGGTGGCTCGGTGGGTGGCGTAGGGGGTTCGGTGGGTGATGTAGGGGGCTCGGTGGGTGATGTAGGGGGCTCGGTGGGTGATGTAGGGGGTTCGGTGGGTGATTTAGGGGTTTCGGTGGGTGATGTAGGGGGCTCGGTGGGTGACGTAGGGGGCTCGGTGGGTGACGTAGGGGGCTCGGTTGGTGATGTAGGGGGCTCGGTGTGTGATGTAGGGGGTTCGGTGGGTGATGTAGGGGGCTCGGTGGGTGACGTAGGGGGCTCGGTGGGTGACGTAGGGGGCTCGGTGGGTGGCGTAGGGGGCTCTGTGGGTGATGTAGGGGGCTCGGTGGGTGGTGTAGGGGGCTGGGTGGGTGACGTAGGGGGCTCGGTGTAGGACATCTACACCACCCGATGTCACAGGAAGGCCATAAAGATCATCATCAAGGACAACAACCACCCGAGCCAGGCCCTGTTCACCCCGCTATCATTCAGAAGGCGAGGTCAGTACAGGTGCATCAAAGCAGGGACTGAGAGACTGAAAAACAGCTTCTATCTCAAGGCCATCAGACTGTTAAACAGCCACCACAAACATTTGAGTGGCTGCTGCCAACACACTGACTCAACTCCAGCCACTTTAATAATGGGAATTGATGGACATTGATGTAATATATATCACTAGCCACTTTAAACAATGCTACTTAATATAATGTTTACATACCCTACATTACTCATCTCATATGTATATACTGTACTCTATATCATCTACTGCATCTTTATGTAATACATGTATCACTAGCCACTTTAAACTATGCCACTTTGTTTACATACCCTACATTACTCATCTCATATGTATATACTGTACTCGATACCATCTACTGTATCATGCCTATGCTGCTCTGTACCATCACTCATTCATATATCTTTATGTACATTTTCTTTATCCCTTTACACTTAGTAGGTAGTAGTTTTGGTAGTTTTGGAATTGTTAGGTTAGATTACTCGTTGGTTATTACTGAATTTCGCTACACTCGCATTAACATCTGCTAACCATGTGTATGTGACAAATAAATTTGATTTGATTTGAAGCGTGTAATATAGTTTTCTAGCAAAGACCAACGCAGTACCAACTGTAAATAAATCAATAGTTTAATTCCACAAGATGGTTGACCAAGATGGTTACCTAGTTCAAGTTGTGGCTAGCTGGCTAACTAAATTACCAGCTAATTTTGCGCACTGCGCATCACTACCCATGAAGCATCGTTACCCAGCACTCCACAAAAACTGTCTCAGAGCGAGTGACGTCACCTATTGAAACACTACTAGCTTGCACCGCTAACTAGCTAGCCATTTCACACCGGTTACAACAGCATGGAAGGTTCTTTTGAAATATGCCCTCCTGTGACTGTGGGGCTCAACATTGATTCATGAAGTAACATCCCCAGATAGTGTAGAGAGAAATTACATCCTTAATGCCAGAGAGCATTACTTCACAGATGGCTACAGTACATATCATTTGATTCTGTAATGGTTTTCTTGGAACATACCATATTAATCCTAATCCTCGCTGTATGTCTCTGTCGTGTTTTAAACCCGGTAATGTTTGCTGTTCCAAATCCTTTCCTGAGTTAAACCTCTCGGGAAATAACCAGAGTAAATCAGATGTACTGTATGTTTTTGGATATGGCAGACGTGTGCCTCTCGCTTAATACCTCATCTTTATACACACATCGCCGCTACATGTCTACAGTAACTAGAAAATAAGACCATTAGTCACAGTTCACTACATTTTCACAATTGGTTTCACAATACTATATACAGTACCAGAACTGTATTGAAATAGTATAATAGTATACGAAATCGCTCAAATACTTTTAGTCGCTGTTTGAGCCAGCCTGGAGTGCCAGAAGGTCAAACTTTACAGTGAAAGTGTCCGTCAGTTGGAATCCATAGTAATTCATAAGGCGACCTTATTTCGAGATCAACTGCACATTACAACTTACTTCAATGTTCTTCTATTGAAAAATGTACATATCATGTCAGCTACACATTATTTAGATGTGTCTTCATGAAATGATGTCAGCCATCTCTCTGTACTGGGGCCTTGCCTCAGAAGACAGCTGGCTCTCATGCCCTTAGCAACTGTTCCCCGGGATGTTTTAATGTTTAATTCATCATGTTGGAGGCATAATTGAGTTGATGTGGGCAGGAAGTAAATACGACTCTTTGTCCCTTCCCTGTAGAACGTCTGCAGTACGTTGTGGTGCACTGTGGGGACAACTTGTCACTCAAAGCTGGATGGTGCAGTCGACGGGACCAGGTGTGGTGAGGACAAGGTGAGTGTAGACACTTCCTGGGACCAGGTTGGGTGAGGACTAGGTGAGTGTAGACACTTCCTGGGACCAGGTGTGGTGAGGACTAGGTGAGTGTAGACACTTCCTGGGACCAGGTGGGGTGAGGACTAGGTGAGTGTAGACACTTCCTGGGACCAGGTGGGGTGAGGACTAGGTGAGTGTAGACACTTCCTGGGACCAGGTGGGTTGAGGACAAGGTGAGTGTAGACACTTCCTGGGACCAGGTTGGGTGAGGACAAGGTGAGTGTGGACACTTCCTGGGACCAGGTGGGGTGAGGACTAGGTTATTGTAGACACTTCCTGGGACCAGGTGTGGTGAGGACTAGGTGATTGTAGACACTTCCTGGGACCAGGTTGGGTGAGGACTAGGTGAGTGTAGACACTTCCTGGGACCAGGTTGGGTGAGGACTAGGTGAGTGTAGACACTTCCTGGGACCAGGTTGGGTGAGGACAAGGTGAGTGTAGACACTTCCTGGGACCAGGTTGGGTGAGGACAAGGTGAGTGTAGACACTTCCTGGGATCAGGTGGGGTGAGGACTAGGTGAGTGTAGACACTTCCTGGGACCAGGTGGGGTGAGGACTAGGTGAGTGTAGACACTTCCTGGGACCAGGTTGGGTGAGGACTAGGTGAGTGTAGACACTTCCTGGGACCAGGTGGGGTGAGGACTAGGTGAGTGTAGACACTTCCTGGGACCAGGTTGGGTGAGGACTAGGTGAGTGTAGACACTTCCTGGGACCAGGTGGGGTGAGGACTAGGTGAGTGTAGACACTTCCTGGGACCAGGTGGGGTGAGGACTAGGTGAGTGTAGACACTTCCTGGGACCAGGTTGGGTGAGGACTAGGTGAGTGTAGACACTTCCTGGGACCAGGTGGGGTGAGGACTAGGTGAGTGTAGACACTTCCTGGGACCAGGTTGGGTGAGGACTAGGTGAGTGTAGACACTTCCTGGGACCAGGTGGGGTGAGGACTAGGTGAGTGTAGACACTTCCTGGGACCAGGTGGGGTGAGGACTAGGTGAGTGTAGACACTTCCTGGGACCAGGTGGGGTGAGTACTAGGTGAGTGTATTTTATTCTCTTGATTTTCCTCCTCGTTACCAGGATGACTTGAGGAGTTAGGTAAAAAACCTATCAATTTTAGAATTGCTAGCCCAATGTTGCTGTTTTTGGTAGTATGTTTGTAATCGTGCACTGGAGACTGTGTTTTTGTACCCCCAAACATAAGGAAAAGAGGAGTTAGTTCATGAAGACCTAGAAGATTATAAATCACAATGCTTCACTGAGCATCCAAATGAACTATTGAAATGTGTGATTGTCAGTGGTGCTTTGACGGGGAGTGTGTGGCGGTGGGACACCAGCCTGAGAGCGTCAAAGGGGGCTGGGCTCCATGGAGCGAGTGGTCTGCCTGTTCCAGAACCTGTGGGGCCGGAGTTCAGAACGCCCAGAGGGACTGCGTCAACCCAGTGTAAGTCCTAATGGATTAGTCTACGCACCTGCACCGGAGAATTAGAATTAGTAGAACGCACATTCAAATTCAAAGCAACATTCTGTGGTGTGAACACCGGAGGGTACACTATCTTGTGTTATTATCTGGTTTCAGATGTATTTTTAAAGCAGAACACCAAGGGGCTCTCCCAGGAGGGGCACTGCTTACTGTTAGTATATAGTTTATGCTGTTGACTTATCAGTACTAAACAGGGACTTAAATAACCCTTAAAGGTACACTCTTAAATCTCTGTTTTCACCCACTATGAGGCACTAACATTACTATTTGTAAATAGTTGTTGGGTACTTGCCAATGTAACTACCTCTGATTATTTTAATTCTGTGTTAACGACCCCAAAGCCAAAGATGAGAGGGCTGTTTTTAGGGTAGTTACCACAGAATACTGTTAACAAACAGTGGTAGAAGAAGGCCTGCACGTTTAAAAGCACAAAATATAAATTTGTCTGTGGACATCGGTGTGTTTTTAAAAAACATTTATTTCACCTTTATTTAACCAGGTAGGCTAGTTGAGAACAAGTTCTCATTTGCAACTGCGACCTGGCCAAGATAAAGCATAGCAGTTCGACACATACAACAACACAGAGTTACACATGGAATGAACAAAACATACAGTCAATAATACAGTAGAAAAAAAAGTCTATATACAGTGAGTGCAAATGAGGTAAGATAAGGGAGTTAAGGCAATAAATAGGCCATGGTGGCGAAGTAATTACAATATGGCAATTAAACACTGGAATGGTAGATGTGCAAGTAGAGATACTATGGTGCAAAAGGAGCAAAATAAATACAGTATGGGGATGAGGTAGATAGATTGGCTGTATACAGATGGGCTATGAACAGGTGCAGTGATCTGTGAGCTGCTCTGACAGCTGGTTCTTAAAGCTAGTGAGGGAGATGGGAATCTCCAGCTTCAGTGATTTTTGCAGTTCATTCCAGTCAGTGGCAGCAGAGAACGGGAAGGAAAGGCGACCAAAGGAGGAATTGGCTTTGGGGGTGACCAGTGAGATATACCTGCTGGAGCGTGTGCTACGAGTGGGTGCTGCTATGGTGACCAGCGAGCTGAGATAGGGCGGGGCTTTACCTAGCAGAGACTTGTAGATAACCTGTAGCCAGTGGGTTTGGCGACAAGTATGAAGCGAGGGCCAGCCAACGCGTGTTTGGACGTGAGCCAAGACCGATGTCCAGGTACTGTACGTATCAGATATTCCAGTGGACTATACATGCAGACCATGCTCCATCAGACCATGCTCCATCAGACCATGCTCCATCAGACCATGTTCCATCAGTCCATGCTCCATCAGACCATGCTCCATCAGACCATGCTCCATCAGACCATGCTCCATCAGACCATGCTCCATCAGACCATGCTCCATCAGACCATGCTCCATCAGACCATGCTCCATCAGTCCATGCTCCATCAGACCATGCTCCATCAGACCATGCTCCATCAGACCATGCTCCATCAGACCATGCTCCATCAGACCATGCTCCATCAGATCATGCTCCATCAGACCATGCTCCATCAGACCATGCTCCATCAGACCATGTTCCATCAGACCATGTTCCATCAGACCATGCTCCATCAGACCATGCTCCATCAGACCATGTTCCATCAGACCATGCTCCATCAGTCCATGCTCCATCAGACCATGCTCCATCAGACCATGCTCCATCAGACCATGCTCCATCAGACCATGCTCCATCAGTCCATACTCCATCAGACCATGCTCCATCAGACCATGCTCCATCAGTCCATACTCCATCAGACCATGCTCCATCAGACCATGCTCCATCAGACCATGCTCCATCAGACCATGCTCCATCAGACCATGCTCCATCTTAGTTAACAGAACACATTTAATCCATGTATGACACATTTCTGTGAACCATGTCACTTATTGAACACAGAGTATCACCACCCTACCAAAGCCTTACTTGGCTAATATGTTAGGAACTGAATACTCTTCTCATTCATTCTCATTCAATATAGTCATCATTTTTTAAATCATTATAGTTGTTGGATATTGAGTGGAGTCGTTTTCAAATAGAGTCCAAGGTCTGTTCATCCAAAAACGTATTTCTGTGGTACCTTATTTACTGTCTTGTTGCCGTGTTTGTGTTGCTCTGCTTGGAGGCGTAGGCCTATTCTGACTTGCCTCTTCATTTGTGCATGGCATTGACGCTCAAATCCAGTGCTTAGACAAAGAGAGTGTTCTTGCGTTTTGAAATAAACCGTGTAGTGCTCAATATAATTTTATTTTATATTTTTCCACTTTTATCTTTCTTATTTGTTGGAATATTGTCCTTTTTGAGGATCTCTGTTCTACCCTCCTGGATCTGTTCCTGGATCCTGGCTCTAGACAAAGACACCGTGTTCAGTATATGAGCCAACAGGGGCCTCCTGGCTCACTGTGTTAGACAAAGACACGGTATTCAGTATATGAGCCATCAGGGGCTTCGTTTCTAAAATGTATTTAGCTTTTATACAAATAGTCTGCGTATGTTCACTACTCAATTTATGAAACGTCTATATTCTTTATGTTGTATAAGTCACACATGTAAGCATGTTTATTTTTATTTACACTACATGCAAAATAAAATGAAGTTCATCGTTTATGAATCAAAACGCTGGCATCGATTTTCACGTGCGCCCAGTTTATGATGAAATGTGTACCTAAGAACATTTAGGCCCCAGTCAGGCTGAACTGCCACCTGTTTCTGTGCTCAACGGGAACCACCAGAGACGAGGCAAAGAGTAGCACTGGCAGACATTTTGATTGATCCAATAGGATTGTGTTAGGAGTTCATAGTTTCCCGAGATGGAAGAGAGTAGCACTGGCAGACATTTTGATTGATCCAATAGGATTGTGTTAGGAGTTCATAGTTTCCCGAGATGGAAGAGAGAGAAGTGGCAGACATTTTGATTGATGGGATCCAATAGGATTGTGTTAGGAGTTCATAGTTTCCCGAGATGGAAGAGAGAGAAGTGGCAGACATTTTGATTGATGGATCCAATAGGATTGTGTTAGGAGTTCATAGTTTCCCGAGATGGAAGAGAGTAGCACTGGCAGACATTTTGATTGATGAATCCAATAGGATTGTGTTAGGAATCAAATCAAATCAGATCAAATTTTATTTGTCACATACACATGGTTAGCAGATGTTAATGCGAGTTTAGCGAAATGCTTGTGCTTCTAGTTCCGACAATGCAGTAATAACGAACAAGTAATCTAACTAACAATTCCAAAAAAACTACTGTTTTATACACAGTGTAAGGGGATAAGGAATATGTACATAAGGATATATGAATGAGTGATGGTACAAAGCAGCATAGGCAAGATACAGTAGATGATATCGAGTACAGTATAACATATGAGATGAGTATGTAAACCAAGTGGCATAGTTAAAGTGGCTAGTGATACATGTATTACATAAGGATGCAGTCGATGATATAGAGTACAGTATATACATATGCATATGAGATGAATAATGTAGGGTAAGTAACATTATATAAGGTAGCATTGTTTAAAGTGGCTAGTGATATATTTACATAATTTCCCATCAATTCCCATTATAAGTGGCTGGAGTTGAGTCAGTGTCATTGACAGTATGTTGGCAGCAGCCACTCAATGTTAGTGGTGGCTGTTTAACAGTCTGATGGCCTTGAGATAGAAGCTGTTTTTCAGTCTCTCGGTCCCAGCTTTGATGCACCTGTACTGACCTCGCCTTCTGGATGACAGCGGGGTGAACAGGCAGTGGCTCGGGTGGTTGATGTCCTTGATGATCTTTATGGCCTTCCTGTAGCATCGGGTGGTGTAGGTGTCCTGGAGGGCAGGTAGTTTGCCCCCGGTGATGCGTTGTGCAGACCTCACTACCCTCTGGACAGCCTTACGGTTGAGGGCGGTGCAGTTGCCATACCAGGCGGTGATACACCCCGCCAGGATGCTCTCGATTGTGCATCTGTAGAAGTTTGTGAGTGCTTTTGGTGACAAGCTGAATTTCTCCAGCCTCCTGAGGTTGAAGAGGCGCTGCTTCTTCACGATGCTGTTAGGAGTTCATAGTTTCCCGACATGGGGAAGAGAGAGAAGTGGCAGACATTTTGATTGATGGGATCCAATAGGATTGTGTTAGGAGTTCATAGTTTCCCGAGATGGAAGAGAGAGAAGTGGCAGAAAAGGCAGCGCTGTGCTGTTGGGGCTACTGGAGGACTGGCATTGGGCAGTGGTGTAAAGTACTTAAGTAAAAATACTTTAAAGTACTACTGAAATAGTTTTTTTGAGTATCTGTACCTTACTTTACTATTTATATTTATGACAACTTTTACTTTTTACTTCACTACATTCCTGAAGACAATTGTACTTTTTAGTCCATACATTCTCCATGACAACCAGAAGTACTTGTTACATTTTGAATGCTTGCTTAGCAGGACAGGAAAATGGTTCAATTTCCATTACAATGCCTTATAATAGAGGAGAGAACTCACTTGAGGACCACTTGAAGAGTATTAGCATTCATAAGAGGAGTGTCTCTGATTGCAGTTATCATTGGTTGTGTTGGTAAGGACTTCACCGCATCATCACTTATGTCATCCCTTTATTTTCAATGACCAATGAACATGAAATGCACATTATGTTCACAAAATAACATCACCACCATCGAATGACAGAATCTGTCATTTAAGTTCGCGCTGTAGTCTCATTTTCACCTCATTTATCACCTGATTTACTTAAAGGCCCAGTGCAGTCAAAAACTAGATTTCCCTGTGATTTTATATGTAATTCCACACTGAGTTGGAATAATGCTTTTAAATGATGAAAATGATGATAATGGCCTTTTAGTGTAAGATCTGTTTGAAAAGACTTCCTGAAATGTCAGCCTGTTTTGGTGGGATGGCCAGGCTTGTAAAAGATACTGTATCTATGTCAATGTGAGTCACCCGTGTTGAGCCCCCCCCTGGTTATCACAGGCCTTACAGCCACCTGAAAATACTATTATCATCCATTTAAAGACATGCCTGTTTGTCCACTAACAGGATGACACTCCACTCTACTCTCTCCTCTCCTCCAGTCCCAAGTACGGAGGGAAGTACTGCGTGGGGGAGCGAAGGCGCTACAAGATCTGTAACAGCACCCGTTGCCCCCCCAACCAGCCCTCCTTCAGACTCATCCAGTGCAGTCACTTTAACACCATGCTTTACAAGGGCAAGTTCTACAAATGGGTGCAGGTCAACAACAGAGGTGAGTGTGCGTTGTTCTAGCTAGATACTGTAACATAAACTCTTACACCCCAAAGTAACTAAATAACACAGAATACATTTCCAGATGTTCGATTTTAGCCTGTATGTTTTGTCAACTTTAGAGTGACAGTGCAAACGAGGAAAATACAAAATGTCACTTCATCAACATTCAACACAACCGTTCATTGTTCGACATCCAAAGGCCTGTAGCCATTTCATGTCAATAAAGCAGGTGATGGGAGTTGCGTATTTGTTGCCTTCCAAACCCCATTGTGAAGAAATTCAATTTGCATTCCAAATTCCATTATAGCCATGACATTTCTGTCTATTGACTGAAATGTTGGTTTGAGATCCATTGTAGAGCACAAACACATGTGGAGCAAGACAGACAGTGTGTCTCATTCTGGTATGAATCATTTTTTCATCTATTCACCTGGAACTATGAAAAGTGTGCAAGCCAACTATTGTTTGGCATGCCAATAAGGCATCCTTTTACAACAGCACTTAGTAATATTTAACTGTACAGTGTGTGCTATGTTTATCAGGAATAGAACGAGGAAACGGCTTAAAGTAAGTAATGTAATACGTTAACATTTCTCAGTTTACTACCGTGAAGAGACAAGGTTGGAAAACCATGATTAATTGTCGAAATAGAAATGTTCTCATTGGAAACCCTTCTATACCATTATATACAGTATCGCACAGCAGCTCCTTGTGTTCCCAGTTTGTAATTTACTATGTTATCAGCCTGAAGAATGTTGAGACACGGGACACCGACCAGATTAGCCCTAGCTAAATGAACGTGGGGGTGACGATAACGTTAAGCCTGAGTTAAGGTTACACGGGTCTGTGCAGTGTCAGTAATCTGCAGAGTGGTATTGCTCTGACAGTGGATGTGTTAAATACAGGACCGAATATGTAAACAAGAGTAATACTTGAACCCTACAGTGCCTTCGGAAAGTATTCAGACCCCTTGACTTTTCCACATTTTGTACATTACAGCTTTATTCTAAAACGGATTAATTATTGTTGTTTTTTCTCAGCAATCTACACATAATGACAAAGTGAAAACAGGTTTTGTAGACATTTTGACTCATTTATTAAAAATTAAAAACAGATACCTTATTTACATAAGTATTCAGACCCTTTGCTATGAGACTGGAAACTGAGCTCAGGTGCATCCTGTTTCCATTGATCATCCTTGAGATGTTTCTACAACTTGATTGGAGTCCACCTGTGGTAAATTCAAGTGATTGGACATGATTTGGAAAGGCACACACCTGTCTATATAAGGTCCCACAATTGACAGTGCATGTCAGAGCAAAAACCAAGCCATGAGGTCGAAGGAATTGTCCGTAGACCTCCAAGACACGATTATGTTGAGGCACAGGTCTGGGGAAGGGTACCAAAACATTTCTGCAGCATTGAAGTTCCTCAAGAACACAGTGGCCTCCATCATTCTTAAATGGAAGAAGTTTAGAACCACCAAGACTCTTCCTAGTGTCTGGCTGCCTGGCCAAACTGAGCAATCGGGGGAGAAGGACCTTGGTCAGGGAGGTGACGAACAACCTGATGGTCACTCTGACAGAGCTCTAGAGTTCCTCTGTGGAGATGGAAGAACCTTCCAGAAGGACAACCATCTTTGCAGTACTTCATCAATCAGGCCTTTATGGTAGAGTGGCCAGACGGAAGCCACTCCTCAGTAAAATACACATGACAGCCCGCTTGGAGTTTGCCAAAAGGCACTTAGACTCTTACCATGAGAAACAAGATTATCTGGTCTGATGAAACCAATATTGAACTCTTTGGCCTGAATGCCAAACATCACATCTGGAGGAAACCTGGCACCATCCCTACAGTGAATGGTGGTGGCAGCATCATGCTGTCGGGATGTTTTTCAGTGGCAAGGACTGGGAGACTAGTTGGAATCGAGGCAAAGATGAACAGAGAAAAGTACAGAGAAATCCTTGATGAAAACCTGCTCCAGAACGCTCAGGACCTTAGACTGGGACCAAGGTTCACTTTCCAACAGGACAATGACCCTAAGCACAAGGCCAAGACAACGCATGAGTGGCTTTGGAACAAGTCTCTGAATGTCCTTGAGTGACCCAGCAAGAGCCCGGTCTTGAACCAGATCAAACATCTCTGGAGAGACGTGGAAATAGCTGTGCAGCAACATTCCCCCATCCAACCTGACAGAGCTTAAGAGGATCTGCAGAGAAGAATGGAAGAAACTCCCCAAGCGTCATACCGAAGAAGACTTGATGCTGTAATCGCTGCCAAAGGTGCTTCAATATAGTACTGAGTAAAGGGTCAGGAATACTTATGTAAACGTAATATTTCAGTTTTGTCATGACTGGCCTGTGAGGATCAGGTTACAGTGGATCATGGTTCTACAGGGATATCTCTGCCTCCCGCAGAGGGGGAGGTATAGAGGGATTGATGGGGGGGGGGGGGGGGGGGGGGTGTTCATGATACCTCACACCCATTGTAAATCTTAAGGCAGCAGACTAATCCTTTTTCCTTTCATGTTTGGGACTGGAATGTCTGTGTGGCCTTATGGAGAATCTACCTCAGAACTGTAACATGAAATAAATGGACTTTGGGACATTATATTTCATCAACCAAAATGGTGGTAACAATGATAGATGGAATATGAGAATGAATGTTGATTTTTGTGACGTCATTAAAGTTAAATGACAGCGCTATAACGAAAACATTAACTTTAAGAGTTTTCATTAAATATGCATGTTTACATACTGTGCGTTGTGTAGAAAATATCCATACCTCTTTCTACCCTGTGGTATAAAACATGTGAGTTAAGAATTTACATACTTGACTAAGTTGACTGCGCGCTGCAACCCGTGGTCTACGACAAGTCGTGACCCGAGCTGTGACCCCAAAATGCAACACGAGGAAGAGGAAAAGAAACCTCTTAACAATCAATGCTACGATTGAGTACTGTATCTAAGAAGGTGTATCTAAGAAGGTGAATTCAAGAAGGACCAAGCGGTTATTCTCTTCAAGTCATCGGTTGTCTACACGGCCCTCCTACCCAAGCTGGGAGCGTCGACATGGCTGATGAGCCTCCTAAGAAGACCACTCTCACAGAACGAGTGCAAGGAAACAGACATCCAAGAGAAAGGGCATTATGACATCGTGTGGACAATCAGAGACTTACACCTGATAACGAAGGAGACACAGCCATCGAAAGATCAGGGCGTCGGCCAAACCTATCCCACTAAGCGGAACTCGGCCCACGAAGAGATACCCAACGGAGTCCTTCAACACGTAAATACATGCATTATAATTCTGACCCATAAGAGCGGCAATTCGGGGCAAGGTGTCAGGGTTAAACTAAGCATAGTTTACAAATGTATCCAAGTGTGCTTTTATCTTGTGCACTTTCTCTCTCTCTCTTTTTTTCTTTAAATCTCCATCTTGTTTAACACGTGTCATATTGTGTTGGTCTGCTAGGGATCTGTTGCCATTGTATTAAGTTCTAACCAATAACCTAGACTGTTTGTCTAGTGTGTGTATCTTATGTTATCATTTAGCTTGTTAGTAAATAAGTAATCAACTCAATTTGTGCAGTATGGAATGATTTAGTGAGACCCGGGTTTGTGCAGATTTACGAATTATGTGATGTTCAGAATGAGACTGAGGAAATGAATGACTTAGTGACTGCTATGAAATCGATATTCTGATCATCTTTGAGTGATTTCGGGAAACAGTAACTCATTAAACAAACTTTTCCCGTGGTGCCCCAGGATACTGAGTTAATGGTTACAGGATTAATTTAATCACGTAATTATAAAAATAGTTAATTATTCAATAAATAGCATGTCATCACATTAATGATAAATACTTCACAAGTTTTTAGTTGTTGTAAATTAGCAAAAATGTGTAAAAAACTGTTTTTTCTTTGTCATTATGGGGTATTGTGTGTAGATTGATGAAGGAAAAAATGATTTAATCCATTTTAGAATAAGGCTGTGACGTAACAAAATGTGGAAAAAGTCAAGGGGTCTGAGTACTTTCCGAAAAGGGTGTATAACATTGAATTTGTCCCAAAAATGAAATCAAAAGAAAGTATGTTTTGAAGTACCTGTCCTATACAGTGGGGCAAAAAACGTATTTAGTCAGCCACCAATTGTGCAAGTTCTCCCACTTAAAAAGATGAGAGAGGCCTGTACTTTTCATCATAGGTACACTTCAACTATGACAGACAAAATGAGAAAAAAAATCCAGAAAATCACATTGTAGGATTTTTTATGAATTTATTTGCAAATTATGGTGGAAAATAAGTATTTGGTCACCTACAAACAAGCACGATTTCTGGCTCTCACAGACCTGTAACTTCTTCTTTAAGAGGCTCCTCTGTCCTCCACTCGTTACCTGTATTAATGGCACCGGTTTGAAGTTGTTATCAGTATAAAAGACACCTGTCCACAACCTCAAACAGTCACACTCCAAACTCCACTATGGCCAAGACCAAAGAGCTGTCAAAGGACACCAGAAACAAAATTGTAGACCTGCAGGCTGGGAAGACTGAATCTGCAATAGGTAAGCAGCTTGGTTTGAAGAAATCAACTGTGGGAGCAATTATTAGGAAATGGAAGACATACAAGACCACTGATAATCTCCCTCGATCTGGGGCTCCACGCAAGATTTCACCCTGTGGGGTCAAAATGATCACAAGAACGGTGAGCAAAAATCCCAGAACCACACGGGGGGACCTAGTGAATGACCTGCAGAGAGCTGGGACCAAAGTAACAGCCAGTAACACACTACGCCGCCAGGGACTCAAATCGTGCAGTGCCAGACGTGTCCCCCTGCTTAAGCCAGTACATGTCCAGGCCCATCTGAAGTTTGCTAGAGAGCATTTGGATGATCCAGAAGAAGATTGGGAGAATGTCATATGGTCAGATGAAACCAAAATATAACTTTTTGGTAAAAACTCAACTCGTTGTGTTTGGAGGACAAAGAATGCTGAGTTGCATCCAAAGAACACCATACCTACTGTGAAGCATGGGGGTGGAAACATCATGCTTTGGGGCTGTATTTCTGCAAAGGGACCAGGACGACTGATCCGTGTAAAGGAAAGAATGATTGGGGCCATGTATCGTGAGATTTTGAGTGAAAACCTCCTTCCATCAGCAAGGGCATTGAAGATGAAATGTGGCTGGGTCTTTCAGCATGACAATGATCCCAAACACACCGCCCGGGCAACGAAGGAGTGGCTTCGTAAGAAGCATTTCAAAGTCCTGGAGTGGCCTAGCCAGTCTCCAGATCTCAAGATCCAGATCTCAAAAAATAAAATTGTTGAAAGTCCGGCAACAGCCCCAAAACATCACTGCTCTAGAGTAGATCTGCATGGAGGAATGGGCCAAAATACCAGCAACAGTGTGTGAAAACCTTGTGAAGACTTACAGAAAACGTTTGACCTCTGTCATTGCCAACAAAGGGTATATAACAAAGTATTGAGAAACTTTTGTTATTGACCAAATACTTATTTTCCACCATAATTTGCAAATAAATTCATTAAAAATCCTACAATGTGATTTTCTGGATTTTTTTTCTCATTTTGTCTGTCATAGTTGAAGTTTACCTATGATGAAAATTACAGGCCTCTCTCATCTTTTTAAGTGGGAGAACTTGCACAATTGGTGGCTGACTAAATACGTTTTCCCCCACTGTATCTGTGAGATTTAAGAAGGCTCTGAAAAATAAAAAAAGGTACAGTGGAATTACCTGTGTAGCTTGATAAGGGGAAAAAACAATCAATTATAGAATAAGGCTGTAACGCTAACAATTACCCAACTGACAAGCTAACTGTTACCCAACTGACAAGCTAACTGTTACCCAACTGACAAGCTAACTGTTACCCAACTGACAAGCTAACTGTTACCCAACTGACAAGATAACTGTTACCCAACTGACAAGCTAACCTTTACCCAACTGACAGGCTAACCGTTACCCAACTGACAGGCTAACCGTTACCCAACTGACAAGCTAACCGTTACCCAACTGACAAGCTAACTGTTACCCAACTGACAAGCTAACTGTTACCCAACTGACAAGCTAACTGTTACCCAACTGACAAGCTAACTGTTACCCAACTGACAAGCTAACTGTTACCCAACTGACAAGATAACTGTACCCAACTGACAAGCTAGCTGTTACCCAACTGACAGGCTAACCGTTACCCAACTGACAGGCTAACCGTTACCCAACTGACAAGCTAACCGTTACCCAACTGACAAGCTAACCGTTTCCCAACTGACAAGCTAACCGTTTCCCAACTGACAAGCTAACCGTTTCCCAACTGACAAGCTAACCGTATCCCAATTGACAAGAGATAATGCTGCTTGGTCATGTTATGGTCATGCTTAGGACAGCTTTGGTTGTCTTAATGCCAGATACAGGCCTAAAGCAAAGTGATACCTTGTCGCTAAAGTAAGGTGACACCTAACCTGTTTGTGTTTGCCAGTGAACCCCTGCGAGCTGCACTGCCGCCCTCTGAACGAGTACTTCTCAGAGAAGATGCTGGACGCGGTCATTGACGGGACCCAGTGCTATGAGGGCAGCTTGAGCCGAGACATGTGTGTTAACGGCATCTGCAAGGTAGCAGCAACCTTGTCCCCAGAAATCTCTCTTCTCTCTGTCTCTCTCACTCCCTCATGCCTCTCGCTCCTTGCTCTGTCACTCTCTCTCATTCTCTACTCAAATTGTCATTCCCTCCTAAAGTCTAAGCTGAGTTAACTTCATTTGTTAAGCTCCCCTTGTTGACGCGCTTCTCCTGGTCTCCACATTGTGCTTTAGGGATGTCATTTGATATGCACTTTGTTTAGTCGGGCTGCTGCTTGTTTTCTCCGCAGAATGATGTTGAACGCTTTACATTCTGTATGAAAATGAGTGTGCTGTTCCAGTAAGTCATTATCTCGCACAGTACAGTCTCACGGTTGTCCAATATCTTCATCCCAAAATGTCAGGTCTGATTGGACCAAGAAAATAATTATACACTACCCGAGATGCATCATTTGGTGAATTGATGTACTGTCGTGGGGACACATTTTGTTGTCATGACCCCAGTTGACCCCAGTTGAGCCATTCTGTTTAAAAGCTGGCTTTGTTTAATTGGTTTTGGCTGAAAGCAGTTAAATATTTAGACTGTTTATAAGCCAGTCAAATATTAATGTTAGAATCTATGCTTTTAGCCTTTTATCTTTATCATTTACATCTTCAAACAAGACCAACATTGTGACCCTGGTCTTTGGTTTCCATGGTTTCCACTCATGTCCAAGACATGGGTCATGTTCCCCTGCTTAGACGTTGCGTACATCAACCAATGATTGCGTGCCATGTCATCGACTGTGCCGTTGGACACCAGATTGCTTTAACATGTGATGTGGTTAACTGAAACGTAAAATACCTACCAAGGTATCGTAAGACCTGGCATGCATCAGCAACACAGCAACAGTCTATCACAGTGCAATCCGTTTTATCACCAAAGCCCCATATACTACCCACCATTGCGACCTGTACGCTCTCGTTGGCTGGCCCTCGCTTCATACTCGTCGCCAAACCCACTGGCTCCATGTCATCTACAAGACCCTGCTAGGTAAAGTCCCCCCTTATCTCAGCTCGCTGGTCACCATAGCATCTCCCACCTGTAGCACACGCTCCAGCAGGTATATCTCTCTAGTCACCCCCAAAACCAATTCTTTCTTTGGCCGCCTCTCCTTCCAGTTCTCTGCTGCCAATGACTGGAACGAACTACAAAAATCTCTGAAACTGGAAACACTTATCTCCCTCACTAGCTTTAAGCACCAACTGTCAGAGCAGCTCACAGATTACTGCACCTGTACATAGCCCACCTATAATTTAGCCCAAACAACTACCTCTTTCCCAACTGTATTTAATTTTAATTTATTTATTTATTTTGCTCCTTTGCACCCCATTATTTTTTATTTCTACTTTGCACATTCTTCCATTGCAAAACTACCATTCCAGTATTTTACTTGCTATATTGTATTTACTTTGCCATCATGGCCTTTTTTGCCTTTACCTCCTTTCTCACCTCATTTGCTCACATTGTATATAGACTTGTTTATACTGCATTATTGACTGTATGTTTGTTTTTACTCCATGTGTAACTCTGTGTCGTTTTATCTGTCGAACTGCTTTGCTTTATCTTGGCCAGGTCGCAATTGTAAATGAGAACTTGTTCTCAACTTGCCTACCTGGTTAAATAAAGGTAAAATAAATAAAATAAATAAATAAATAACACCTGAGCAGAGGAACGTGCTCATTATCTAAGGACTGGAAGATGAGGGATTTAGAGTTCACAATGCAACTGAGGTTAAAGGGAAGGATCACCTCAAGTTAAAGGGATAGTTTCATTTGTGAATCATCACTCCAGAGGGATAGTTCACACTAAAACAACGTTTGTCAGATGTTTTCATACGGCACAAAGTCATGTGAAGTTTAGCTCCGTCCACACCATCTGTTGTATAGATCTGGCTAGGCTATATGCATCAGGATAAATCAGCAGGGCTCAGTTTCACCGAAGCTACTGAAACAATGAGAAATTGCACATTCGTCAAACTCATTCCACAGAGGGCCGAGTATCTGTGGGTTTTCGCTCCTCCCTTTTACTTTATTGCTATTAATATTAAGGCCACTGATTAGTAAAGAACTACCCTCAGCTGTTTGTCTAGTTCCTAATTGAAAGGAAAAACCAAAAACCCACAGACACTAGGCCCTCCATGGAATGAGTTTGACACCCCTGAGCTATTGGAACCTCTTATGTTCCACAGTATACACAGTGGAAGCTGCTGAGGGGAGGACGGCTCATAATAACGTCTGGAACGGAGCAAATGGAATGGCATCAAACACATGGAAACCATGCGTTTGGTGTATTTGATACCATTCCACCAATTCCGCTCCAGCCATTACCACGAGCCCGTCCTCCCCAATTAAGGTACCACTAACCTCCTATGATACACAACAAATGACACGTAGATCACGTTGGATCTATGGAAATGTTTGTCAAACATTGTTTTTAAGGTTAACTATTTCTCTGATGACAAATGCTCATTCCTGAGTCCTGTCACTCTACAGGAGATTGTAGAGCCTTGTGCTCAAAAGTTTCCCTCACTTTTCATTTTTTGCGTGTCAGACAGGTGACATTAGTTTTCTGCATCACCTCAGACAACACTCATTTTTCATGATCTACATTTTTTTCACACAACGTTATTATAGTACATACTAAGTTTATTTTGGGGGGAAAAGACACGTTAATATTTTACTTGCAAGGTGGACGTATTGATGGATAAAGTCATTATCTCCCAACATAGTCTCACTCTTGTCCGATATCTTCATCCAAACTTTCAGACTGTGCTCTAAGCTCTGATTGGACGAGCTAACGAATTTGGATGACTTCATGGGGCGAGGATCACATTTTGTTGTGGTAACCCCAGTTGAGCCGTTCTTTTTAAATGCTGGCTTTGTTTAATTGGTTTTGGCTGAAAGCAGTTAAATATTTAGTCTGTTTATAAGCCAGTCAAATATTGATGTTAGGAACCAACTGAGAATTTGAATATAGAACGTTTCTCTGATAAGTTTTCATTTTGTCCATATTCTTTCCAAATAACATAGGTATAGTAGATGGATAATTTGGTTACTAGATATAGTGGGGACACAATGTGGTTGTGGTAACCCCAGTTATCAAATGCTAATTCCTGAGTCCTATCACACTACAGGAGATTGTCCTGCCTTGTGCTTATTTCTACCTTAGCAATTTGTTGTTTGTTGTTAATTTTCTGCATCACCTCAGACAACTCATTTTTCAATATCTCAGTGACTACAGAATAAATAAATGGGGAATAAATGGGGAGATAATTATCTAGCAGAACTGTGAATTTGAATATAGAAAGTTTCTTTGATCCAACATTATTATAGTACTCACGATTATTATTTTAGAAAAAAATACAAATTGTGAATGTTTTGCTGCAAAGTGGACGTATTGATGGATACTTTTGTTTCAGTGCGAGTACATTCTTTTCTCCTCAAATTATCTTAATATGATTCCGGTGAACCCTAAAGATTGAACCCAAAGACGTACTGATGTCCTAAAATGGACACCATACACTGTAATGCAGTGGCATCCATTTTAGGTTATCCTTTATTCTCTGCTGAAGGCCTGTCATTCTTCTCTGCTGTCAGTTCAATCTTTATGTAGTATGAAACGGCAGGTTCTTGCTTTGTTTTGATCTTTTCAGAATGTGGGGTGTGACTATGAGATTGACTCCAACGCGGTGGAGGATCGCTGTGGGGTTTGCCATGGCAACGGGTCTACTTGTGAGACTGTGAAGAAGACCTTTGAGGAGAGCGAAGGGCTTGGTATGACACTCATGCTACTCTCTGCACTTAAAGTGGCCCTCCAGTCTCCTTTTTCACCTCATTTAACTCCTGATTAACAAAAGGCCCATCCCAATAGGTGGTCAAGGTTCTGTATGTCGTGACATGACACATTTTACCCTTTGGTGTGTACTTTACTGTATTTATACTTGAGATACCACCTTTTCAACAGTGAAAGTATTTAAAAAAAGAATCTCTGGAGAACGTCTACTGATATAGGATCAGCTCTCCTCACCTCAATCGGAACCTTAACCATTATGAGATAGAAAACCAGACTGACCCTGGAACAGGTTTTTAAAGTGATAGACAGTGTACTGTACACTGGGTATTGTTGTCAGCGTCCTGTAGCTTGGTTTGAGCTGTCAGTTTGAATGTGAACTAGGTCATGTACTGCATCTCAAGTTTCTGTCTCATAATCAACCAAATGTTTGGTGGTACAGTATTATATTTCCATAGACTTCAAAGCACAAGTCTGACATCAGTCCCTTTTTGTGGAGGTATTAAGACGGTATCAAGCTGGGTGGATTACATGACAATAAACTAGGTCAAATTGAAAAGGAGAAAAGTCAAGTGTACCGAGGGTAATAGAGTTGGAAGTTGAACAGCCCCTCTGGACCCCCCTGTCTGTCTCCCAGGGTATGTGGACATTGGGCTGATTCCAGAGGGGGCTCGGGAAATTCGTATTGAGGAGGTGGCTGAGGCTGGGAATTTCTTGGCTCTCCGGAGTGACGACCCCGGAAAGTACTTCCTGAACGGCGGTTGGACTATCCAATGGAATGGGGAATACAAGGCAGCGGGGACGGTGTTCACCTATGAGAGGACAGGACAACTTGAGAACTTGACCTCCCCTGGACCAACCCTAGAGCCCGTGTGGATACAGGTAGGATCATATACTCATGCATCACAAACACACACACAAACACACATACACACACACACACACACACACACACACACAGCATGTGCCAAATACTCCGAACCACACACACAGCATGTGCCAAATACTCCGAACTGCCGTTTAACAAGCATTGCATGGTTTGTTTATCTAAAATACCTTCCACTTGAGAGATGTTATCCAGGAAAAACAACACGTAAACAGACTAAATGTTCACTTACACACATTTATTTTGTTTTATTATTCTTTAATCAAACCGGGACATCTCTTTTCAATTAAACTCTATTTTGCATGATCGGCTCTGGTTCTAGTTTCATGGAGATCTAAGATGATGTTCGCTTTTGATTATAAGTAATTATTCCCAAACAGGGTTTGGTTGTTCAGGCAGTGTAGGTGTTTACACAGAGCTACAGTAATTCAATAAATGTCTCTTATTTCAAAGGCTGTGTTATTTCAAAGATTTGAACCCTGCTGTGCCAACCTGTGCAAAACTAAGGGTACAGTTTCCAAGAATTGTTTGGTGTTGACCTTGAGAGAATCCACTTTGAATCTGTACAATTCTCATCCAGCGAGAATTCCTTTGTGTTATGGCTACAAAAGAGAAGGGTTTTTTGGTCGAAGCCATTTCGTTTCGAATGGTGGTGCCGTATTCTATCCTCCCTGTCATTACAAATTCCCACCATGTACAATAAATTCATCCACAGCTACACCCGTACAAAGGCATCACAACAACTGAGCACCGATCTCAATGCCTGTTTTTAGACTTCAAAGTAGCTGACTGCCCAGTGAAAGTCTCACTTTTAACTCATATCTACATAATGTTGTTGACTCGTCCTGTACTCTTATTTCTGGCAGAAGCATAAATTGGAGAAAAAAGCACTTTAAAAAACCCATCTCAAACCGACGGTTTCAAAAACGCTGGCTATTTTCTCATAGAACACGTTGTCATCTCCCTGAGGAGGATGAGCTAGCCAATCAGCGGCCTAGAGGAGGATGGGCTAGACAATCAGTTTTCTACCGGGAAACACCCACACCAAGCCAGGTGGTGGAGGCTGTACCAGGGGGCAGATAAAGGGCTTTGTCCCACTGTGGGGATCTGAAGCCCCCCATAGCCTGGCATGGTGCCCACCAGGGTAGGGGTGGTAGGGGGACAGCTTCTGTCTGTCTGTTGGATCACAGACAGTGGACAGGGAGATGAGTACTGGCACTGATGTCATGTTGACCTCTTCTCTCACTGACACTGCTGGAGTCTACTAATAGCCTCTCTCTCTCTCATGAGTTGATGCTTAACTTACTTTCATTCTCCCTCTGTCTCTCTCTCTCTCTTTTTCTCTCTCTCATGAGTTGATGCAAAACTCTCTCTCCCTCACACCAAATTAGTGTTTGTGTGGTGGTTTCTCACTGATGGTTCAATGTTTTTGTTATGAACTCTAATGAGACCACCTGTGTGAGGTAAGTGCACCATGTGTGATGACTTGTAGTTGTTATGTTCTGCAGTAAGTGGAAACCTATAATCAACAAGTGAGAAATGATTGATCATGTGTACATAACTGTATGACGGTCACACGCAGCGCAGCACTGAAACAACTTAACAATCTACAATGTTATTTTTGAACATTTAGCGATAAAATTCCCTTGCATCTCTATCTCACTGTGAGGACACAATGGAAACAGATGATTTCCAAATCATTTAGCCCGTCACAAGGCCCCATGACAATCTCAGCCAAAATGCTTTTGTTTTGGGACATGTGCCACTCAAAATTCAATGTTCCTATCTCCCTCTCCAGAGGAAACGTTTTGGAATGCCTTTCAGAGACAAATACCTTTCAAAACAAATATTTGCACCTTGTCCAAGTAAAACCCTGTGAAGAGAACAGCTGTTGAGCCGACTCCCCAGATCTCAGCTTTACCTTTCCATTAGTGTCAACTGTGTCTGCTCACACTCTTTACCCGTCTTGCACAAAGCTCATTCATCACCTAAGTGTGTCAGCCTGTCCAAACACAGGATCAGGGAAGTGGCAGCTCGGTTGTTAAGTCCTCTCAAATGGACCCTACAGTTCATTGTAACAAGCTTCCAGTGACACACAGAAAAGTCAATGACTTGAGGGAAGGGCGAAGGATGTGTCAAAAAGAGTGTTCAAAGGGCAAACACGTAACCATGGTGTTTGCTGAGCGTTGATAGATATTGGAGATGAGGAGCGTTCCCTATGGAACTGGATTCCATCTTCAGGTGTTTGTCTCCAGGGCCTCATGTTGGAGATGGTGATGGAGGGTCTGGCGTGGGTGGGCTTTATATGTCCCATTTGACCACTTTACCCCGTGTCTCACTTGAAGTGGCACTCAGACTGTCATGTTTCAGATATCACAAGGGAGGTAAGGTGTCTGGTAGATTGGACACATTTACCATGGGGTTTGGGGGCAACTGGAAAAATATTTTTATAAACCTTGGCAACACGTTGTACAGAGAAAACACATTTGCATGACAAGGATGTTCATTAAATTCTGAGCGATAATCACAGCCAAGTGTAAACAGACTCTTTAAAATCGGATAAGATAATAATATTACACTCCACTTTCTGCCAGTCTTGCTTGTCTGAGCTTGATTCATTTACTTTGCTCCTCTGTTTCTGCTGACAACCCATTAACTAGATGTGGATCTACTTTCTGTACTCGCATAAGATGGAAGACAAATGAATTAGCTTCACAAACGTAGTCCATACGCCAAGTACCCACAAAAAATAATATCCATGACCTTTTGATGGTGAAAGACAATGTACTGGATTGAAAATGTGTCTGTGA
The DNA here is from genome assembly GCF_002021735.2 of Oncorhynchus kisutch. Classification (NCBI taxonomy): domain Eukaryota; kingdom Metazoa; phylum Chordata; class Actinopteri; order Salmoniformes; family Salmonidae; genus Oncorhynchus; species Oncorhynchus kisutch. Next base: position 7,917,529 of record NW_022261980.1, on the reverse strand, counting down.
TTTATATTCGAATACATGCAACTTATCACAATTATTCATGACTAATTGAGTATTCCTTTTGGCTTGTTGATAGCCTCATATGCCTTAGTAACTGCTTATGGAATAATGTTATATCAGTGGGCTTTATTCAGAATTGTCAGTGTATCAGTTAGTCCCATAAGAACCCGGGCGGCAGCGTAGCCTAGTGGTTAGAGTGTTGGACTAGTAACCGGAAGGTTGCGAGTTCAAACCCCTGAGCTGACAAGGTACAAATCTGTCATTCTGCCCCTGAACAGGCAGTTAACCCACTGATCCCAGGTGGCTGTCATTGAAAATAACAATGTGTTCTTAACTCACTTGCCTAGTTAAAAAAATAAAACATTTAAAAACCTGCTTTGATGTCAATTTGGGGAAAAAGCGAAAGAAGATTTATATTGTTCAATCAAATATTGCTTGTTTCCCAGTTTGCCTGAAGTGATCTTCAATCCTCTGACTAGAGCTGATTCTAATAACAATGATTTGAATCAGCAGCAATACATTGACAGTAAAAACAAAGATGAATTGTGTGGAGCCACAACGTTTTGTTCTGTGCTGTCACTGTGAATGACAAATGACAGTTCTTTGGGAAAATCATTTGTCATAGGCAAGCGCATATCTTGACAGCCACTGTCTCAAATTCTGTTTAGTCTGCGTCATGTAATTATTTATCCCACGTGGAAGAGATATCACCGCCAGTGTTTCACTTCTAACTCTGTATAAAATGGTCAAACTCACTGTGACATGACTTGATAGTCAGACGTAACACTTTGTGCTTTGACTTTGTCATGTTTGCCCCATTCCAATATGATTCCTGAAGTCCACTTAGTTATTTCACCGTGATCCAATAACAGATTTCACATACCTAAACTCAAAACTAGACTCTGGAGATCAACGTGTAGAGAGTTACAGCATACAGAGTGCGGCGGAGTTACCATGGTAACATCATTCATACACTGCAACGTAATGCTATCTGCTATTCTTTTTAATGCTGCGGTTGTCAATGCTTTCAGTAGATTTGAATGATCCAATCAGACACGAGGCATCTGTGAAAGTGGAGGCCAGAATTTGGGGTTTCATCTGGCCTGAAAACAAATATGCTTGTTCCAGCTACTAACACGTGACAGTGACAGTGAAATTAGCAAAGATATTGTTGTTCTTTTTCCACAAAAATAGCAACTTCTTGTACTCATTCTCTATTGTATTTCACATTGTACTCGAATGTCTTCCCAGAGAGCCCAATGTTCAACATTGTGTAATTGATCACCTATTTGTAATGTTAAACAAAGGCTTATAGATTAGTTGCCAGGAGCCCTTCTCTATGGCAGGGGTCTCCAACAGGTTGATGGTAAGCTACCAGTAGCTCGCAGCACACCTATGAGTAGCTTGCAGAACAATTCTGAAAGTACATGCAATTTTCACATCCAGCTACTGTACTGTTACAGGTTTAGGTTTTCCCATTTATATTTAGCACTTGGGGACCCCCTGATTAGGGTCACCTAATTTAGTTGAGTACACTGTGTATAGTGTTACACCTGTGCTGGTTTGTCCATCTTGTTAGTCGGAAGGTGTTTCACCTGTGCAAGCCCAGGTGATATTTAAGAGAGGCCGGCCCAGCGCTCCAGTGAAGCTTGAGAGATGTGGTTAACCTAGTGGGCGTCCATGGTGGGTGTCTTTTAGTCTGAGGGAAAACCTAGTGGGCCGTCCATGGTGGGTGTCTTTTAGTCTGAGGGAAAACCTAGTGGGCCGTCCATGGTGGGTGTCTTTTAGTCTGAGGGAAAACCTAGTGGGCCGTCCATGGTGGGTGTCTTTTAGTCTGAGGGAAAACCTAGTGGGCCGTCCATGGTGGGTGTCTTTTAGTCTGAGGGAAAACCTAGTGGGCCGTCCATGGTGGGTGTCTTTTAGAACAGTTTACTAGTGGCGTTGCCAACTTTCAGTGGTCACCCACATGGGTGCCTTTCAGAACCCTTTACTAGCATACTCAAGTATGACAATTGGGTGTTTTTTCCACCACTGCTTACTAGTGGCTTTGCCAACTTTCAGTGGGCATCCACATGGTTGTCTTTTTATTATTATTGACTATTCAATCACTATTCTGAATGGCAGTGAAGGTCATTCTTTTTGTTGTTGTTTTTATTTCACCTTTATTTAACCAGGTAGGCCAGATCACCTTTATTTAACCAGGTAGGCCAGATCACCTTTATTTAACCAGGTAGGCCAGATCACCTTTATTTAACCAGGTAGGCCAGATCACCTTTATTTAACCAGGTAGGCCAGATCACCTTTATTTAACCAGGTAGGCCAGATCACCTTTATTTAACCAGGTAGGCCAGATCACCTTTATTTAACCAGGTAGGCCAGATCACCTTTATTTAACCAGGTAGGCCAGATCACCTTTATTTAACCAGGTAGGCCAGATCACCTTTATTTAACCAGGTAGGCCAGATCACCTTTATTTAACCAGGTAGGCCAGTTGAGAACAAGTTCTCATTTACAACTGTGACCTGGCCAAGATAAGGCAAAGCAGTGTGACACAAACAACAACACAGAGTTACACATGGAATAAACAAACGTACAGTCAATAACACAATAGAAAAGTATATATACACTGTGTGCAAATGAGGTAAGATTAGTGAGGTAAAGCAATACGTAGTGGCGAAGTAATTACAATTGAGCAATTAAACACTGGAGTGATAGATGCAGAAGATGAGTGTGCAAGTAGAGATACTGGGGTGCAAAGGAGAAAAAAAAGAAGAACAATATGGGGATGAGGTAGTTGGATGGGCTATTTACAGTTACAATAATCTGTAAGCTGCTCTGACAGCTGGTGCTTAAAGTTAGTGAGGGAGATGTGAGTCTCCAGCTTCAGTGATTTTTGCAATTCGTTCCAGTCATTGGCAGCAAAGAACTGGAAGGAAAGGCTGCCAAATTAGGAATTGGCTTTGGAGATGACCAGTGAAATATACCTGCTGGAGCGCGTGCTACGGGTGGGTGCTGCTATGTTGACCAGTGAGCTGAGATAAGGCGGGGCTTTACCTAGCAAAGACTTATAGATGACCTGGAGCCAGTGGATTTGGTGACGAATATGAAGCAAGGGCCAGCCAACGAGAGCATACAGGTCGCAGTGGTGGGTAGTATATGGGGCTTTGGATGGCACTGTGATAGACTGCATCCAATTTGCTGTGTAGAGTGTTGGAGGCTATTTTGTAAATGACATCGCCGAAGTCAAGGATCGGTAGGATAGTCAGTTATATGAGGGTATTTTTGGCATCATGAGTGAAGGATGCTTGCTTTTGCGAAATAGGAAGCCGATACTAGATTTAATTTTGGATTGGAGATGCTTAATGTGAGTCTGGAAGGAGAGTTTACAGTCTAACCAGACACCTAGGTATTTGGAGTTGTCCACATATTCCAGGTCAGAACCATCCAGAGTAGTGATGCTGGACTTTAGGGCAGGTGCGGGCAGCAATCGGTTGAAGAGCATGCATTTAGTTTTACTTGCATTTAAGAGCAGTTGGAGGCCACGGAAGGAGAGTTGTATGGCATTGATTCTTGTCTGGAGGGTAGTTAACACAGTGTCCAAAGAAGGGCCAGAAGTGTACAGAATGGTGTCATCTGCGTAGAGGTGGATCAGAGAATCACCAGCAGCAAGAGCGACATCATTGATGTATAGAGAGAAAAGAGTCGGCTCGAGAATTGAACCCTGTTGCACCCCCATAGAGAATGCCTGAGGTCCGGACAACAGGCCCTCCGATTTGACACACTGAACTCTGTCTGAGAAGTAGTTGGTGAACCAGGCGTGGCAGTCATTTGAGAAACCAAGGCTGTCGAGTCTGCCGATAAGAATGTGGTGATTGACAGAATTGATAACCTTAACCCCTTACTAGTGGCTTTGCCATTTTTTAGTGGGCACAAACATGGGTGTCTTTCAGAACCTAAGGGCTACCTAAATTCTATCAACATAATGATTGCAGCACCCGCACGGGCAATACACTGAACCATTGCTACTCTGACTTCTGCTATGCATACAAGGCCCCCCCCCCCCGCTCCCCCTTCGGCAAATCCGACCATGACTCCATCTTGCTTCTACCGTCCTATAGGTAGAAACTCAAACAGGATGTACACTTGACTAGAACCATTCAACACTGGTCTGACCAATCGGAATCCACGCTTCAAGATTGTTTTGATCACGTGGACTGGGAAATGTTCCAGGCAGCCTCAGAGAATGACATCGATCTATACGCTGACTCGGTGAGTGAGTTTATAAGGAAGTGCATTGGAGATGTTGTACCCACTGTGACTATCAAAACCTACCCTAACCAAAAACCATGGATGGATGGAGGCTTTCGCGCAAAACTGAAAGCGTTTACTTAACCATGGAAAGAGGACTGGGAATATGGCCGAATATAAACAGTCTAGTTATTCAGCTCGCTGGTCACCATAGCAGCACCCACCTGTAGCACGTGCTCCAGCAGGTATATCTCTCCAACTCAATCATCAAGTTTGCAGACAACACAACAGTAGACTTGATTACCAACAACGACGAGACAGCCTACAGGGAGGAGATGAGTGCACAGGATAACAACCTCTCACTCAACGCCAACAAAACAAAGGAGATGATCATTGACTTCAGGAAACGGCAGAGGGAGCACCCCCCTATCCACATCGAAGGGACAGCAGTGGAGAAGGTGGAAAGTTTTAAGTTCCTGGGTGTACACATCACAGACAAACTGAAATTGTCCATCCACACAGACAGTGTGGTGAAGAAGGCGTGACAGTGCAACCTCAGGAGGCTGAAGAAATTTGGCTTGTCACCTAAAACCCTGACAAACTTTTACAGCTGCACAATTGAGAGCATCCTGTTGGGCTGTATCACTGCCTGGCACAGCAACTGCCCCGCCCTCAACCGCAAGGCTCTCCAGAGGGTGGGTCTGCACAACGCATCACCGGGGGAAAACTACCTTCCCTTCCAGGACACTAGGCAAGTCAGTTAAGAACAAATTCTTATTTTCAATGACGGCCTAGTAACAGTGGGTTAACTGCCTGTTCATGGGCAGAACGACCGATTTGTACCTTGTCAGCTCGGGAGTTTGAACTTGCAACCTTCTGGTTACTAGTCCAACACTCTAACCACTAGGCTACCCTGCCACCTCTACACTCTAACCACTAGGCTACCCTGCCACCTCTACACTCTAACCACTAGGCTACCCTGCCACCTCTACACTCTAACCACTAGGCTACCCTGCCACCCCTACACTCTAACCACTAGGCTACCCTGCCACCTCTACACTCTAACCACTAGGCTACCCTGCCACTTCTACACTCTAACCACTAGGCTACCCTGCCACCTCTACACTCTAACCACTAGGCTACCCTGCCACCTCTACACTCTAACCACTAGGCTACCCTGCCACCCCTACACTCTAACCACTAGGCTACCCTGCCACCCCTACACTCTAACCACTAGGCTACCCTGCCACCCCTACACTCTAACCACTAGGCTACCCTGCCACCCCTACACTCTAACCACTAGGCTACCCTGCCACCTCTACACTCTAACCACTAGGCTACCCTGCCACCCCTACACTCTAACCACTAGGCTACCCTGCCACCCCTACACTGTAACCACTAGGCTACCCTGCCACCTCTACACTCTAACCACTAGGCTACCCTGCCACCCCTACACTCTAACCACTAGGCTACCCTGCCACCTCTACACTCTAACCACTAGGCTACCCTGCCACCCCTACACTCTAACCACTAGGCTACCCTGCCACCTCTACACTCTAACCACTAGGCTACCCTGCCACCCCTATATGTACATATTCTTATGCCATCCCTTTAGATTTGTTTTTGTTTTGTTTTCTTACCCCTTTTTCTCCCCAATTTCATGGTTTCCAATTGGTAGTTACAGTATTGTCTCATTGCTGCAGCTCCTGTATGGACTCTGGAGAGGCGAAGGTCGAGAGCCTCGTGTCCTCCGAAACACAACCCAACCAAGCCACACTGCTTCTTGACACAATGCTCACTTAACCCGGAAGCCAGCCGCACCAATGTGTCAGAGGAAACACCGTACACCTGGCGACCGGCCCGCCACAGGAGTCGCTAGTGCATGATGGGACAAGGACATCCCTGCTGACCAAACCCTCCCCTAACCCGGAAGATGCTGGGCCAATTGTGCACAGCCCATGGGTCTGCCGGTCGTAGCTGGCTGCGACAGAGCCTTGACTTGAACCTAGAATCTCTATTGCCACAGCCTTAGACCAGTGCGCCACCCGGAGGCCCCATCCCTTTAGATTTGTGTGTATTAGGTAGTTGTTGGGGAATTGTGAGATTACTTGTTAGATCTTACTGCACTGTCGGAACTAGAAGCACAAGCAGTTCACTACACTCACATTAACTCTGCTAACCATGTGTATGTGACCAATAGCATTTGATTTGAACTTCCTTTGAACACCTTTTGGTTTTATTTTGGTTGTCAAAGTGATTTTCTTTGTTAGTTCCCTTTGTTGTGAGTGACATTTGAAGTTTGTCTTGTAGGACGGTCACATTACTATCTAATCAACGCAACATTGACATTATCCCATCCCTGGTTAGCCACTATTGTCTTAAAAAGCCAAACCTAGCACAGTATCTGTCAATTAATTTCCAGCATTATGTCTGTCTGTGTCGTGCGTGCTTTGGTCTATCACTCAGTGTGTAGCCAGTTGATGTGGTAACCATCTTGTGGGTTGACAGAAATACTTTCCCAAAAACCTTCTCAATTAAATGTTAACTGCAAAGTAGGCTTACCTGGCAGAAGTACACTACATAACCAAAAGTATGTGGACACCTTCTCGTCGAAAATCTCATTCCAAAATCATGGGCATTAATATGGAGTTGGTCCCCCCTTTGCTGCTACAACATCCTCCACTCTTCTGGGAAGGCTTTCCACTAATTTTGGGTCTTGCTTCCATGCCACAAGCATTAGTGAGGTCAGGCACTGATGTTTGGCGATTAGGCCTGGCTTTCAATTCAACCCAAAGGTGTTCGATAGGGTTGAGGTCAGGGCTCTGTGCAGGCCAATCAAGTTCTTCCACACCGATCTTGACAAACCATTTCTGTATGGAGCTCGCTTTGTGCACTTGGGCATTGTCATGCTGAAACAGGAAAGGTTCTTCCCCAAACTGTTGGCACAAAGTTGGAAGCACAGAACCTTCTAGAACGTCATTGTATGCTGTAGCATTACGATTTCCCTTCACTGGAACTAAGGGGCCCGAACCATGAACTCAGAACATCCAATTTCGTTGTTTCTCTATGAATCAAAGTAATTTTAAGAGCGAAAAACCAGGAAATTTTTAACTGAACATAATTTGAGAAACGATAAAACATAATGGTGCGGGGGGGGGGGGGGGGGGGGGGGGGGTTGCAGATTTTATAGGGGGGTTGCATTGGGGGGTTGCAGATTTTATAAGGCCCCCGTTAGTTGTTTATTAACCATTATTTTAGCAGGTATATTGACAGAAAACATAGTGCACTACTTTCTCCTAGTGAAGAGTTGCAGGGGAGAGGAAATAAGAATGTTCCTACTTGAAAGCTAGAAAGAATGTATAGCTTGAGACATGTTTCATTTAAAGTAGCTCTCATGCTAGAAAAGGTTGGAGAGCCCTGCTCTATGAAGTATGCAACGTGAGTTATTGCTTACTGCCTGTGCAAGATTAGGGTACAGGCAGCGTATCACTGGGTATCACAGCCAACAGACTCTGTGCCCTGGCAGTCTCCCGGTGCTGTCCCAAGCTGACCTGTTCTAACTTTACATCCTGTCTGTTTGGATAGCTGAGATCAGCTCAGGGCCTCCCAATGATGCTTGGTCCAGAAATTAAAGTGGAAATTGGTACGTGATTGTGCTGTTGGGTGGAATATGCCCCCCTCCTGTGGGATCATCCACCACCCAATCCAATCTCCTAAATACATATTAGCCACACACACCTCAAACCACTAACATGAGCACATTCCACACACTCCCCAAAAGACATGCCCCCCCCCATACCACATGACACATACACATAGTACACACACACACAGTACACACCAAACAACAAACCCTTCAACATCACTCACTTCAAGAAATATGTGATCCGAAGCAGCAATGACGTGTTGACTGTTGGAGCTTTTAGTTTGTGTGTTTTATGCTGTCTGTCTGTCTGGTCTGTCTCATGCTGTCTGTCTGTCTCATGCTGTCTGTCTCGTCTGTCTCATGCTGTCTATCTGTCTCATGCTGTCTGTCTCATCTGTCTCATGCTGTCTGTCTCATCTGTCTCATGCTGTCTATCTGTCTCATGCCATCTGTCTCGTCTGTCTCATGCTGTCGGTCTCATCTGTCTCATGCTGTCTGTCTGTCTCATGCTGTCTGTCTCATCTGTCTCATGCTGTCTGTCTCATCTGTCTCATGCTGTCTATCTGTCTCATGCCATCTGTCTCGTCTGTCCTCATGCTGTCGGTCTCGTCTGTCTCATGCTGTCTGTCTGTCTCATGCCGTCTGTCTCGTTTGTCTCATGCTGTCTGTCTCGTCTGTCTCATGCTGTCTGTGTCTCATGCCATCTGTCTCGTTTGTCTCATGCTGTCTGTCTCGTCTGTCTCATGCTGTCTGTGTCTCATGCCATCTGTCTCGTCTGTCTCATGCTGTCTGTCTGTCTCATGCCGTCTGTCTGTCTTGTCTGTCTCATGCTGTCTGTCTCGTCTGTCTCATGCTGTCTGTCTTGTCTATCTCATGTTGTTTGTCTCATGCTGTCTGTCTGTCTCGTCTCTCATGGTATCTGTCTCGTCTCTCATGGCATCTGTCTCGTCTCTCATGGCATCTGTCTCGTCTCATGAAATCTGTCTCGTCTCTCATGGCATCTGTCTCGTCTCTCATGGCATCTGTCTCGTCTCTCATGGCATCTGTCTCGTCTCGTGCTGTCTGTCTCGTGCTGTCTGTTTTCATGCGGTCTCGTCTGTCTCATTCTGATTGATCCTATGTGTTCTACAGCTACTCTTCCAGGAGACCAACCCAGGGGTGCGCTATGAGTACACCATCCATAGAGAGACTCTTCTGGACTCAGACAATGACATCCCTATCCCCGGTTTCTTCTGGAAGTATGGCTCATGGACTGAGTGCAGTGCCACCTGCGGGACAGGTAAGACACCAATAATGGTGGTTGGCTGCTATGGATGTTTACCCAGAGATGTAGTTCATTATATCCTACTGGCCTACTATTTACAACACATCCAGGTTATCATGCATGACTGGCTTTGCTTAGTCTCTTATGGGTCATGTTACAATGTACTACTCAACTAGATAATTAAAACCTGGACAACGGTTTTCAGCTTTGAACTTTCTAAAATGACATTTTTAAAGACCCAGGTGTGAATCCAACTTTGTTCTTGATTTCTTTATAAAGTATATTGGAGGTCAATTGTTGTTTATAACTCTTTTAGTTTGAGTCATAACCAAGAACATTACTATTTTAGCGTGAGTCACAACCAACAACATTAAAAGGGTGTTGTGGTGAAACTATGGAATCCCTGAGTGGAGGGTAGTGAAGGATGCCAACAGCATGGAATCCCTGAGTGGAGGGTAGTGAAGGATGCCAACAGCATGGAATCCCTGAGTGGAGGGTAGTGAAGGATGCCAATGGCATGGAATCCCTGAGTGGAGGGTAGTGAAGGATGCCAACAGCATGGAATCCCTGAGTGGAGGGTAGTGAAGGATGCCAACAGCATGGAATCCCTGAGTGGAGGCTAGTGAAGGATGCCAACTGCATGGAATCCCTGAGTGGAGGGTAGTGAAGGATGCCAACAGCATGGAATCCCTGAGTGGAGGGTAGTGAAGGATGCCAACAGCATGGAATCCCTGAGTGGAGGCTAGTGAAGGATGCCAACAGCATGGAATCCCTGAGTGGAGGGTAGTGAAGGATGCCAACCGCATGGAATCCCTGAGTGGAGGGTAGTGAAGGATGCCAACCGCATGGAATCCCTGAGTGGAGGGTAGTGAAGGATGCCAACAGCATGGAATCCCTGAGTGGAGGGTAGTGAATGATGCCAACAGCATGGAATCCCTGAGTGGAGGGTAGTGAAGGATGCCAACAGTGTGGAATCCCTGAGTGGAGGGTAGTGAAGGATGCCAACCGCATGGAATCCCTGAGTGGAGGGTAGTGAAGGATGCCAACAGCATGGAATCCCTGAGTGGAGGGTAGTGAAGGATGCCAACAGTGTGGAATCCCTGAGTGGAGGGTAGTGAAGGATGCCAACAGCATGGAATCCCTGAGTGGAGGGTAGTGAAGGATGCCAACAGCATGGAATCCCTGAGTGGAGGGTAGTGAAGGATGCCAACAGTGTGGAATCCCTGAGTGGAGGGTAGTGAAGGATGCCAACAGCATGGAATCCCTGAGTGGAGGGTAGTGAAGGATGCCAACAGTGTGGAATCCCTGAGTGGAGGGTAGTGAAGGATGCCAACAGCATGGAATCCCTGAGTGGAGGGTAGTGAAGGATGCCAACAGTGTGGAATCCCTGAGTGGAGGGTAGTGAAGGATGCCAACAGTGTGGAATCCCTGAGTGGAGGGTAGTGAAGGATGCCAACAGTGTGGAATCCCTGAGTGGAGGGTATTTCTAATACAAGGCCTTGTTGAATTTTGTGGCTGATTAATGTTGAGCATGATTCACTCATCACCCTCTGAAGGAAACATTGAACCCACATGAACCCTTCAAAGATGCAACACAGTCATACTCGGAGGAAAACATTTCCAGCTAATTATTCTGATTTGAGAGTAATCCAACACTGCCTTCCTTAATGGTAAGTTTGAAGTTAAAAGGATAATTTTGTATAAGAGAGCTTTCACCAGGTATTCGAGAATTACTTACATTGCTTACTGTAGTAGTGAATTTCCACAGGCTATGAGAAAAACGTCTTTCTACCTCAAAGAAACAAGTCTCAAATGGGGTAATTTCGATCCACACAGTAACAACGAGCTTCAATCACTCGACAGAACGTGAAAATCACTGCCACTCTTTTTATTGTTTTATTCTGCTGTATACATTGAACCATCCAGTCATCTTGTTCCATCTACTTTGACAGGAAATACTTTGACAGTTTCTTCCTTTAACTAGTCCCTGTGGAACGCATATTTAAAACTTTAAATTCGATTGAATTTTTTAGCATATGCAATGATCGACAGGAAAATCCCTCATTATGTTATTAATGTTTTCTGAATAATATTACCTGAGTCTTCTTACTTAAACTGGCTTAAGGGTCATGGAGTGATGCAGTTACCCATAATTCCATAGTGGAAGGAAAATTGGGTGGTAATGCTTGTCCAGATTGCATTTTCTATCATGTCAAAGTTTACAAAAAGTCTTTGATGTTTTTCTGTGACGTGCTCCTGTAGACCTCGATGCGTATTTCTCTTGGGGCTCTAACCTTCTTCAGTTGAACCAGAAAGCAACCACATGATAATCGATTACAAATGGTTTGGATGAGTAAAGAATCTTAATGTACAGACTATTCTTACGGCTAATGCTTTGCTATTCAGTAGTTATAAAAGTGTCTTCTGGCTCGCAAATCCTGCCGGCCAGAATCAATTATTAAACAGGATAAAATTAATTATTAACTTGTCATTAAAGTCAACCAAAAGGTACTTGAATGTGCTCTCACCGAAATTCTGCAAAGGATGAAACGTTTTTAATCAAGTTGCCCTCATCTGGAATATGATTCTCAAGGATCAAAGGCTGTGTAGTAATTCAGTAATTACATTGACTGTACTGCCTTAAAAAATACCCTCTCAAATGGAGTGGAAAACTGATATGCTGCAAGGATTCTATGACTTATGAGAAGTAACCTCTGCATCGCCTATCCTTTTACACTCCTGGGAATTGGCCTGTATGTAGAGGGCCACATTGAAATGTTTCTTACAGAAGAAATATGGAATGTATAACCATGGTAGCAATGAAAAGGGAACTGTTTGGCATTTATGGGAACATTATTAGACTAAAGGTGAGGACAAAACAGTTCACCTAACACAAGACTGAATTCACGAAATCTGAAAATGCTCTGGATACATTCAGTAACATAAGAATATTCTTGGAGAATTTGGGGAAGGTGCAACATAAGGCACAATAATGACAGGAGTTTGAGTGAGAAGTCTAACTGGCGTCTCCAAGTGGCCACAAACCTCTCCAAAGTGTGCAGAGTTCCTAAGTAATTTCAAACACACTTTTATGACTCAGTCTTCAACTATGAGGTGCTTTGTGATCTCTCCTAGCTGTGTCAATGAGGAATTAGAACACACACTCTTTGGAACACAGCCAAGCATCCCCGCCTTCACACAATTGCTGTTGTTGTCTAAACGATTCAAACACGATCCATTATAATCACGATCTGGGTCAGGTGGACATCATTTGAAAGCTTCTATTGCCAACATGACAAGCTAAATGATAAAATATGATCTTACAGTATTAGGCTTTCACCATTCAGAGAAGCAGATGGTCATTTTGGGGCACATAGAATGGAGTCATGAGTGCATTCAGTTGCGTGGTCCGTGGAACATTTTCTTTACAATACAACAAACACAGGCTCATTCTGTTCAGGGCAACCCAGGGTATAATGCCATAACATCTTGTAACTGTACATCAGACATAGCGATCCTAAATGTTGACACTACATATCATAAAACTAATATATATAGGAAGTGCACATTTGGAGTCAGAGGTGTTTGGCTTGCTTGTATTTCATTATGATTCTCAACTTTCAAAATGCATTGAGTCATCTTAATTGACAGCATTTCCCTTACTCAGACAACAACGACATACAAAACAACAGCTGTGAAGCGGAGAGCCTGAGCTCTGACGTCATGTATAGCATGTTACTGTACAGCCACTGACTTCTAATTTCGGTACTTATTGGTGTCCAAATCTGCCATTTTCAAACCGTGTAAAGGGATACTTTTGGCCTTTCCAAAGGGAGAAAGTTAATTGGCCATTTCGTCCAAGACAAGTCTACTTTCAAAGGTGCCATGTTGAAACGCAGTCTGACTTTCCGATTGGATACGTATTGAGTTAATTAGAATGAAGGGTAAATGGTTTGCATCCAAGTCCCAAATGGTTTTAGCCAAACGACAGAGCACTCAAGGGGAACTAAAGCAAAAGGCAATGTTGTGGGCTGATACTCCTCCGGTTTCCCAAGAGTGCCTCTAGGAATAAGACCATCTGTCTGCATCATGGCTGGCTGACTCACTGAAATAGGTTTTGGGAGAAGTTTCCCAAAACGTTCTTCCTTTTCTTTCTGCCACCTATCTAACAGCAGTGTTCTAACAGCAGTGTTCTGAAGTTAGGAGGGCATTGCAATGGAGAGAGTCGCAGCTTAATCGCCAGGAGAGCAGAGGGCGATTGTAACGATTCTCTTTTGGTGAAGGAGAGTCGGACCAAAATGCGGCGTGTAGATTTCGATCCATGTTTATTCAACAAACGTAAAACACGAATCAATACAAAAACTACAAAACAATAAATGTAGAAACGTAACGAAAACCGAAACAGCCCTATCTGGTGAAAACACAGAGACAGGAACAATCACCCACAAACACAGTGAAACCCAGGCTACCTAAATATGGTTCCCAATCAGAGACAATGACTAACACCTGCCTCTGATTGAGAACCATATCAGGCCAGACATAGAAATAGACAAACTAGACATGAAACATAGAATGCCCACTCAGCTCACACCCTGACCAACCAAAACAGTCCCCAAGGTGCTGTCCCCAAGGTGCGGACTCCGGCCGCAAAACCTGAACCTATAGGGGAGGGTCTGGGTGGGCATCTGTCCGCGGTGGCGGCTCTGGTGCTGGACGTGGCCCCCACTTCACCGTAGTCTTCCTCCACCTTGTCCGCTTCCGTGACCTCCTAGCCACGGCAACCCTACTTAATAACACGGGACAGAGGGGCAGCTCGGGACAGAGGGGCTCTTCAGACTCCGACAGCACAGGAGAGGAGGAAGGCTCTGGCAGATCCTGGCTGACTGGCGGATCTGGAAGAGTCTGGCTGACTGGCGGATCTGGAAGAGTCTGGCAGACTGGCGGATCTGGAAGGGTCTGGCAGACTGGTGGATCTGGAAGAGTCTGGCAGATCTGGAAGAGTCTGGCAGACTGGCGGATCTGGAAGAGTCTGGCAGACTGGCAGATCTAGAAGAGTCTGGCTGACTGGCAGATCCTGGCTGACTGGCAGATCTGGAAGAGTCTGGCTGACTGGCGGATCCTGGCTGACTGGCAGATCCTGGCTGACTGGCGGATCCTGGCAGACTGGTGGATCCTGGCAGACTGGCGGATCCTGGCTGGCTGGCGGATCTAAAAGAGTCTGGTTGACTGGCAGATCTGGAAGAGTCCGGCTGACTGGCAGATCTGGAAGAGTCTGGTTGACTGGCGGATCTGGAAGAGTCCGGCTGACTGGCGGATCTGGAAGAGTCTGGGTGACTGGCGGATCTGGAAGAGTCTGGTTGACTGGCAGATCTGGAAGAGTCTGGCTGACTGGCGGATCATGGCAGACTGATTCATCTGGCTGCTCCATGCTGACTGGCGGCTCTGGCTGCTCCACGCTGACTGGCGGCTCTGGCTGCTCCATATAGGCTGACAGCTCTGGCGGGTTCTTACAGACTGGCAGTTCTGGCGGCTCCGTGCAGACTGGCAGCTCCTTGCAGACTGGCAGCTCCGTGCAGACTGGCAGCTCCTTGCAGACTGACAGCTCCTTGCAGACTGACAGCTCCGTGCAGACTGACTGCTCCATGCAGACTGGCAGCTCTGGCTGCTCCATGCAGACTGGCAGCTCTGGCTGCTCCATGCAGCCTGGCATCTCTGGCTGCTCCATGCAGACTGGCAGCTCTGGCTGCTCCATGCAGACTGACAGCTCTGGCTGCTCCATGCAGACTGACAGCTCTGGCTGGAGACTCCGGCAACGCTGTAGAGGCGGAAGGCTCTGGTAGCGCTGAACAGGCGGGAGACTCCGACAGCACAGGAGAGGAGGAAGGCTCTGGCAGAGCTGGAGAGGCGAGGCGCACTGTAGGCCTGATGCGTGGTGCTGGCACTGGTGGTACTGGACCGAGAACACGCACAGGAAGCCTGGTGCGGGGAGCTGCTACCGGAGGGCTGGGGTGTGGAGGTGGTACTGGATAGACCAGACCGTGCAGGCGCACTGGAGCTCTTGAGCACCGAGCCTGCCCAACCTTACCTGGTTGAATACTCTCGGTCGCCCTGCCAGTGCGGCGAGGTGGAATAGCCCGCACTGGGCTATGCAGGCGAACCGGAGTACTGAGCGCAAGGCTGGTGCCATGTAAGCCGGCCCAAGGAGACGCACTGGGGACCAGATGCGTAGAGCCGGCTTCATGGCATTTGGCTCGACGCTCAATCTAGCCCGGCCGATACGCGGAGCTGGAATATACCGCACCGGGCTATGCACCCGCACTGGGGACACCGTGCGCACCACTGCATAACACGGTGCCTGCCCGGTCTCTCTAGCCCCCCAGTAAGCACAGGGAGTTTGCGCAGGTCTCCTACCTGGCGTAGCCCTACTCCCTGTGAGCCCCCCCCCCCAATAATTTTTTGGGGCTGACTCTCGGGCTTCCTTGCCAACCGTGTTCCCTCATATCGCCGGCTCCTCTCTCCGGCTGCCTCTGCTCTCCTCGCTGCCTCCACCTGTTCCCATGGAAGGCGATCCCTTCCCGCCAGGATCTCCTCCCATGTATAGCAACCCTTGCCATCCAATATATCGTCCCATGTCCAATCCTCATTGCGCCACTTGCCTTTGTTGCTTCTCCTGTGGCCCCTGCCTGTTGACACGCCGCTTGGTCCCGTTGCGGTGGGTGATTCTGTAACGATTCTCTTTTGGTGAAGGAGAGTCCACTCAGCTCACACCCTGACCAACCAAAACATAGAAATATACAAAGTAAACTATGGTCAGGGTGTGACAGCGATGACCAGACTCCACAAACATCCACAGCTTTTGACTGCAGCATAAATACTGTTCTGGCCGAACTGGTTATTTAATTATGTCACTGAATATTGACTATTCAATCACTATTCTGAATGGCAGTGAAGGCTATGATTTAGGAAGTGGATTTTCAGCCGGCAGATTCAAAGGTTAACGCTGCAATATGTTACTTTTTGGGCGTCTGGATAAAATTGACATAGAAATAGGAGTTATAGATCTGTCATTCTCATTGGAGACAAGTCTGAGTAGCTGTAGGACTGTTCTTTATGTGCTATTTCTATGCTTCTCGTATTTTTGGTTATGTAAAATATATTTCACAGTGGTTTAGATGGTACAATGATTCTCTACACTATACTTGCTTGTTTTGTCACAAACTGAAATTAGGCAAACTATTAGAATTTTAGCAACTAGGAAAGGGCAGAGCGATTTCTGCATAGTACATCTTTTAAGTTAGGCATAGGGGCGGGGCGGCAGGTAGCCTAGTGGTTAGAGCATTGGACTAGTAGCTGGGAGGTTGCAAGATCAAATCCCCGAGCTGACAAGGTTAAAAATCTGTCATTCTGCCCTTGAACAAGGCAGTTAACCCACTGTTCCTAGGCCATGATTGAAAATAATAATTTGTTCTAAAATGACTCATTTGGAGAAGGTTAAGGGTTATGGGTGAGGTTAAGATTATACATTTAAAGGTTTGGCAAGCCGCCATCTGGAACCATTCAATGTTTTGTAGTGTATTCAGGCCTTTTTCCACATTTATTTTATTCTAAAATTGATTAAATATTTTTTCCCTCATCAAACTACACACAATACCCCATAATGACAATGTGAAAAGCTAATGTAATACAAATAAAAAACAGAAATACCTTTAAGTATTCAGACCCTTTGCTATGAGACGAAACTGAGCTCTGGTTCATCCTGTTTCCATTGATCATACTTGAGATGTTTCTTCAGCTTGATAGGAGTCCACCTGTGGTAAAGTCAATTGATTGGACATGATTTGGAAAGGCACACACCTGTCTATATAAGGTCCCACAGTTGTCAGTACATGTCAGAGCAAAAACCAAGCCATGAGGTCGAAGAAATTGTCCGTAGAGCTCAGAGACAGGATTGTGTAGAGGCACAGACCTGGGGAAGGGTACCAAAACATTTCTGCAGCATTGAAGGTACACAAGGACAACCATCTCTGCAGCACTCCATCAATCAGGCCTTTATGGTAGAGTGGCCAGACGGAAGCCACTCCTCAGTAAAATGCACATCACAGACCACTTGGAGTTTGCTAGAAGGCACCTAAAGGACTCTCAGACCATGAGAAACAAGATTATCTGGGCTGGTGAAACCAAGATTGAACTCTTTGGCCTGAATACCAAGCTTCACATCTGGAGGAAACCTGGCATCATCCCTACGGTGAAGCATGGTGGTGGCAGCATCATGCTGTGGGGATGTTTTTCAGCGGCAGGGACTGGGAGACTAGTCAGGATCGAGGGAAAGATGAACGGAGCAAAGTACAGAGAGATCCTTGATGAAAACCTGCTCCAGAGCACTCAGGGCCTCAGACTGAGGCTGAAGGCTCACTTTCCGACAGGACAACGACCCTAAGCACACAGCCAAGACAATGCAGGAGTGGCTTTGGGACAAGTCTCTGAGTGGCCCAGCCAAAGCACGGACTTGAACCCGATCAAACATCGCTGAAGAGACTTGAAAATAGCTGTGCAGCGATGCTCCCCATCCAGACAAAGTTTGAGAGGATCTGCAGAAAAGAATGGGAGAAACTCCCCAAGTACAGGTGTGCCAAGCTTTGTGTCATGCCCAAGACGACTCAATGCTGTAATCGCTGCCAAAGGTGCTTCAACAAAGTACTGAGTAAAGGGTCTGAATACTTATGCAAATGCAATGTTGCAAATGCAACATTAAAAAATGGTAGAAGTTAGCAAATATTTGTAAAACTGTTTTTGCTCTGTCATTATGGGCTATTGATTGTAGATTGTGGGGGGGGAAACAGTTTAATCCATTTTAGAATAAGACTAACGGAGCAAAATATGGAAAAAATCTAGAGGTGTGTGTGTACACAGTATCAGTCAAAAGTTTGGACACACCTACTCATTCAAGGGTTTTTCTTTATTTTTACTATGTTCTACATTGTAGAATGATAGTGAAGACATAAACTATGAAATAACATACTGAATCATGTAGTAACCCCCAAAAAATTAAACAAATCCAAATATATTTTAGATTCTTAAAAGTAGCCACCCTTTGCCTTGATGACAGCTTTGCACACTCTTGGCATTCTCTCAACCAGCTTCAACTGGAATGTTTTTCCAGCAGTCTTGAAGGAGTTCCCACATTTTCCTTCACTCTGCGGTCCAACTCATCCGAAACATTCTCAATTGGGTTGAGCTCGGGTGATTGTGGAGGCCAGGTCATCTGATGCAGCACTCCATCACTCTCCGTCTTGGTCAAATAGCCCTTACACAGCCTGTTGAAAAACAAATGATAGTCTCACTAAGGGCAAACCAGATGGGATGGCATATCGTTGCAGAATGCTGTGGTATCCATGCTGGTTAAGTGTGCCTTGAATTCTAAATAAATCACAGACAGTGTCACCAGCAAAGCACCATCACACCTCCGCCTCCATGCTTCACGGTGGGAACCACGCATGCCGAGATCATCCGTTCACCTACTCATCCGTTCACCTATTCACAAAGACACGGCGGTTAGATCCAAAAATCTCACTTTTGGACTCATCAGACCAATGGAACGATTTCCACCTGTCTAATGTCCATTGCTCGTGTTTCTTGGCCCAAGCAAGTTTCTTCTTCTTATTGGTGTCCTTTAGTAGTGGTTTCTCTGCAGCAATTCGACCATGAAGGCCTGATTTCACGCAGTCTCCTCTGAACAGTTGATGTTGAGATGTCTGTTACTTGAACTCTGTGAAGCATTTATTTGGGCTGCAATTTCTGAGGCTGGTAACTGATGATGTTATCCTCTGCAGCAGATGTAACTCTGGGTCTTCCTTTCCTGTGGCGGTCCTCATGAGAGCCATTTTCATCATAGTTCTTGATGGTTTTTGGGACTGCACTTGAAGAAACTTTCAAAGTTCTTAAAATGTTCCCGGAATGATTGACCTTCATGTCCTAAAGGAATGATGGACTGTCGTTTCTCTTTGCTTATTTGAGCTGTTCTTGCCATAATATGAACTTGGTATTTTACCAAATAGGGTTATCTTCTGTATACTACCCCTACCTTGTCACAACACAACTGATTGGTTCAAATGCATTAACAAGGAAAGAAAATGTACATTTAACAATCCAGCTTCATTAAATAGTACCCGCAAAACACCAGACTCAACGTCAACAGTGAAGAGGCGACTTCGGGATGCTGGCCTTCTAGACAGTTCCTCTGTCCAGTGTCTGTGTTCTTTTTCCAATCTTAATCTTTTCTTTTTATTGGCCAGTCTGAGATATTGCTTTTTCTTTGCGACTCTGCCTAGGAGGCCAGCATCCCGGAGTCACTTCTACACTGTTGACATTGAGACTGGTGTTTTGCTGGTACTATTTAATGAAGCTGCCAGTTAAGGACTTGTGAGGCGTCTGTTTCTCAAACTAGACACTCTAAGGTACTCTTTCTATTCTGGTTAGAGCCAGGAATAGCCTTCATTTCTCAGAACAAGAATAGGCTGACGAATTTCAGAAGAAAGGTCTTTGTTTCTGGCCATTTTGTGCCTGTAATCGAACCCACAAATGCTGATGCTCCAGATACTCAACTAGTCTAAAGAATGCCAGTTTTATTGCTTCTTTAATCAGGGCAACAGTTTTCAGCTGTGCTAACATAATTGCAAAAGGGTTTTCTAAAAAGGGAAACTGAACTTGTACTGTCAGTGTAATAAGATGTCTTATGTTGGTCTGCCTTATCTCAACTTTGAGTGTGTCCCTTTTTATTTTTTGATCAATGATCAATTAGCCTTTTTAAATTATTAACTTGGATTAGCTAACACATCGTGCCATTGGAACACAGGAGTGATGATTGCTGATAATGGGCCTCTGTATGCCTATGTAGATATTCCATAAAAATCAGCTACAATAGTCATTTACAACATTAACAATGTCTACACTGTATTTCTGATCAATTTGATGTTATTTTAATGGACAAAAAATGTGATTTTCTTTCAAAAACAATGACATTTCTCAGTGACCTCAAACTTTTGAATGGTAGTGTCTATCCAACATGTGTACTTGGCTTGAGCCTCTGTATTTATTCAGTCTCTTCCTGGAAGCTCTGGCAGTTGGCATATTAATGAGTTCCAGTGGGCCTGTCCCATGCACTTACAGTTAACAATCAATGTCTTTTCTGTGTTTCCAGTGTTACAGTATAGTCCTATGCTGCATTATAGAAAGGGACATGGAAGGCTACAAACACTTTCTTATGATCTTTTACAGTCAATGGCAGACCACTAAATGGATATGATTCTACTAAGGTTAGGTTATGTTTTATGTCCATCCTCTTGTCGTACTGAAGTTGTCTGTCAACTAAGGCTGGGTATGTGTCCTTTGAGAGGTATTCAGAGCAGTCTGTTAGCCAAGACTGGGTATGTGTCCTTTGAGAGGTATTCAGAGCAGTCTGTTAGCCAAGACTGGGTATGTGTCCTTTGAGAGGTATTCAGAGCAGTCTGTTAGCCAAGACTGGGTATGTGTCCTTTGAGAGGTATTCAGAGCAGTCTGTTAGCCAAGACTGGGTATGTGTCCTTTGAGAGGTATTCAGAGCAGTCTGTTAGCCAAGACTGGGTGTGTGTCCTTTGAGTTATTCAGAGTATCTATGTCCCCGAGTAGAGAAGTCTCAATTAGTCCTTTGTCTGCAACGCAACCAGAGGTCAAAGGGGTTATCTGACCACACTCTTGTGTGCTTGCATTATGCAAATGTTTCACAGATTTTCCGGTGTCAACTGTCCTATCTGTTATGTGTTCGTAGCATTTACTCTCTACCTCAGGATATAGGGCACATTTGCCCTAGCCAGTGACGGGAGAGATAATGCAATAATGAGAGCATTGCGTAACTGTTTAAAGGGCATTTTTAAGACAGCAGGTGCCCCAAAATATTACTCCCTGACGGCTTCTTGTGATTATGGTTTATTTTGTTATCTGTTTCTTGGGGGTTTTCATCCATAATGCATTGTTTGCTAGCTGATGAATATGTTTATTTTGACATTTAAGTCATTTATCAGACGTTCTTATCCAGAGAGACTTCCAGTTGCATTCATCTGAAAATAGCTATGTGGGACAACCACATACCACAGTCATAGTAAGTACAGGTTTTCCTCAAAGTGGCAATCAGCAAAGTCAGAGCTACTAAGTGTGTGGGGGGGGGGGGGCTATATTTCCAATCTGGCATTGTCAAGACGGATGCACTGTTTATTCTCTCCTTTTCAATTCGCTGCAATTATTTGTTGAGTAGATACTCAAGACACTTGAGAGAGAGCTGTCTTGATCACTCTGAATCAGACCTATTCTATAGTGAACAAAAATATACATCAAACATGCAACAATTTCAATGATTTTACCCTCTTACGGTTCATATATGGAAATCAGTCCATTTAAATCAATTAATTAGGCCCTAATCTATGAATTTCACATGACTGGACAGGGGCGCAGCCAAGGGTGCACCTGGGAGACATAGGCCCACCCACATGGGAGCCAGGCTCACCCACTGGGGAGCTAGGCTCAGCCAATCAGAATGAGTTTTTCCTCACAAAAGGGCATTATTACAGACAGAAATACTCCTCAGTTTCATCAGCTGTCCGGGTAGCTGGTCTCAGACGATCCCGCAGGTGAAGAAGCCGGATATGGAGGTCCTGGGCTGGTGTGGTTACATGTGGTCTGCGGTTGTGAGGCCGGTTGGACGTACTGCCAAATTCTCTAAAACGATGTTGGAGGTGGCTTATGGTAGAGAAATGAACATTACATTTTCTGGCAGCAGCTCTGGTCGACATTCCTGCAGTCAGCATGCCAATTGTACACTCCCTCAACTTGAGACATCTGTGGCGTTGTGTGAAAAAAAAACTGCACATTTTAGAGTGCCCTTTTATTGTCCCCAGCACAAGGTGCACCTGTGTGATGATCATGCTGTTTAAACAGCTTCTTGATATGCCACATCTGTCAGGTGGATAGATTATCTTGGAGAAATGCTCACTTAAAGGAATGTAAACAAATTTGTGCACAAGATTTGAGAGAAAGATGATTTTTGTGCGTATGGAACACTTTACATGTTGGGTTTTATATTTTTGTTCAGTATAGTTGGTTATTGTTTTCAGTGTCTGCTCTGCTTGCTATTTACTCAACCAGCATCTTTCCTGATAAGTGATGATCGAACAGAATGCTAATGTTGTTCACTTTCAGCCTGACTTACCCCACGTGGACTGAGGAAGAGGTTGCTTAAGTTCCTTGGTACTTTGCATTAGGGCTTAGAGAGAGCAGCATCTTGTAGTCAGGCTATTGAACTTCCGAAAGTCTTCACAGATGTGGGGCATGTAAGTCAGTGTGAAGAAAACAAAACTACTGAAGCGCCACACTGTTTAGATGTTCTCAGTGATCATTGCTGAGGATCCCCCTTAGCTTGGGGAGAAGTGAACAACATGCTGCTAGTATTCATCTCATCTTTCTCATAGAAAATGAGTTTCTGCCCAGCGTGTCTAGGGCAGTCCCAATCGGCCCAGTGTTTATATGGGACTTCTGCCAATACTCCAAGTATAAATCTTCATAATCCTACCCTGGAGGAAAGACAAATGGTTCATTATCATTAGTTGTGTCTTTATGTAATGTACTGAAGGCTCTCTCCTGTATATGCTGTGTTTAAACTCCTTCAGGTTTAAAAAGGGGCCAAAAAGAGATCCGAAATTACCTCAGTCTTGCCTCACTGGTTCCCAACTTTTGATTGGTCTAGAGTAGCAGCTAATTACTTATTTGGTATTGACCACAGCATTGCGATTCACTGTCTACCAGGCGTGCAGTCCAGTTTTAGAATTTGGAGATGAGATGACAACTTGGGATTTTGATCGTGTTAAATTCGAATAACTCATGCCAGTTGGGGCATCTGTATGCCTCTGAGTGCATGTGTCATTCATTACTATGATGGAAGACTGGCATGATGTGGCTGAATTCCCAAAGATAATTACAAATTAGACTTCATGGAACGACCCTTTTTGTTTTGTTCACTCGTTTATTAAATGAGTTTAAGGTCAAAACCTAAGAATATCTCATGACTGCACGGCCAGACACGACTCCAACACCATCATTAAGTTTGCCGATGACACAATAGTGGTCGGCCTGATCACCGACAACGACGAGACAGCATATAGGGGGGAGGTCAGAGACCTGACCGTATGGTGCAAGTACAACAACCTCTCCCTCAACGTGATCATGACAAATGAGATGATTGTGGACTACAGGAAAAGGAGGACCAAGCACGCACCCATTCTCCTCGACGGGGCTGTAGTGGAACAGCTTGAGAGCCTCGAGTTCCTTGGCATCCACATCACCAACAATCTAACATGGTCCAAGCACACCAAGACAGTCGTGAGACAGGGCACGACAAAGCCTATTCCCCCTCAGGAGAATGAAAAGATTTGGCATGGGTCCTGAGATCCTCAAAAATGTCTACAGCTGCACCATCAAGAGCATCCTGACGGGTTGCATCACTGCCTGGTATGGCAACTTGCTCGGCCTCTGACAGCATGGCACTACAGAGGGTAGTGTGTACAGCCCAGTACATCACTGGGGCTAAGCTTCCTGCCATCCAGGACCTCTATACCAGGCGATGTCAGAGGAAGGCCCTAAAAATTGTCAAAGGCTCCAGGCCTTCCTAGTCATAGACAGTTCTCTCTGCTACCACACTGGCAAGTGGTACCGGAGCACCAAGTTTAGGTCCAAGAGGCTTCTAAACAGATTCTACCCCCAAGCCATAAGACTCCTGAATATCTAATCAAATGGCTTCCCAGACTATTTGCATTGTCCCCCCCCCCCCAATTTTACACTGCTGCTACTCTCTGTTATTATCTATGCATAGTCACTTTAATAACTCTACCTACATGTACATATTACTTCAATTACCTCGACTAACCGGTGCCCCCGCACATTGACTCTGTACCGGTGCCCCGCACATTGACTCTGTACCGGTACCCTCTAAATATAGTCTCTCTATTGTTATTTTACTGCTGCTCTTTAATTATTAACTTTTTATTTTATTTCTTCAAACGGAATTGTTGGTATTTCACTGTAAGGTCTACATCTGTTGTATTCGGTGTGTGTGACAAGTCAAATTTGATTTGAATGGGCAAGTTAGTGGAAAAGACTCCTCTGAATACTTATTAGAATTTCTGTTTGTGATATATTTTTCCTATAGTATAATGATGATGACCAATTGTCTACAATGAATCTTCTGCCATGGAAGGCAACATGTGGACAATTAACATCCCACTGTAAATCATGGGTTTGGAGAGACCATTTAGCAGTATAGATTAATGCAGGATGAGGCCTACCCTGGTAACAAGCTGCACCAAATTCTGATGTGTTGACATCTGCTCAGGCACCATCTTATTATTCACAAGAGACCTCCCGTATTAAATGAGACGCTTCTGCGATTAATTCAGTTTTAGGCCATTTGAGGTTGGAATTTGAGCACAGATGGTCTTGCTTCTCTATACAGTCTTCAAATTCTATGAACAATCTCGAAGTGACTAAGAGCCTGTCTCTTTAGCGGGTACTCATAGGAGTATTGCAATTTAACTATAAGTGGGTTCTGAACCTTCTGGAGATTGGAGGCTCGATTTGAATTTCACAAATGCAGGATATTTAATGTGTGTGTGCTGGCATCATTCTTCTTGCCTGAAGAATGTTAAGTTGTTTCCTTCAATTTCACTACACAGACTAACCTATTTCTTTACTTTATCATGCAGTGCTCAACACACTGCCCCTCTGTGCCCTTTTATATAGGAATTTAGATTATAAAGAGTAACGTCACAAAACTAACAAATCGATTTAATTCAACTAGTAACGACCCCACATTGCATGCTGTTTTTCATTATAACAAGGACAAAAAAAGCAATTACAACAACTGTATCTGAATGCCTCTACTAAAGTGTATCTTTGACTAAGTCAATTATTTTTTTCTAAAGAATCGCACCGAACTGTGATGTCATTATCCTGAAGCATCTTTGTCCTCTGTTATAACCATGATGGCTTAATGGCTTTCTTCTTTGGAATACTGAGCCGTGGTGAATTCTTGGTATTTCTATGTAGGCGGCTGATGACATGCCTCCTACTGTAGTTGGACTGAAGTCTGCTTGTACACAGTACTCTCTGACTCTCCTCTGGTTTGTGATTATATTATCCCATATAAACTGATGTGGATAGCAGAGATGACTTTTATGCCAAATGGCCTTTCAAGAGATCATTGCCTTGCCTTGGAAGACTGTCTTTGCACCTTGTCGACTTGATGTCCTAGCTTTGCCAAGTGACTTGTGTTCACACAGATTTCAGATTAAATATGAACTGAGTAATACCAAGCATTAGGAACACCTTCCTAATATTAAGTTGCACCTGCTTTTGCCCACAGAACAGCCTCAATTCGACAAGGTATGGACTCTACAAGGCGTTCCACAGGGATTCTGGCCCATGTTGACTCCAATGCTTCCCACAATTGTCAAGTTGGCTAGATGTCTTTTGCGTGGTGGACCATTCTTGATACACACTGGAAACTGTTTAGTGTGAAAAACCCAGCAGCTTTGCAGTTCTTGACACAAACCGGTGCGCCTGGTACCTACTACCATACCCCGTTCAAAGGCACTTATATATTTTGTCTTGCTCATTCACTGTCTGAATGGCACACATACACAATCCATGTCTCAAGGCTTAAAAATCCTACTTTAATCCATCTCTTCCCCTTCATCTACACTGATTTGAAGTGGATTTAACAACTGACCTCAATAAGGGATCATAGCTTTCACCTGGATTCACCTGGTCAGTGTATATCATGGAAAGAGCAGGTGTTCTTAATGTTTTGTATACTCAGTGTCGAGTACATATTCTGTCTCTGGTGCAATGTAACCTCGTTTAGACTGTCTGGATAAGTAGTTCCCTCTTTCCCCAATTATAGTGGAGTAAATCTGAGCTAGAGATTGGCATTGCTCTGTGTTTATCATATCAGAACATGATAGTTTGCTATAGCTGTCACTGAATGTTTCATTTCCTATCATAGCAGGGGTCCGTTTACGATATCTTATGCAGTATTCACAAGTTTAAGTGCATTACAACTGGTGAGTTCTGGGTATAAAATGACTGGTTCCCACCCTTCAGGTTATTGTTCTGACTTTCCCAGGAAAGCCCAGGGGTTCTATTCAAGCCGCGTAGGAGTGTAGGATATACATTTCTTTTATCAACATACTGCTATGAGCAAAATGTTGTGAGCTTCATTCTGCAGAATCCATTATGTGAGGGACCTGTGGTTCACCTAATACATCAGACATGCTCCTGAACATCCCTCTAATCTACGTCTCTGTTAGCCTCCCTCTCCCAGGGGTTTCCATGCCTCCCCCTCCCTCTCCCAGGGGTTGCCGTGCCTCCCCTCCCTCTCCCAGGGTTTGCCGTGCCTCCCCCTCCCTCTCCCAGGGGTTGCCGTGCCTCCCTCTCCCAGGGTTTGCCTGCCTCCCTCTCCCAGGGGTTGCCGTGCCTCCCCCTCCCTCTCCCAGGGGTTGCTGTGCCTCCCCCTCCCAGGGTTTGCCGTGCCTCCCCCTCCCTCTCCCAGGGGTTGCTGTGCCTCCCCCTCCCTCTCCCAGGGGTTGCTGTGCCTCCACCTCCCTCTCCCAGGGGTTGCTGTGCCTCCCCCTCCCTCTCCCAGGGTTTGCTGTGCCCCCCTCCCTCTCCCAGGGGTTGCTGTGCCTCCCCCTCCCTCTCCCTCTCCCAGAGGTTGCTGTGCCTCCCCCTCCCTCTGCCAGGGGTTGCTGTGCCTCCCCCTCCCTCTGCCAGGGTTTGTCAGTCACGGTGTATGTCAGCTAGCAGACAAAGCCATCTCACTGGCCCATGCAGGAAGGACCAGCGGAGGTGAGAGGTTGGCCCCTGCTCAGATGGGTTGGAAGCCCTGAGGGGGAGTAAAGGCTAATGACGGGGAGAAAGATGAGAGGAACAGATAAATTGGTCTCGCCCCCTCAGGGGGTTTCCTTCTTGTCTTGTCCAGGGCTGTCTGACAACCACAACTCTCATCACAGCGGTTCCCTAGATTTGAGACTTGTTCTGGCTATGAGGTGTGACGTGAGGGATGTTATCTCGGGGAGCTGTGAGTCGAGCAGAAGACAAAGATGGACAATAAAGTTTCTGTTCTCCATTCAGACAAGTCCCAGCTTGCTAGACAGAAGTTTGAGGATCATTAGAAATGTGTCTCCAATGGATTTCAGATTTCTTTGTGTTTTAAACTGCTGTAAACATTGACTTACAGTAACCCCTTTGCAAAATCTCAAGTTACCCTAATATTGCTGGGTATAAAATGTATAGTAATGTCTATAATTCATCATTAAGGATGACACGTTATAAAATGAATAGCAGTATAATGTATTAGCCTAACATTAATTTATATTCAGTCTTTTAAAAATCATCCATGTTTCCAGAATTGAATTGCAGTGGTAATTTGACACCCCATAATGCCTGCAGGGACATATGAGTGGTTCCAGAGCATCCAGATCCCAGTCTATGGTCTTGTAATTACTGGATATACAGTGCCTTCAGAAATTATCAGAACCTTATTATTTTGTTACATTACAGCCTTATTCTAAAATCTATTAAATAGTTTTTTTCCCTTATCAATCTACACATAACAGCCCATAATGACAAATCAAAAC
Source organism: Oncorhynchus kisutch (assembly GCF_002021735.2). Taxonomy (NCBI): domain Eukaryota; kingdom Metazoa; phylum Chordata; class Actinopteri; order Salmoniformes; family Salmonidae; genus Oncorhynchus; species Oncorhynchus kisutch. The sequence continues at coordinate 7,889,658 of NW_022261980.1, read as the reverse complement.
AGGTTTTTAGACATTTTTGCAAATGTATTCTAATTAAATAACTGATATCACATTTACATAAGTATTCAGACCCTTTACTCAGTACTTTGTTGAAGCACCTTTGGCAGCGATTACAGGATAGATTTTTCTTGGGTATGATGCTACAAGCTTGGCACACCTGTATTCGGGACGTTCTCCCAATCTTCTCTGCAAATCCTCTCAATCTCTGTCAGGTTGGATGGGGAGCATTGCTGCACAGCTATTTTCCTATTTCTCAGAGATGTTCGATCGGGTTCAAGTCCATGCTCTGGCTTGGCAACTCAAGGACATTCCGAGACTTGTCCAGAAGCCACTCCTGTGCTTAGGGTTGTTGTCCTGTTGGAAGGTGAACCTTCACCACAGTTTGAGGTCCTGAGCGCTCTGGAGCAGGTTTTCATCAAGGATCTCTCTCTATACTTTGCTCCGTTCATCTTTCCCTTGATCTTGACTAGTCTACCTTTTGCTGAAAAACATCACCACAGCATGATGCTGCCACCACCATGCTTCACCTTAGGGATGGTGCCAGGTTTCCTCTAGACATGACGCTTGGCATTCAGGCTAAAGAGTTCAATCTTGGTTTCATCAGACCAGAGATCTTGTTTCTCATAGTCAAAATCTTTAGGTGTCTTTTGGCAAACTCCAAGTGGGCTGTCATGCTTTTTACTGAGGTGTGGCTTCGGTCTGGCAACTCTACCATAAAGGCCCTATTGGTGGAGTGCTACAGAGATGGTTGTCCTTCTGGAAGGTTCTCTTATCTCCACAGAGGAACTCTGGAGCTCTATCAGAGTGACCATCAGGTTCTTGGTCACTTCGCTGACCAAGGCCCTTCTCCCCCGATTGCTTAGTTTGACTCTAGGAAGAGTCTTGGGGGTTCCAAACATCTTCAATTTAAGAATGATAGAGGCCACTGTTTTCTTGGGGACCTTCAATGCTGCAGACGTTTTTTTGGTACCCTTCCCCAGATCTCTGACTTGATACGATCCTGTCTCGGAGCTCTACGGACAATTCCTTCGACCTCATGGCTTGGTTTTTGCACTGTCAACTGTGGGACCTTATATAGACAGGTGTGTGCCTTTCCAAATCATGTCCAATCAATATAATTTACCACAGGTGGACTCCAATCAAGTTGTAGAATCATCTCAAGGATGACCAATGGAAAATTATGTTCTTTATAATACATTTGTAAAAATGTCTAAAAACCTGTTTTTTGCTTTGTCGTTATGGGGTTTTGTATGTAGATTTCTGAGGATTTATTTGATTTTATTTCATCCATTTTAGAATAACAAAATGTGGAAAACATCAAGGGGTCTGAATACTTTCCAAATGCATTGTAGATGTGTTTACTGCAACTCAGTTGACTGACCAACATTTACTGTAGGAATCTGCTTTGAAAGCTATTAATCAGTAATGTATCTTAAACTGTAGAAACATTTGACTTGTGTTCATGCCTGTGTGAGTTTCTGTTCTGAGACCTGCTACTTGATGTGTGTCCGAGGATATGTCTGGGTGCTTTGGTGTGTGTTTTAGATGTGTGTGTGTGTGTGTGTGTGTGTGTGTATGTATGTATGTGAAGTATACATGTCTGTCTCTGTTATTCTGTGTTAGAACCTGTGTGGGTCTTTCTCTGTGTGTGTGTGTGTGTGTGTGTGTGTGTGTGTGTGTGTGTGTGTGTGTGTGTGTGTGTGTGTGTGTGTGTGTGTGTGTGTGTGTGTGTGTGTGTGTGTGTGTGTGTGTGTGTGTGTGTGTGTGTGTGTGTGTGTGTGTGTGTGTGTGTGTGTTTCTAACAGCTGTTCCTGTGTATCCCTCTGGATTTCCAGGTGTCCAGCGACAGATTGTTCACTGTGTGGAGAGGACCTCTGGGATAGTAGAAGAGGGCTACTGTGACCCGACGACCCGTCCTGACGATAAACGAGCCAGCTGCAATGAGGAGCTTTGCCCAGCCATGTGAGTTTGCCCCCAGGACCAGATTTATACTGGGACAAGACCCACTGTAGGGCTTGCATGCTCTCTCACACGCACACACCTTTGTAAACACACACACGCGTACATGCACACACACGCACATACACACACACACACACACACACGCACATACACACACACACACACACACACACACATCATACATGTGTTCATAAACACACCAGAAAGGCCTCCCGAGTGGCGCAGTGGTCTAAGGCACTGCATCACAATGCTAGCTGTGCTGCTAGAGAGATTCTGGGTTTGAGTCCAGGCTCTGTCACAGCTGGACACGACCGGGAGAACCATGGGGCGGCGCACAATTGGCCCAGCATCGTCCGGGTTAGGGGAGGGTTTGGCCAGCAGGAATGTCCTTGTCCCATCGCGCTCTAGCGACTCCTGTGGCGGGCCGGGTGCAGTGCACGCTGACACGGTCGCCAGTTGTACGGTGTTTCCTGCGACACATTGGTGCGGCTGGCTTCCGGGTTAAGTGGGCATTGTGTCAAGAAGCAGTGCGGCTTGGTTAGGTTGTGTGTTTCGGAAGACGCACGGCTCTCGACCTTCGCCCCTCCAGAATCCGTTGGGGAGATGCAGCGATGAGACAAGACCATAAATACCAATTGGATACCACGAAATGGGGGGGGGGGGGGGGTGTTAAAACAAATATTAGAATAATTAACACACCAGAAAGAATACACCCTCTCAAACATGCACTAAGCATAAACACACACACACACACATTACACTTTCTGTCTGTCTTTCTTCGTGACCATTCCATTCAGATGGTGGGTGGGCGAGTGGCAGAAGTGCTCGGCCACGTGCGGTGAGAAGGGCTTGGCCAAGAGGACGGTGCTGTGCATCCAGGCCGTGAGTCTGGAGGAGAACAGAGCCCTGCAGCCCTCTGAATGTCACCACATACCCAGGCCTGAGTCAGCGGCGCCTTGTAACGCTCATGTCCCCTGCCCCGCGGACTGGTCCACAGGCAACTGGTCTGAGGTGAGGAGGCCATTCAGGGGAATGTGATACGGCTCCAGCAGTGACTCACACAGAGAAGGGAGAGGCTAAGGAAGGAAGGAACATCTGGTCTCGTCTTGTTTAATGTGGAAAATGCTGAACAGAGGCTAGTTTAACTCTGGTTCCACGATATTTGAGTGGAGTAGGCATGGGAAAGATTTTGAGGAAGCAGCTAACACACTATGTATAACCTAATTCACACTATGTATAACCTAATTCAAATGTATACGAACTTAATTGTAAGTGAAAACTCTTATGAGCACCATGAAGATTAGAGGAGGTGGACAGGTCATGAGGGTAGAGGAGGTGGACAGGTCATGAGGGTAGAGGAGGTGGACAGGTCATGAGGGTAGAGGAGGTGGACAGGTCATGAGGGTAGAGGAGGTGGACAGGTCATGAGGGTAGAGGAGGTGGACAGGTCATGAGGGTAGAGGAGGTGGACAGGTCATGAGGGTAGAGGAGGTGGACAGGTCCTGAAGGGTAGAGGAGGTGGACAGGTCCTGAAGGGTAGAGGAGGTGGACAGGTCATGAGGAGGTGGACAGGTCCTGAAGGGTAGAGGGGGTGGACAGGTCCTGAAGAGGAGAGGAGGTGGACAGGTCCTGAAGGGTAGAGGAGGTGGACAGGTCATGAGGAGGTGGACAGGTCATGAAGGGTAGAGGAGGGGGACAGGTCAGGAAGGGTAGAGGAGGTGGACGGGTCATGAGGAGGTGGACAGGTCCTGAAGGGTAGAGGAGGTGGACAGGTCATGAGGAGGTGGACAGGTCCGAAAGGATAGAGGAGGTGGACAGGTCAGGAAGGGTAGAGGAAGGAGGTGGACAGGTCCTGAAGGGTAGAGGAGGTGGACAGTTCATGAGGAGGTGGACAGTTCATGAAGAGGAGAGGAGGTGGACGGGTCATGAAGAGGAGAGGAGGTGGACAGGTCATGAAAAGGAGAGGCGGTGGACAGGTCAGGAAGGGTAGAGGCGGTGGACAGGTCAGGAAGAGGAGAGGAGGTGGACAGGTCAGGAAGGGTAGAGGAGGTGGACGGGTCAGGAAGGGTAGTGGAGGTGGACAGGTCAGGAAGGGTAGTGGAGGTGGACAGGTCAGGAAGGGTAGAGGAAGGAGGTGGACAGGTCCTGAAGGGTAGAGGAGGTGGACAGTTCATGAGGAGGTGGACAGGTCATGAAGAGGAGAGGAGGTGGACGGGTCATGAAGAGGAGAGGAGGTGGACAGGTCATGAAAAGGAGAGGCGGTGGACAGGTCAGGAAGGGTAGAGGCGGTGGACAGGTCAGGAAGGGTAGAGGAGTTGGACAGGTCATGAAGAGGAGAGGAGGTGGACAGGTCAGGAAGGGTAGAGGAGGTGGACGGGTCAGGAAGGGTAGAGGAGGTGGACAGGTCAGGACGGGTAGTGGAGAGGGACAGGTCAGGAAGGGTAGAGGAGGTGGACAGGTCATGAGGAGGTGGACAGGTCATGAAGAGGAGAGGAGGTGGACAGGTCCTGAAGGGTAGAGGGGGTGGACAGGTCCTGAAGGGTAGAGGAGGTGGACAGGTCCTGAAGAGGAGAGGAGGAGGACAGATCCTGAAGAGGAGAGGAGGTGGACAGGTCTTGAAGAGGAGAGGGGGTGGACAGGTCATGAAGAGGAGAGGAGGTGGACAGGTCAGGAAGGGTAGAGGAAGGAGGTGGACAGGTCAGGAAGGGTAGAGGAGGTGGACAGGTCATGAGGAGGTGGACAAGTCAGGAAGGGTAGAGGAAGGAGGTGGACAGGTCAGGAAGGATAGAGGAGGTGGACAGGTCAGGAAGGGTAGAGGAGGTGGACAGGTCATGAAAAGGAGAGGCGGTGGACAGGTCAGGAAGGGTAGAGGAGTTGGACAGGTCAGGAAGAGGAGAGGAGGTGGACAGGTCAGGAAGGGTAGAGGAGGTGGACGGGTCAGGAAGGGTAGTGGAGGTGGACAGGTCAGGAAGGGTAGTGGAGGTGGACAGGTCAGGAAGGGTAGAGGAAGGAGGTGGACAGGTCCTGAAGGGTAGAGGAGGTGGACAGTTCATGAGGAGGTGGACAGGTCATGAAGAGGAGAGGAGGTGGACGGGTCATGAAGAGGAGAGGAGGTGGACAGGTCATGAAAAGGAGAGGCGGTGGACAGGTCAGGAAGGGTAGAGGCGGTGGACAGGTCAGGAAGGGTAGAGGAGTTGGACAGGTCATGAAGAGGAGAGGAGGTGGACAGGTCAGGAAGGGTAGAGGAGGTGGACGGGTCAGGAAGGGTAGAGGAGGTGGACAGGTCAGGACGGGTAGTGGAGAGGGACAGGTCAGGAAGGGTAGAGGAGGTGGACAGGTCATGAGGAGGTGGACAGGTCATGAAGAGGAGAGGAGGTGGACAGGTCCTGAAGGGTAGAGGGGGTGGACAGGTCCTGAAGGGTAGAGGAGGTGGACAGGTCCTGAAGAGGAGAGGAGGAGGACAGATCCTGAAGAGGAGAGGAGGTGGACAGGTCTTGAAGAGGAGAGGGGGTGGACAGGTCATGAAGAGGAGAGGAGGTGGACAGGTCAGGAAGGGTAGAGGAAGGAGGTGGACAGGTCAGGAAGGGTAGAGGAGGTGGACAGGTCATGAGGAGGTGGACAAGTCAGGAAGGGTAGAGGAGGTGGACGGGTCATGAAGAGGAGAGGAGGTGGACAGGTCAGGAAGGGTAGAGGAGGTGGATAGGTCCTGAAGATTAGATGTGTACAGGTCCTGAAGATTAGGTGTGTACAGGTCCTGAAGAGGTGAGGAGATAGACAGGTCCTGAAGAGTAGGTGTGTACAGGTCCTGAAGAGTAGGTGTGTACAGGTCCTGAAGGGTAGAGTAGGTGGACAGATCCTGAAGGGTAGGTGTGTACAGGTCCTGAAGGGTAGAGATGGTGGACAGGTCCTGAAGAGTAGGTTTGTACAGGTCCTGAAGGGTAGAGATGGTGGACAGGTCCTGAAGAGTAGGTGTGTACAGGTCCTGAAGGGTAGAGATGGTGGACAGGTCCTGAAGAGTAGGTGTGTACAGGTCCTGAAGATTAGGTGTGTACAGGTCCTGAAGAGTAGGTGTTTACAGGTCCTGAAGGGTAGAGGAGGTGGACAGGTCCTGAAGAGTAGGTGTTTACAGGTCCTGAAGGGTAGAGGAGGTGGACAGGTCCTGAAGAGTAGGTGTTTACAGGTCCTGAAGGGTATAGATGGTGGACATGTCCTGAAGGGTAGAGGAGGTGGACAGGTCCTGAAGAGTAGGTGTTTACAGGTCCTGAAGAGTAGGTGTGTACAGGTCCTGAAGGGTAGAGATGGTGGACAGGTCCTGAAGAGTAGGTGTTTACAGGTCCTGAAGAGTAGGTGTGTACAGGTCCTGAAGAGGTGAGGAGGTAGACAGGTCCTGAAGAGTAGGTTTGTACAGGTCCTGAAGGGTAGAGTAGGTGTGTACAGGTCCTGATGGGTAGGTGTGTACAGGTCCTGAAGAGTAGGTGTGTACAGGTCCTGAAGGGTAGAGAATGTGGACAGGTCCTGAAGAGTAGGTGTGTACAGGTCCTGAAGGGTAGAGATGGTGGACAGGTCCTGAAGAGTAGGTGTGTACAGGTCCTGAAGGGTAGAGGAGGTGGACAGGTCCTGAAGGGTAGAGAAGGTGGACGGGTCCTGAAGGGTAGAGAAGGTGGACGGGTCCTGAAAGGTAGAGGAGGTGGACAGGTCCTGAAGAGTAGGTGTGGACATGTCCTGAAGGGTAGAGGAGGTGGACAGGTCCTGAAGGGTAGAGGAGGTGGACAGGTCCTGAAGGGTAGAGAAGGTGGACGGGTCCTGAAGAGTAGAGAATGTGGACGGGTCCTGAAGGGTAGAGGAGGTGGACAGGTCCTGAAGAGTAGGTGTGGACATGTCCTGAAGGGTAGAGGAGGTGAACAGGTCCTGAAGAGTAGGTGTTTACAGGTCCTGAAGGGTAGAGGAGGTGGACAGGTCCTGAAGGGTAGAGGAGGTGGACAGGTCCTGAAGGGTAGAGGAGGTGGACAGGTCCTGAAGGGTAGAGGAGGTGGACAGGTCCAGAAGGGTAGAGGAGGTGGACAGGTCCTGAAGGGTAGAGGAGGTGGACAGGTCCTGAAGGGTAGAGGAGGTGGACAGGTCCTGAAAGGTAGAGGAGGTGGACAGGTCCTAAAGGGTAGAGGAGGTGGACAGGTCCTGAAGGGTAGAGGAGGTGGACAGGTCCTGAAGGGTAGAGGAGGTGGACAGGTCCTGAAGAGTAGGTGTGTACAGGTCCTGAAGAGTAGGTGTGTACAGTACCATGTTGTTTATAAAGTTGGCACTCTAACTGGTGTTTTGCGGTTGTAAATATAAAGCTGTGTTATCGATCAGTTACCAGTCTGTCCTAATCTGACCCTCCTCTGCTTCTCCCATAGTGCTCGCTGACGTGTGGCGGTGGTGTGCGGAGCCGAAAGGTTGTCTGTTCCAGAAACACAGGGGTGGACTGTGACCCCCGAAAGAATCCCAGTTCCCTTACTCCATGCTACCTCCAGGACTGTCCTCAGATCATCGACGTCTTCGGTGGCAGCAACGACTGGTCTGGCAGTGGTTCGTCAAGCAAGGAAATCAACGAAATCAACTCCATCCCTGACTCCAACCCCCTGCACAAACACAGTACGACTAGAGCTCAGCCAAGGGCCCCTAACAATCTGAATAACATCATCCCCCATCCAAATCACATTGACAAGACCACTGACAACTCAGCCAAAAACAATGTACCGGTGGACGATTTTTACTACGACTACAACTTCATCAAATTCCACGAGGACATTTCCTACGACTTCGGCTTGGGGAACAACGGTAAAGACTTGGTGGATGATCTTGGACCAGATCCACAACAGGAGCCTAAACCAAGTTCTAGTGCAGAAGAACATGTTTACAGAGAAACTACAACAGATCCTCCCACAACTACCTCACCCATTTCTACCACTTTTAAGACGACTCCTTTCATTAGGGAAGTTGAGGAACCACAAGACCCTAACATGGACAATGCAGAGATTGATGGAAGACTACAGATGGAGAAACCTAATGAAGTAGAGCGAGAGGAGGAGGATTTACTCCTTTCAGAGGACTATTTTCTACCTGTTTCCACCACACCCTCAGCACCAGTTTTAGAGACCAGGTTTTCACAAAGCTGGAAAGAAACAAACAGTAATTTTGGTTGGCCTCATTACCTCAGCACAGCAGCCAGCACAGTGCCCACTAGCATGGGAACCACTGAGAACACACATGGGCCCCAGAGTGAAGATAATGATGATGAAAACACTGACATTTATGTCCATTTTGATGTGAAAGACAGCAATGTTGGTACAACCATCGAATGTACCACCACTGCCCCTGTCAGCCATGACTATGAAGATGGCACCGTACCCACAACGATGGCAGAAGAGGTGAAAGAAGTGGGTGTTTTGGACTACAATTCCCACCAGGAGACTGCAATTGGACTACAATCCCCTGGATCCCAAGATGAAAAGGAGAGCCCGCTTCCACCCCTGGATTCACCTTCCCCAGGACCTGTGTTTGAGTTTGAAACATACGAGGACAGCTTTTTCACCACAACCCTGTCCCAATGGGAGGCAACCACCTCTCTTCCATACGAGCCACCAGCCCCAGACTCCACTGGGGATTACAATGGCTTTTTCCCTGGTGAACCAGACTTTGATCAGCAGGACTTTGAAATTGAGCCCAAAGCTGATAGCGAAGTCAATTTAGGGGTCACCGACAGTGACTTCACCGTGACCTCACGTCCTGTGCCTCAGGAGCCACATCTTCCACCCTCTCCTCCCCCACCTCTTTCCCATTCACTCTCAGGAAACCAGGAGAACATCAGGCACAGCACATCAACAACTGGAAGTGACTCTCCTCCTCCTACTCATCTGAAAGGAGACCCTCAGTCTCCACCTCCGTCAATGTTAGCAGAGACAGAGCCAGCCACAGCCCAGTTAGAAACAGACATTTCAGCACAGTCCTCCATGACTGGGCCAACTCCATCTAAAGGGGCCAATGCGGGCCCTCCAGTCCCCTCCCCATACGGGTGGTCAGAGATTGACTACAATGAGATCCTCATCCCCCCCATGCTGAGATCCAGGGGTATGGACCCTTCCCTCACATACCAACCCCCAGTGGATGTCGCCACAACCACTCCCCAGGATGGCACGAAACCCATGCCCCCCGCCCAGTCCCCTGAGCCAGCCGTGCCCCCCACCCAGTCCCCTGAGCCAGCCGTGCCCCCCACCCAGTCCCCTGAGCCAGCTGTGCCCCCCACCCAGTCCTCTGAGCCAGCCGTGCCCCCCACCCAGTCCCCTGAGCCAGCCGTGCCCCCCACCCAGTCCTCTGAGCCAGCCGTGCCCCCCACCCAGTCCCCTGAGCCAGCCATGCTCACTCTGCCAACCCATTCTCCCACCACACTCTCGTGGACACCAGAACCAACTCCAGTGCCAAGCCCATCTTCCACTCCAAACGCCACAGCTTCCTTCTGGAGAGCCGGCAACTGGAGCGCAGTGAGTTGCACCACTCTCTATGCATTCCACACATTCTCCCTGGTGTAAATGTAGTGTGTAGGAGGAACAATGCCCAGCAGTGTGTCACTATTAATGTCCCCATCCCTTTAATATGCTGACATACTGTCACCACGGCCTCAGGTTCCTACATAAACAACCCAACTCTCCTATCATGTTGAATGGCTGCTCTCTAACCTTTTCCGATTGCCAGCAGGGAAATATATCAGCCCGACAGGTCATGACACAGTGAATGCCACTTTCTGTCTGTGTTTTAACAGTGAAATCAAATGTGACTTGCACTCTCTCTCAAAGTCAACCACATTCACTCTGCACAGAAAGACTGAACAGTCTATCGTAATTCCATTGTGTTGGGTTTTTAAATTAGGAAGTATTTTGTCCTCCGTGACTAATCTCTATGTATCTGAATGGGCTGCAACTCAGTGTATTACAAGACATTGAATGATGCCTGGTTCACTCCTCACTGCCTCCCCTTGTGTTGCAGTGTTCTACTAGCTGTGGTCTGGGGGCCATCTGGAGGCTGGTGGTCTGCAGCACGGGACTGGAGTCTGACTGTGACCTGACCAAGAGGCCTGTGCCGGCCCGGCGCTGCTACCTCCGACCCTGCTCCTCCTGGAGGATAGGGAACTGGACCAAGGTGAGGCCCCACACCAGGGAGTGGACGATAATGGAATGTTGTAGCGATAACTCAGGGATGATAAGGGAATGTTATATTGATAGCTCAGGGATAATAAGGGAATGTTGTAGCGATAAGTCAGGGACGATAAGGGAATGTTGTAGCGATAACTCAGGGATGATAAGGGAATGTTATATTGATAACTCAGGGATGATAAGGGAATGTTGTAGCGATAACTCTGGGATGATAAGGGAATGTTATATTGATAGCTCAGGGATGATAAGGGAATGTTGTAGCGATAACTCAGGGATGATAAGGGAATGCTGTAGCGATAACTCAGGGAAGATAAGGGAATGTTGTAGCAATAACTCAGGGATGATAAGGGAATGTTGTAGCAATAACTCGGGGATGATAAGGGAATGTTGTAGCGATAAGTCAGGGATGATAAGGGAATGTTGTAGCGATAACTAAGGGATGATAAGGGAATGTTGTAGCGATAACTCAGGGATGATAAGGGAATGTTGTAGCGATAACTCAGGGATGGTAAGGGAATGTTGTAGCGATAACCCGGGGATGGTAAGGGAATGTTGTAGCGATAACCCGGGGATGATAAGGGAATGTTGTAGCGGTAACTCAGAGATGATAAGGGAATGTTGTAGCGGTAACCCAGGGATGATAAGGGAATATTGTAGCGATAACTCAGGGATGATAAGGGAATGTTGTAGCGATAACTCAGGGATGATAAGGGAATGTTGTAGCAATAACTCGGAATGATAAGGGAATGTTGTAGCAATATCTCAGGGATGGTTCAATAATGATGTATCTGTAAGGGGTGTGTAACCGGTGGCAGGGAAGTCAGACGCAGGAGAGCAGAACTTGGTAATAGCCGTAGCAGTTTAATAGCAAAACCAACTGCAATAAAAATAACAAGATTTTGGGTACAAAAACCCATCGTGCACCAATCAACACGTGCACAAGCACTTACAAATAAACAATCCCACACAAAGACATGGGGGGAATAGAGGGTTAAATACACAACAAGTGATTGAGGGAATTGAAACCAGGTGTGAGGAAAAACCAGACAAAACACATGGAAAATGAAAAGTGGATCGATGATGGCTAGAAGACCGGCGAGTGTCTCCCGAACAGGGAGAGGATCCGACTTCGGCGGAAGTCGTGACAGTATCAGGACTCATGTTTGAGACGATAATGAAATGTTGTGTCATGACTCAGGCATGGGCCGATAATGGAATGTTGTAGTGATAACTCAGTGACGATAATGGAATGGTGTAGCAATAACTCTGGGAAGGGACGATAATGGAATGGTGTAGCAATAACGCTGGGATGGGCCGATAATGGAATGTTGTAGTGATAACTCAGTGACGATAATGGAATGGTGTAGCAATAACTCTGGGAAGGGACGATAATGGAATGTTGTAGCAATAACTCTGGGATGGGACGATAATGGAATGTTGTATCATGACTCAGGGATGATAATGGAATGTTGTATCATGACTCAGGGATGATAGAGGAATGTTGTATCATGACTCAGGCATGGGACAATAATGGAATGTTATCGTGATAACTCATGGATGGGGCGATAATGGAATGTTGTATTGCAATAACAATGATGGCATAATGGAATATTTCTGCATTAAAAATACATCAGTCAGTATACTATCAAGCAACTTTTTATCACGATAACAGGATTGTTTAAGCTCCGTCCCTCTCACCCTCTTTCGCCCCAGTGTTCCAAGAACTGTGGTGGTGGGGTGACCCTGCGTGAGATCCAGTGCTTTGACACCAGGGACCAGAGGCCTTTGCGGCCCTTCCACTGTCAGACCGTGTCTACCCGGCCGGTGGCCCGCATGCCCTGCCTACCCCAGCCCTGCCTGGACTGGTACTCTTCTTCCTGGGGACAGGTTAGTTACATCATTTCCTCCCATCTCCTTCTCTCCTCACCTCTCTCCTTACTACCCATAGGTATGCCTAACCTCTCACTGTGAAAGTTCATTTGTAATAAGGAGTTATCACTGTGATAGTTGATTTGTAATAGGGGGTTATCACTTTGGTAGCTGATGTGTAATAAGGAGTTATCACTGTGATAGTTGATTTGTAATAAGGAGTTATCACTGTGATAGTTGATTTGTAATAAGGAGTTATCACTGTGATAGTTGATTTGTAATAAGGAGTTATCACTGTGATAGTTGATTTGTAATAGGGGGTTATCACTTTGGTAGCTGATGTGTAATAAGGAGTTATCACCCTGATAGTTGATGTGTAATAAGGGGTTATCACTGTGATAGTTGATGTGTAATAAGGGGTTATCATCACTGTGATAGTTGATGTGTAATAAGGGGTTATCACTGTGATAGTTGATGTGTAATAAGGGGTTATCATCACTGTGATAGTTGATGTGTAATAAGGGGTTATCACTGTGATAGCTGATGTAATAAGGGGTTATCACTGTGATAGTTGATGTGTAATAAGGGGTTATCATCACTGTGATAGTTGATGTGTAATAAGGAGTTACCCACATAGTTACCCTCATGCAATGTTAAGTGCTTTGAGACTGTCTGAAAAGCACTACGCACAGTCATGGTTATCCTTAAAAGTGTGTGTGTGTGTGTTTCCCAGTGCTCTGAGGTGTGTGGGGGAGGGGAGCAGCAGCGTCTGGTTACCTGTCCAGAAGAGGATCGCTGTGACGAGGCCCATCTGCCCAGCAATATCCAGGCCTGTAACAGCCAACCCTGTACCCAATGGGTCACTGGCTCCTGGGGACAGGTAAGAGAAACATACTGTGCACACAAACACAGCCTACAGGTGTTGTGTGTATGTGAAGGATGTACCATTGTGCCTTTGTTTACAGTAATGTTGCATTGTATTGTGTACCTACTCACATGCACCCACACAGAGAAATAATCACAGACAATCACAGCACCATACTACGTGATTGTTTACGCTCTGCGGTAGTAGATGTTCTGTCTTAGACTTTAATGTATGAATCACAATACAGGATTGAAAAAATTCAGGTTGAAAAAATTCAGGACTGAAAAAATTGGGATTGTAAACAAAGCAATAGGAACTCCTAGGTGGGAGAGTAGAATAGAATGGAACTCCTAGGTGAGAGAATAGAATGGAACTTCTAGGTGGGAGAGTAGAATGGAACTCCTAGGTGGGAGAGTAGAATAGAATGGAACTCCTAGGTGGGAGAATAGAATGGAACTTCTAGGTGGGAGAGTAGAATGGAACTCCTAGGAGGGAGAGTAGAATAGAATGGAACTCCTAGGAGGGAGAGTAGAATAGAATGGAACTCCTAGGTGGGAGAGTAGAATAGAATGGAACTCCTAGGAGGGAGAGTAGAATAGAATGGAACTCCTAGGTGGGAGAGTAGAATAGAATGGAACTCCTGGGTGGGAGAGTAGAATAGAATGGAACTCCTGGGTGGGAGAGTAGAATAGAATGGAACTCCTGGGTGGGAGAGTAGAATAGAATAGAACTCCTAGGTGGGAGAGTAGAATAGAGGGGAACCCCTAGGTGGGAGAGTAGAATAGAATAGAACTCCTAGGTGGGACAGTAGAATAGAAGGGAACTCCTAGGTGGGAGAGTAGAATAGAATGGAACTCCTAGGTTGGAGAGTAGAATAGAAGGGAACTCCTAGGTGGGAGAGTAGAATAGAAGGGAACTCCTAGGTGGGAGAGTAGAATAGAATGGAACTCCTAGGTGGGAGAGTAGAATAGAATGGAACTCCTGGGTGGGAGAGTAGAATAGAATGGAACTCCTGGGTGGGAGAGTAGAATAGAATGGAACTCCTAGGTTGGAGAGTAGAATAGAAGGGAACCCCTAGGTGGGAGAGTAGAATAGAATAGAACTCCTAGGTGGGACAGTAGAATAGAAGGGAACTCCTAGGTGGGAGAGTAGAATAGAAGGGAACCCATAGGTGGGAAATTCACAAACACATGCAAATTGTAACTGAATGAAAATGGAGCTTTGCTTTGAATAACACAGAAACCCATATTACCTTATGAGAACTCTACAAAGACTTCTATTCAGCAAAGAATAGAATGACTGTGGTTTTGTTAAAACCCGCAATACAACGCAATTTCTGAGTCTGAACTAGAAAGCTACAAAAATGATTATTGACTTCAAGCTGCAGAAGGTGAGCACCCCAACATGTTTCAGACCTCATGCTGTTCAGCCAGCAATTACATGACTCATCCAGAGCCCACAACCCCCTCCATCACTCCTTCCATCCTCCCTCAGAAGTTGCAGCCAAACCAGTCGTTGATAGCAGCAAGTACTGCTTTAATCCCAAACCACGTCAAAACTGCAAGACACCCTTTACTAGGAGGGAGAGAGGAAGAGAAAATGCACACACACCAAGTCCTCCACTAAGCCTTTGTATTGCCTCCCTCAAGCTAGTGTCTGACCTAGCTTAACACGAGCACACACACAGAGCCAGGCTCCCTATGGATCTGTGTGTTTGTGTGTGCCAGGCACGTGCCCACCTCAGAGGCTTGATGAGGAATGACTTTCACCATGATTAGAGTGTGGGGGAGATGGAGCCATCAGGCCTGCTGCTGTGTAGCTGATGTGCTTTGATTTGCTTGGTGGTAATGGCCTTAAGAGGAGGGAGAGCCAGGCTGAGCCAGGAAGCAAGGAAGCTATTGACGAGGGTAGCCTAGGTTTGTGGCAGACGCTGTGCATCTAATCTAATTACTGTGATCAAGAACACTCTATAAATGGACTGATGTCATAGTTACTGCTCATTACCGACCGGATCAATCACCGCCTGTTGTCAATCAATGTTCTTGATGAACTGTGATTAAAACTGTGTTTGCCTGTTCTTCTGTGGAAAACACCTTGTCTTGTTACTGCCATAGGACTGGATCATTATTGAACCTTTTTGGAGGATTGTACTCCATGTCTTTATCTGTTAAGGGACACACACAACACCAGTACAGTATTGCAGCAGGTAGTCACATATAGGGCTGTAGCGGTCACATATAGGGCTGTAGCGGTCACATATAGGGCTGTAGCGGTCACAGAGTTTTGTCAGCTGGTGATTGTCAAGCAAATAACTGCCGGTCTCACAGTAATTGACCGTTAATTAACATAAACACATTTAGCATCTTCTAGCTTCCACACATAGCCTACAAGCCACTAATGCAGACCTTTGGAACATCTACATTTTAAAAAAGTCTAATAAATCCATGTAATATAGCCGACACCTTCTCAATAAATCCATGTAATATAGCCGACACCTTCTCAATAAATCCATGTAATATAGCCGACACCTTCTCAATAAATCCATGTAATATAGCCGACACCTTCTCAATAAATCCATGTAATATAGCCGACACCTTCTCAATAAATCCATGTAATATAGCCGACACCTTCTCAATAAATCCATGATTTATTACAGACAGGTCTAAAGAAACATGATATTTCAGAAGAACAGAACAGCAGACTCTGCGTTGTCCTTATGTCAGGTCCTGATCCGGCTATGTCATATGGCTGTGGGCTACACTAGTTCATTTAGCAGACAGGATTTGGTTAGAATGACATTATTTTATACTACTTTATATTACTTTATAGTATGAAGAATACTATTCTGTGTTGAGCGGTCAACAAAGAAACAGGTACTTCTATGTGCTTCATTTACAGTTATTAATGTAACTTTGTTCTACAAACTTGGGTTACATGTTTAGATTTTTTTATACATTGTAAGGCTGCATGATGCGACTCTACAATTATTTGTTTAAAAAACATCGCATTAAAAAGCACGAGCTCTGCTTTGTTTTTTTGCGCAGGCTGTACACACTTCATCAGTCTCTCATTCACAGTTTGACAAGACCTTGATAATGTCTGGAATTTCTCAGCGTCATCCCCTTTATGTGGCCGTAATGCCTCTTTAAAAAATCCTTGCCTTTTGCGGCCTTGAGCTGAATATAATAATTATAATTCCCTTCAAAGCACTAGACTATGTCAATCTACTATCCCACATTAGTACAAAAGTTGACCTATTCTGTGCGAGAAATAAATATTCCAAACATAGTCTGAGACAGTTGTGGGATGCAAGAGATCCCAAATTAATACAATCACTAGCATCCAAAACCCTCTTTTTACACAATAAGGCTAACGCAACAGATCAGAACGTTTAGCTTCATGTTGATGAACTATCAGGCTATTTCTTCACATTATAAGCACAGCAATGTGCACACAGCAATAGGTTATAAGCGTGACTGTTCCATTAACAGGAAAACACCATCATCATAAAAAGTGACCGCAAATGTGATTATGCATGTAATGCTTTTATTAAAAAGGTGCATTTTTATGGTGAAAATGATTTTCTCCAAACGTGAAACTCCCGCATTGCATATGTATGCTAGTTACACCCATTATGAAGGGGATTTAATGTGCTTAATTTAAAAAAGTTATTGGACACTTTAGTTGTGATACTGACCTTATTAAAACATATAGGCCTATGGGCTAGGCTACATGAGGTGTGGTACTAACCTTACTAAAACATATAGGACTATGGGCTAGGCTACATGAGGTGTGATATTAACCTTATAGGACTATGGGCTAGGCTACATGAGGTGTGATACTAACCTTACTAAAACATATAGGCCTATGGGCTAGGCTACATGAGGTGTGGTACTAACCTTACTAAAACATATAGGCCTATGGGCTAGGCTACATGAGGTGTGGTACTAACCTTACTAAAACATATAGGCCTATGGGCTAGGCTACATGAGGTGTGATACTAACCTTACTAAAACATATAGGCCTATGGGCTAGGCTACATGAGGTGTGGCACTATGATATGAAAAGTCGCAACAACAAAAAATGGGCGTCATTCACAAGTAATTATAATATAAGTTACAAGTGATCGGCTAATGTGGTCACCCATCAGACTATTTTTGATTTAATCTTGTCTTTACATATGTTGAATAATGTATGTGTGACATTTTGTTTTGATTTAGAATGAACCATTATCATGCACCTGTCTGGAAACAGGGGCAGTGGGAAAAATACATGTCATCTATGCACTTAAATAGCGAATGGAAGATGCTTTTCCCGTGGTTCCTTTTCATGCCAGACAGGTAGGCTAGACTCCTGTTGTAGAGAGAAGCAATATGCTTAATATGAGGAAAGTTGAGAAATACATTTAGTAGGTCTAGCCTATAGAAAGCTGATGGGATCCTGCTTATTTTAATAGAGGCCATAACTCTGTTTTCTCACACAATTGCATAGCCTATAGAAATGTTGAGCATTTCATGAAGTATTCGATTTAGATTATCCAATACATTTGCACTGATGTCAGAGTGATTAGAGGGACAATAGAGTGCTGAGTACCAGGCAGTTAGTACGTTTGGTAGGTTACTAATGACCATCAGCAGCATCAGAGCTTGGAGAAGCCTAATTACCATGACTAAACGGTCATGTGGAATTTGACTGCCTTCATGACTTGTGACTGCTGGTGTGGCAGTGATATTCTGCATGTTACTTGTCCTGTTACTTGTCCTGTCGTGAAGATGTGGTACTTCTTTAAGTCTGCCCGTCTCTACACTATATTACAGAATAATCTAATGTGTTAGTGTTTAGATTATGTTCTATGTCTTATCTACGT
Source organism: Oncorhynchus kisutch (assembly GCF_002021735.2). Taxonomy (NCBI): domain Eukaryota; kingdom Metazoa; phylum Chordata; class Actinopteri; order Salmoniformes; family Salmonidae; genus Oncorhynchus; species Oncorhynchus kisutch. The sequence continues at coordinate 7,871,909 of NW_022261980.1, read as the reverse complement.
GTGTGTGTGTGCGCATGAGGTTGCATGCCTGTGTGCTTATGACTTAACGTGATGCAGCCTACAGCTACAGCCTACACTGTGTCCAAACAGCCCTCCGTATATCAGTTTGTGTGTCCCATCCCCAGTGCTCGGCATCCTGTGGTGGCGGCGTGCAGCGGAGGCTGGTGAAATGTGTGAACACCAAGACGGAGCCTGAGGAGGAGGAGGATCATGCCCAGTGTGACCCTGAGCCCTGGCCAGAAAACAGCCAGAAGTGTAACCTGAATGAGTGTGACAGCGGACCCGCTGGTGAGTAAACCACACAACAGCTTTCTGTCTTAAATCATGTATATGATAATATACAGCATTTAGCAGATGCTTTCATCCAAAGTGACGTATTGTCATACGTACAGACATTTGACATGTAGGTCATGGGTGTCGATTATAAGCGTCAATCGAAACCACAGTCCTGACGTATTGTCATGCGTACAGACATTTGACCTGTAGGTCATGGGTGTCCGTATGGGTGGCCTTGGGAATCGAACCCACAGTCCTGACGTATTGTCATGCGTACAGACATTTGACCTGTAGGTCATGGGTGTCCGTATGGGTGGCCTTGGGAATCGAACCCACAGTCCTGACGTATTGTCATGCGTACAGACATTTGACATGTAGGTCATGGGTGTCCGTATGGGTGGCCTTGGGAATCGAAACCACAGTCCTGACGTATTGTCATGCGTACAGACATTTGACCTGTAGGTCATGGGTGTCCGTATGGGTGGCCTTGGGAATCGAAACCACAGTCCTGACGTATTGTCATGCGTACAGACATTTGACCTGTAGGTCATGGGTGTCCGTATGGGTGGCCTTGGGAATCGAACCCACAGTCCAGACGTATTGTCATGCGTACAGACATTTGGCCTGTAGGTCATGGGTGTCCGTATGGGTGGCCTTGGGAATCGAACCCACAGTCCTGACGTATTGTCATGCGTACAGACATTTGACCTGTAGGTCATGGGTGTCCGTATGGGTGGCCTTGGGAATCGAAACCACAGTCCTGACGTATTGTCATGCGTACAGACATTTGACATGTAGGTCATGGGTGTCCGTATGGGTGGCCTTGGGAATCGAACCCACAGTCCTGACGTATTGTCATGCGTACAGACATTTGACCTGTAGGTCATGGGTGTCCGTATGGGTGGCCTTGGGAATCGAACCCACAGTCCTGACGTATTGTCATGCGTACAGACATTTGACCTGTAGGTCATGGGTGTCCGTATGGGTGGCCTTGGGAATCGAAACCACAGTCCTGACGTATTGTCATGCGTACAGACATTTGACATGTAGGTCATGGGTGTCCGTATGGGTGGCCTTGGGAATCGAACCCACAGTCCTGACGTATTGTCATGCGTACAGACATTTGACCTGTAGGTCATGGGTGTCCGTATGGGTGGCCTTGGGAATCGAACCCACAGTCCTGACGTATTGTCATGCGTACAGACATTTGACCTGTAGGTCATGGGTGTCCGTATGGGTGGCCTTGGGAATCGAACCCACAGTCCTGACGTATTGTCATGCGTACAGACATTTGACCTGTAGGTCATGGGTGTCCGTATGGGTGGCCTTGGGAATCGAAACCACAGTCCTGACGTATTGTCATGCGTACAGACATTTGACATGTAGGTCATGGGTGTCCGTATGGGTGGCCTTGGGAATCGAACCCACAGTCCTGACGTATTGTCATGCGTACAGACATTTGACCTGTAGGTCATGGGTGTCCGTATGGGTGGCCTTGGGAATCGAACCCACAGTCCTGACGTATTGTCATACGTACAGACATTTGACCTGTAGGTCATGGGTGTCCATATGGGTGGCCTTGGGAATCGAACCCACAGTCCTGACGTATTGTCATGCGTACAGACATTTGACCTGTAGGTCATGGGTGTCCGTATGGGTGGCCTTGGGAATCGAACCCACAGTCCTGACGTTTTGTCGTGCGTACAGACATTTGACATGTAGGTCATGGGTGTCCGTATGGGTGGCCTTGGGAATCGAACCCACAGTCCTGACGTATTAAGCACTGTGCTCCGCCAACTCGATTTTCATTTCCCAGAAAATGCTACACTTCCTCTGGTTTTAGCTGAATGGATGGGTGAGATGGATAGACAGGCATGTTGTCAGTCACGCCGGAAGGCAATCGGGCAGAGAGAGACAGACAGACAGACAGACAGACAGACAGACAGACAGACAGACAGACAGACAGACAGACAGACAGACAGACAGACAGACAGACAGACAGACAGACAGACAGACAGACAGACAGACAGACAGACAGACAGACAGACAGACAGACAGACAGACAGACAGACAGACAAACAGACTCCATTACCAAAGATGTCTGTACAGTAAGCCAATAAATCATAAGAACATCACCACTCTCCTTTCATGGCCAAGTTTTGTAGATTTGTGTAATACAAAGAACTAGTTTTGCAAGAACACTAAGACTTTCCTTGGTCTCTGTCAGTGTTCAAGGCTGTAGCTGTCACCACTTCCATACACATAACTGACCTTTTCATGCTCTGTGTAAGAACTCTTATGTCAGAGTTATTTCACGGCCATACATTTCATAAAACATTTTCTGAACAGTCACTTAGTATCTACAGGCAACTGGCAAAATAAAGGAAACGCCAACATAAAGAGTCTTAATAGGGCGTAGGGCCACCAGAACAGCTTCAATGCACCGTGGCATAGAGTCTACAAGTGTCTGGAACTCTATTGGAGGGCTGCGACACCATTCTTCCACGATAAATGAATTTGGTGTTTTGTTGATGGTGGAAAACACTATCTCAGGCGCCGCTCCAGAATCTCCCATTAGTGTTAAATTGGGTTGAGGTCTGGTGACTGACACACACACACACACACACACACACACACACACACACACACACACACACACACACACACACACACACACACACACACACACACACACACACACACGCACACACTTTTAACCCCCTGTGTTCCTTTGAGACCCCTCTTTCAAAGTCACTGAGATCTCTTCTTCTAGCCATGGTAGGCAAAATAATGGGCAACTGGGTATTTTTATAAATCACCCTAAGCATGATGGGATGTTAATTGCTTAATTAACTCATGGGAACCACACCAGTGTGGAAGCATTTACTCAAGTGTTTCCTTTATTTTGGCAGTTAAATGTTGGTTGTAAACTCAAAAGGTGAAATGCAATATTGTGTGCTAGCTGGTGAGGCATGCCAGAACACTGAATGTGTCCTAGTTAGTTGAGAACGACTGACTGAACAGCCATGTCTGATATAACCAGTAGACTCGATGCTTCCTAGTTAGTTGAGAACGACTGACTCAACAGCCATGTCTGATATATCTTCAAAACATTGGATGGCTAACTACATTTGGCATCTTACAGAAGTTAATGCATACATTTTTGTACTGGTCCCCTGTGGGAATCAAACCCACAACCCTGGAGTTGCAATTGCCATGCTCTACCAACTGAGCCACGCAGGACTCTTTCACAAGAAGTATGTTACAGTATATATACCTTATACAGTACATGGAAAGGAGGAAGAGGAAGGTGGAAGGTGTGCTAACTTGGTTGACTTGCGTGTGTACATGTTCGTGTCAACGTGTGTGTGTTCATGTGTGAATCCCTGGGGTTTAGTGGAGGGTCAGTCTGAATGCCATCAACAGCCTCCAGCAGGGATTGAACAGTTCTCTGACCCTCCTGTTCCTCCTTCCACTTCAGCTTCTCTCCCATGGGTCACTGGCTTTCTCTCACCCTAATTGAAGCGTGCCACCTGCTCCCCACCAAACACCACACAAACAAGATTACTCAGTGGAAAATCTGATCCTTGTGAGAAAGATGGCTGGCTCTTCTCTGTCGTGTGTAAAGCAAAGAGAGAACCTAACTGTGTTAAAGATTGACCTTTAGTATGTATCATGCTAATGCAACACTAAATATGTTATTATATACATGTTAAACATATAGTGAAATAAAATGGCCAAATGTTAATTAATAGTCCATCAGTTTTTAGGGCTGACCCAAGTTTTGTACACTACACGACTGTTAGCCCACTGAGCTAAAGCATTAGCTTGGAAAGCTAACACAAGTCTAATCACGCATTTAAAAGTTCACCGAAGCACCTCTGCTACAGATGTACCTAGAACAGTGGTTCCCAACCTTTTCTGAACGGTGACACACCTTGATGCGCTGAAGAATTGTTTTTGTGGTAATGACCTCCATCTCATCTGATCCATATTGAAAATCATCTATTTTCTGTGACAGATGTTTTTATAGATTAAATAGGGTATTATTAAGAAACTATTTTCATAGTTTCTTAGTCATGATTCATTTGTGTGTACCCCTTTAAGAGCGTTCTGCAAATCCCTGCTAGAAATATATTTTTTTAGATCGGGTAAAATCTATATTTAGTTTTAAACCGTTTGGACTACAGACGAGTGTTTTTCTGCATTGTAAAGCTGCAAACATAGCTCTGTTTGTTGTTGGCTGTGCTACAATTAAACCTTATCCCTGTGCTAATGGTTCTCACAGGCTCACAGAAGTGAGTGTTTCAAGAAATAATGAAGATTAGGAAAGGTTTCGTGGCACACCTGAGAGTTCCTCAAGGCACACCAGTGTGCCGTGACACCCCGTTGAAAACCGCTGGTCTAAAGCTGCACATAAAGTGGCATTCATTATTGACCCAGCTTATCTCTCCCTCTATCAGCCGGAAACACATATTACAACTTTAAAGACTGACATTATCATCGACTCATTTGACTTTCTAAATGAACGTTAGCCTTATTTCTACCTTTCCAGTCACGTCCATCTCACTCCAATCACACATGGACCTTTGTCTTGCGGTGCATAATTACCTTGGCCACCCTTGAAACGGACTAACTGAACTGTCATTTAAATACCAATAGAAAATTGCCTTGACAGTGTTTGCTAATTAAAATAGGATTTACACTGTTGGGTGCTGTGTCCATTTTAGGTCTCCCAGAACTATCTCCCCAAACACTATCTTCTAAGGACATGTTTTTTTGTGTTAGAATGGTGTTTTCTGAGACTAGTTTGGGGGCTCACGAGGTACATTAGACTTGTGGAAAGTTGTTTAACTTTTTATGGCTGCAGGGGCAGTATTGAGTAGCTTGGATGAAAAGGTGTAAACGGCCTGCTCCTCAGTCTCAGTTGCTAATATATGCATATTATTAGTATTATTGGATAGAAAATACTCTGAAGTTTCTAAAACTGTTTGAATTATGTCTGTGAGTATAACAGAACTCATATTGCAGGCAAAAACCTGAGATATTCCACTTCCTGTTTGTATTTTTTCTGGGGGTGGCAGATTTTCAACCAAGCTCTCATCAAAATTACAGGGAGATATGGATGAGTTTTCACTTCCTACGCCTTCCACTAGATGTCAACAGTCAATAGAACTTTGTCTGATGACTCTAATGTGAAGGGGGGGGGGGGTCGAATGAGACAGGAAATAGTCACCACTGCCACGAGTTGACCATGCTTTCACCATGCGCATTCACAGGGGAAGGACCTGTCATCTGAAGTCATTCTAATTCTCCGGTTGGAATGTTATTCAAGATATATGTAAACAACATTCTAAAGATTGATTCAGTACATCGTTTGACATGTTTCTACTGACTGTTATGGAACATTTGGACATTTCGTCACGTTATAGTGGACGCGCTTTGTGACTTTGGAATTGTTTACCAAACGCGCTAACCAAAGTAGCTAATTGGACATAAATAACGGACATTTTCGAACAAATCAAGCATTTATTGTGGACCTGGGATTCCTAGGACTGCATTCTGATGAAGTTCATCAAAGGTAAGGAAACATTTATCATGTATTTTCTGGTTTCTATTGACTCCAATATGGCGGCTAATTTGGCTACTGTTCTGGTGCTCCGTCTCAGATTATTGCATGGGTTGCTTTTTCCGTAAACTTTTTTTGAAATCTGACACAGCGGTTGCATTAAGGAGAGGTATATCTATAATTCCAATGTGTATAACTTGTATTATCATCTACATTTATGATGAGTATTTCTGTTGAAACGATGTGGCTGTGCAAAATCACTTGATGTTTTTGGAACTAGTGAATCTAATACACCAATGTAAACTCCGATTTTTTTATATAAATATGAACTTTATCAAACAAAACATGCATGTATTGTGTAACATGAAGTCCTATGAGTGTCATCTGATAAAGATAATTCAAGGTTAGTGATAAAATTAATCTCTATTTCTGCTTTTTGTGAATGCTATATTTCACTGGAAAATGGCTGTGCTTATTGTGGTTTGGTGGAGACCTAACATAATCATTTGTAGTGCTTTTGCTGAAAAGCATATTTGAAATCGGACACTTTGGTGGGATTAACAACAAGATTACCTTTAAAATGATATAAGGCACATGTATGTTTTCGGAATTGTAATTATGAGATTTTTGTGGTTTGAATTTGGCGCCCTCTATTTTCACTAGTAGTTGTCATATCGATCCCATTAGCGGGATTGCAGCCATAACAAGTTTTAAGGAGATACCCACTGGGCACACACATCAATCATTTCAACAACTTGATTTGATTTACATTTGGTTGAGTTGTCAACTACCATGAATTCAACGAATTTGAAAACAACTGAACAAAGTCACCACATTATTGGATTAAGGTCCCTTACATAGATTTTTTTACAAATCGTTTTCCAAGTTTATTCAAATGTTTTATTTAAATGACGTGAAAAGGTTTATTCAACCAGTTTTTGCCCAGTGGGTAATAGGATAATAATACATAATAATTCCCTTCCTGATTCAAACATATCTGAGCTCTCCGCTGGTGTCAGGTGCGATCCTGAAATGATACCTTGATATCACAACGTCTTGCATTTGATTGACAGTTGTTACCTCGTCTAACCTTTTACCATTCTGTGTAAACCAATCTTCCAATGCCTGTCACTGTTGAAATTGACGGTAGAGGTGAAAATCTTTTGAGATGGGCTTCTCATCCAGAATACATATTTTTACATGCATCAAACTACAGTTTATAATCCCTAAGGCTCTTTGAAGACTGGTACATGTTGAAATTGATTTTACGAGACAGTGCAGTAGCGATTCAGAATATTTATGTGCAGTAATTAAGCGAGGAACCTTGATACTAAATCTTAGTGGGAATAACACAGCCCTTAACCTATCCTGAAAGGATTTGATAGCTTGATATGGAATGTCATCACTTCTGCATTTTATTATCAAGGAGAAACCACAAGACAAAAAGGAGTGTCTGGGTTTTGGGTCTTGCCCTTGAGTTTGATTCATAAGGTAGTGAGAGAGAGAAGAATCCATCTACTCAGAGCAGGTCCAGTGCCAAGACTGTGGTTAATGGTGGCCATTTTGGAAATCACTGCCACACAAATGAGTTGTTGCTTTTAAAAACTGGTCAAGTACCAGATGTGTTAATTTAAAGCGATAGTTCATCCACATTTCATTACAAAATGGCGTATTTGTTTCCTTACCCTAAAAGCAGTATGGACAAAGAGCGACATTAACCCACACGTTTGTTTTGTATACGTAGCCACTGTCACCAACTGCTATCCTTAGCATTTTCTAACTAAAAACATTTAAATTTGAGTCATTTAGCTTATGTTCTTATCCAGAGCGAGTGTTAGTTCACAAAAAAAATATATATATATTTTAAGATCAAGAATGTTATGACCAAGCTAGGAAAAGCTATATGATCCGTTTTTACTGAACACCCTGGCTGTATAAAGTGTCACAGAGAGAGATACTGAAGAGGATAGCAAGGCAGACTGACTTCTTACCCATCCATCAACCAGACTGGTGCTTTATTGCTACAGCTGGTGGGGTTGGCTGGTATTGACTTGTTTGTATCCTAAGGCTAACAGATTTGAAGCGTAATCCTAGAGCCATCTGTTGAATAGGCTGCTGTATAGACAGTTCAACCACAGGTAATGGGAGATTTATGTTGTCTACTACGGTAGGAACGTTTTTAAAGACATGCATTGTTACTTGTTAAATATACCAGACATTACACCGTCACCGTCTGCCTTGGAGGGATATAAAAGGAAGAATATAGCAGACTGGGAAGTCCAGGAGTCAACCACATTTGAACTCACATGTCGACCACATTGTTCAGACCCTTCTATGCAAAAAATACGCACCGCAGTTTACCAGTCTCCCCCCACAAAAATGAGTTGCTCTAGTTGCTATTGCTAATTATTTGAGTTCAACACGTATTCAGAACAGGCCCACGCCGTTACATAGAAAGTACAGTATGCAGACTTATATTCTGTTTTGTATTAACATCACAGTTCAGGCCTTGTGGTAATCCACTATATTTAGTATAGTTGTCAACATCGTGCTTGCGATGTTTTCATTTGAAGCTTCTGAAAGAGGTTGCTAAGCTATAAAAGATAACAGCATCAGCGTTGTAGAGACTTCTCCTCTAACCATTCCCCTAATGGTGTGGAATGTCTGTTGCTATTTCACAAAGCCTGTGGAGTACCAGACCACAGTTTGCCACCATAAATGCCTTTTTGTTTGGGCTGGTTGGGATGGTTTATCACAAGAATAAGAATGAGATGTTTTGGAATGGTTGGCGTTTGATAAGTGAAAGCAGAGAGTGAATAAGGGAAATGATCATGATGGCTGTCATGCCTCTGTCTTTAATGGAAGCCTTGAGGTCCATGACCCACATGGGTTTGGGCCTGGAGCTCCAGTTCTGTTGAAACAGAGGAAGGTTCTGACTCATGGCCAAGTCCACAACAACTCTTGGCTCTTGGCTGTGCATGTAATTCCATTATATGGGTGTTGATAATGGCCCACTGTGTGTCAGTTTAATTGCATAACAATGTCTCATTATTCTTCGGCTGAGGACTGATTGTGCATAGCTCTGTTATCAACCCGGGAAAATTACTCTAAATCTAACGTTATTCAGAGACAAGTTATTTTGGCTCATTTGCAGTGTCTGTGGTATTTGGACTTGTGTGCTCCGTTGAGCAGTCCACATCTCTCTTGCAGCACAATTCTATTTTAGTGATTAATCAACGAGGCCTGCTTTTGCAGATTTTTTTCAATAAGAATTTGGCATGTAAAAGTTTTCCCTTCAAAAATCACTCAAGGCTACGTTTTCTCTTTGCGCTGTCTGTGAGGTTGGTACTCACATGCCCTGTGAAGACAGTTGGTTGGCTAGTACGAAGCTTCTATTTTTGTGTTTGCAGATATTTTATTATTTCTGTTTGTCTGACTTTAGGATGTTGACTGGAGAAATTTTCTTGTTGAAATATTGCTGTGGCATTTCAAATGCTTCTATCCCCAAATAATGATCTGTGGTATAAAACCATAATCTCTGTAATCCTGTCTCTGAGAGGGGTAGTGGCGCAGATCCTGTCTTAACTGCTGACATTTACAACTACCCAGAGAGGTGTTTCTTCAAATCACTGAGGTATGTCATAATGTGTGTTGAGAATGGTGGCCATTTTGTCTTTTTAAAGTCTCTGTGTGGTCCATCTCCTGGAGGATTTGACCTTGTGGCCACCATTCTCAACACACATTATGACATACCTCAGTGATTTGTCCTTGTCCAGATGACATCATGGAAACAACACTGGTTGAGGGCAGTTGTAAATCACTGTTTATTAAGCTTGCAGCATAAACGTTGTAGCTAACAATTCAAAACCACATTGTTATGTTGCGCTGAATACTTTAATATAGTGTTTTATCTGACCCCAATAACTACCGGGGGATATGCGTCAATAGCAACCTTGGGAAAAGGAGAGAGAGCGAGAGAGAGCAAGAGGACCTAACTCACTCTTAAATTAATCAAAACAGGAACATTTTACATTTGGGTAGAAATTAAAAAGGAAATTATCTCAGCAGAGAAAAATGTCCCCCTGTGTGCTTACCTATATCACCCCACTAGAATCCCCATACTTTAATGAAGACAGCTTCTCCATCCTGGAGGGGGAAATCAATCATTTCCAGGCCCAGGGACATGTACTAGTCTGTGGCGACCTAAATGCCAGAACTGGACAAGAATCTGACATCCTCAGCACACGGGGACAAACACCTACCTGGAGGTGACAGCATTCCCCGCCCCATATGCCCCCCTAGGCACAACTAAAACATCATAACCAACAAAAACGGGTCACAACTCCTGCAGCTCTGTCGCACGCTGGGTATGTACATAGTCAACGGTAGGCTTCGAGGGGACTCCTACGGTAGGTAGACCTATAGCTTATCTCTTGGCAGTAGTACTGTAGACTACTTTATCACTGACCTCAACCCAGAGTCTCAGAGTATTCTGTCAGTCCACTGACACCCTTATCACACCCTTATCACATCACAGCAAAATCACAGTCTACTTGAACAGAGCAATACTCAATCATGAGGCATCAAAGCCAAAGGAACTGATTAACATTAAGAAATGCTATAGATGGAAGGAATGCAGTTTGGAAACCTACCAAAAAACAATTAGGCAACAACATATTCAATCCCTTCCTGGACAAAATGTTTCACTGTAATAGTGAAGTTGTAAACTTGGCAGTAGAAAACCTAAACCATATATTTGACCTATTAGCTTCCCTATCAAATCTAAAAATGTCTAACAGACAATGAACAACAATGACAAATGGTTTGATGAAGAATGCAAAAACCTAAGAAAGGAATTGAGTAACCTATCCAACCAAAAACACAGAGACCCAGAAAACCTGAGCCTACACCTTCTTTATGGTGAATCACTAAAACAACAGAAATACACTGCAGAAAAAGAAGGAACAGCACATCAGAAATCAGCTCAATGTAATTGAAGAATCCAGACTCTAACCACTTCTGGGAAAATTGGAAAACACTAAACAAACAACAACACAAAGAGTTACAGTTGAAGTCTGAAGTTTACATGCACCTTAGCCAAATACATTTAAACTCAGCTTTTCACATTTCCTGACATTTAATCCTAGTAAAAATCCCCTGTTTTAGGTCACCACTTTATTATAAGAATGTGAAATGTCAGAATAATAGTAGAGAGAAGGATTTATTTCAGATTTGATTTCTTTCATCACATTCCCAGTGGGTCAGAAGTTTACATACACTCAATTAGTATTTGGTAGCATTGCCTTTAAATTGTTTAACTTGGGTCAAACGTTTCGGGTAGCCTTCCACAATCCACATAATTTTCATTCCTCATGATGCCGCCTATTTTGTGAAGTGCACCAGTCCCTCCTGCAGCAAAAGCACCCCCACAACATGATGCTGCCACCCCATACTTCATGGTTGGGATGATGTTCTTCGGCTTGCAAGCCTACCCTTTTTCCTCCTAACATAACGATTGTCATTATGGCCAAACAGCACAATTTTTGTTTCATCAGACCAGAGGACATTACTCAAAAAAGTACGATATTTGTCGCCAGTCTGGCTTTTTTATGGCGGTTTTGGAGCAGTGGCTTCTTCCTTGCTGAGCTTTATGGTTATTAAAAAATATATATATATTTGTACCTTTATTTAACTCGGCAAGTCAGTTAAGAACAAATTCTTATTTTCAATGACGGCCTAGGAACAGTGGGTTAACGGCCTTGTTCAAGGGTAGAACGACAGATTTTTACCTTGTCAGCTCAGGGATTCAATCTTGCAACCTTTCGGTTACTAGTCCAAAGCTCTAACCACTAGGCTACCTGCTGCCCCGTTATGTCGATATAGGACTTGTTTTACTGTGGATATAGTCACTTTTGTACCTGTTTCCTCCATCATTTTCACAAGGTCTTTTGCTGTTGTTCTAGGATTGATTTGCACTTTTCGCACCAAAGTATGTTCATCTCTAGGAGACAGAACACATCTCCTTCGTGAACGGTATGGCAGCTGCGTGGTCCCATGGTATATATACCTGCGTACAATTGTTTGTACAGGCGAATGTGGTACCTTCAGGTGTTTGGAAATTGCACCCAAGGATGAATCAAACTTGTGGAGGTCTACAATTTTTTTTTCTGAGGTCTTGGCTGATATCTTTTGATTTTCCCATGATGTCAAGCAAAGAGGCACTGTGTTTGAAGGTAGGCCTTGAAATACATCCACAGGTAAACCTCCAATTGACTCAAATGATGTTAATTAGCCAATCAGAAGCTTCTAAAGCCATGACATAATTTTCTGGAATTTTCCAAGCTGTTTAAAGGCACAGTCAACTTAGTGGATGCAAACTTCTGAACCACTGGAATTGTGATACAGTGAATTATAAGTGAAATAATCTATCTGTAAACAATTATTGGGAAAATGACTTGCACAAATGTCATGCACAAATGTCCTAACCGACTTGCCAAAACTATAGTTTGTTAACAAGAAATTTGTGGAGTGGTTGAAAAACTCATTTTAATGACTCCAAGCTAAATGTATGTACATTTCATCAAAGTCATCAAAGCGGCATAGAGATTCTGTGTGTGGAAAAAGTTACTTATTTAAGTAGGCAAGTCAGTTAAGAGCAAATTCTTATTTACAATGGCCTACCCCGGCCAAATCCGGCGACGATGGGCCATTTGTGCACTGCCCTATGGGACTCCCAATCACGTCCGGATGTGATACAGCCTGGATTTAAACCAGGGTCTGTAGTGACGCCTCTTGCACTGAGATGCAGTGCCTTAGACCACTGCACCACTCGAGAGCCCACTTAGGGGTTAGGAGATGTCTAATCAGTGGAAGATGTAATTAAAATGAAAGTTAAAGGAAAAGGATGGGCTACAACGACCAAGAGTCAACAGGTAGGCGGCTACTTTATATTCTGAATGGTGTTGTTGTTATTTGTAACTGAGAAAAGCACATTCATTGCAGCCTCAATTAGCCTATCTAGCTAATGTTAGCTCGCTTAACTAGCTTTGCCCTGTTTGATGCCGTCAAGACATGTACTATGCAATCATATTTGATGATAAAAAAATCTAGCTATGGCAGCTATTAGCCTAGTATAGCGTGACTCGGCTTGGTTGGTTGCAGTCTCTCATCTTTCCCTCCCCCCTTGCTGCTCTCCGTGTCATTCATTCACAGTGCAGCCGCTCCCCCGCCTGCTAGAGCGGCATCTCTCTCTCTCTCCTTGCTAATACATTTTTTTAGCTTAAAATGATACTTTTCTGCTGCTTCCATCACTCGGATCACTCGTATAAAATGGCGCCGGAAGAAATGGCAGCAGTTTTACGGGCGCCCAACCAATTGTGCTATTATGCGGGGGGTTTTGCGTTATTTGTAACTTATTTTGTACATAATGTTTCTGCAACTGTATTTTAAGGTAGAAAAGAGCTTCTGGAAATCAGGACAGTGATCACTCACCTCAGATTAGACAAAGAGTTTCTGGAAATCAGGACAGCGATCACTCACCTCAGATTAGACAAAGAGCTTCTAGATATCAGGACAGCGATCACTCACCTCGGATTAGACAAAGAGCTTCTGGAAATCAGGACAGCGATCACTCACATCAGATTAGACAAAGAGCTTCTGGATATCAGGACAGCGATCACTCACCTCAGATTAGACAAAGAGCTTCTGGAAATCAGGACAGCGATCACTCACCTCAGATTAGACAAAGAGCTTCTGGAAATCAGGACAGCGATCACTCACCTCGGGTTAGACAAAGAGTTTCTGGAAATCAGGACCGCGATCACTCACCTCAGATTAGACAAAGAGTTTCTGGAAATCAGGACAGCGATCACTCACCTCAGATTAGACAAAGAGCTTCTGGATATCAGGACAGCGATCACTCACCTCGGATTAGACAAAGAGCTTCTGGAAATCAGGACAGCGATCACTCACATCAGATTAGACAAAGAGCTTCTGGATATCAGGACAGCGATCACTCACCTCAGATTAGACAAAGAGCTTCTGGAAATCAGGACAGCGATCACTCACCTCAGATTAGACAAAGAGCTTCTGGAAATCAGGACAGCGATCACTCACCTCAGATTAGACAAAGAGCTTCTGGATATCAGGACAGCGATCACTCACCTCGGATTAGACAAAGAGCTTCTGGAAATCAGGACAGCGATCACTCACATCAGATTAGACAAAGAGCTTCTGGAAATCAGGACAGCGATCACTCACCTCAGATTAGACAAAGAGCTTCTGGAAATCAGGACAGCGATCACTCACCTCAGATTAGACAAAGAGCTTCTGGAAATCAGGACAGCGATCACTCACCTCGGGTTAGACAAAGAGTTTCTGGAAATCAGGACCGCGATCACTCACCTCAGATTAGACAAAGAGTTTCTGGAAATCAGGACAGCGATCACTCACCTCAGATTAGACAAAGAGCTTCTGGATATCAGGACAGCGATCACTCACCTCGGATTAGACAAAGAGCTTCTGGAAATCAGGACAGCGATCACTCACATCAGATTAGACAAAGAGCTTCTGGATATCAGGACAGCGATCACTCACCTCAGATTAGACAAAGAGCTTCTGGAAATCAGGACAGCGATCACTCACCTCAGATTAGACAAAGAGCTTCTGGAAATCAGGACAGCGATCACTCACCTCAGATTAGACAAAGAGCTTCTGGATATCAGGACAGCGATCACTCACCTCAGATTAGACAAAGAGCTTCTGGATATCAGGACAGCGATCACTCACCTCAGATTAGACAAAGAGCTTCTGGAAATCAGGACAGCGATCACTCACATCAGATTAGACAAAGAGCTTCTGGAAATCAGGACAGCGATCACTCACCTCGGATTAGACAAAGAGCTTCTGGAAATCAGGACAGCGATCACTCACCTCGGATTAGACAAAGAGCTTCTGGAAATCAGGACAGCGATCACTCACCTCAGATTAGACAAAGCGCTTCTGGAAATCAGGACAGCGATCACTCACCTCAGATTAGACTAAGAGCTTCTGGAAATCAGGACAGCGATCACTCACCTCAGATTAGACTAAGAGCTTCTGGATATCAGGACAGAGATCACTCACCTCAGATTAGACAAAGAGCTTCTGGATATCAGGACAGCGATCACTCACCTCAGATTAGACAAAAAAATATTCAACAACAAGCAAGACTCACATGATATTCCCCAAACATCTGGCAGGGCCGACATCCCAGTTATTCGCAAGAGGAAGCGACGCAGGTACAGAGGACGAAGAGCCGGATGCCTTGTCAGGACCTGCAGAAGGCGAGTAGGAAAGCTGCCGTTGGCGAGTACTATTGACGGCAACGTAGTACTCAATAGTACTCGCCAACGTGCAAACATTGGACAATAAATTAGACGAGGTACGATCACGAATATCCTACCAACGGGACATCAAAAACTGTAATATCCTATGTTTCACGGAATCGTGGCTGAATGACGACATGGATATTCAGCTAGCGGGATATATGCTGCACCGTCAGGATAGAACAGCACACTCCGGTAAGAAGAGCTGGGGGCGGTCTGTGCATAAACAACAGCTGGTGCACAAAATCTAAGGAAGTCTCTAGATTTTGCTCGCCTGAAGTAGAGTATATTGTGATAAATTGCAGGCCACACTACTTGCCTAGAGAGTTCTCAGCTATACTTTTCGTGGCTGTTTATTAACCACCACAGACAGATGCTGGCACTAAGACCGCACTCAGTCAGCTGTATAAGGAAATAAGAAAACAGGAAACCACTCACCCAGAGGCGGCGCTCCTAGTGGCCGGAGACTTTAATGCAGGGAAACTTAAATCACTTCTACCAAATCTCTATCAACATGTTAAATGTGCAACCAGAGGGGGAAAAAATTCTAGATCACCTGTACTCCACGCACAGAGACACATACAAAGCTCTCCCTCGCCCTCCATTTGGTAAATCCGACTACAACTCTATCCTCCTGATTCCTGCTTACAGGCAAAAATGAAAGCAGGAAGCACCAGTCTATAAAAAAGTGGTCAGATGAAGCAGATGCTAAACTACAGGACTGTTTTGCTATCACAGACTGGAACATGTTCCGGGATTTTTCCGATGACTAAGGAATACACCACATCAGTCACTGGCTTTATCAATATGTGCATTGAGGATGTCGTCCACACAGTGACTGTACGTACATTTTATTTTATTTGTTATTTTACCAGGTAAGTTGACTGAGAGCACGTTCTCATTTACAGCAACGACCTGGGGAATAGTTACAGGGGAGAGGAGGGGGATGAATGAGCCAATTGTAAACTGGGGATTATTAGGTGACTGTGATGGTTTGAGGGCCAGATTGGGAATTTAGCCAGGACACCGGGCTTAACACCCCTACTCTTACGATAAGTGCCATGGGATCTTTAATGACCTCAGAGAGTCAGGACACCCGTTTAACATCCCATCCGAAAGACGGCACCCTACACAGGGTAGTGTCCCCAATCATTGGAGGCATTGTGGTATTTTTTAGACCAGAGGAAAGAGTGCCCCCTCCTGGCCCTCCAACACCACTTCCAGCAGCATCTGGTCTCCCATCCAGGGACTGACCAGGACCAACCTTGCTTAGTTTCAGAAGCAAGCCAGCAGTGGTATGCAGGGTGGTATGCTGCTGGCAACCAGAAGCCGGCAACCAGAAGCCATGGAGCCAACCAGAAGCCATGGATTACAGGCAACATTCGCACTGAGCTAAAGGGTAGAGCTGCCGCTTTCAAGGGGCGGGACTCTAACCTGGAAGCTTACAAGAAATCCCACTATGCCCTGCGACGAACCATCAAACACGCAAATCGTCAATACAGGGCTAAGAATGAATCATACTACACTGGCTCCGATGCTCGTCGGATGTGGCAGGGTGTGGCAGGATCCTCAAAAGGTTCTGCCGCTGCAACATCGAGACCGGTTTCATCACTGCCTGGTACGGAAATTGCTCGGCCTCTGACCGCAAGGCACTTCAGAGGGTAGTGGGTACGGCCCAGCACATCACTGGGGCAAACCTGCCTGCCATCCAGGACCTCTACACCAGGCGGTGTCAGAGGAAGGCCCTAAAAATTGGAAAGACCCCAGCCACCCGTCATAGACTGTTCTCTCTACTACCGCATGGCAAGCTGTATCGCAGTGCCAAGTCTAGGACCAAAAGGCTTCTCAACAGTTTTTACTACCTCAATTGGCCCGACCAACCAGTGCTCCCGCACATTGGCTAACCTAGCTATGTGCATTGTGTCCCACCACCCGCCAACCCCTCTTTTTACGCTACTGCTACTCTCAGTTCATCATATATGCATAGTCACTTTAACGGTACCTACATGTACATACTACCTTAATGAGCCTGACTAACAGGTGTCTGTATATAGCCGTGCTACTGTTAGTTTCAAATGTCTTTTTACTGTTGTTTTATTTCTTTACTTACCTACACACACACACACACACACACATATACCTTTTTTTTTGCTCAATTGGTTAGAGCCTTTAAGTAGCATTTCACTGTAAATACCTGTTGTATTCGGCGCACGTGACAAATAAACTTTGATTTGATTCAAATGGGATCGGGTACTGATACTCTCAGGTCTATATGACCTGATACTATCTGGTCTATATGGAATGGGTCCATGCGTGCGTACGTTCATTCATGTGTGTTCATGCATGTGAGTGTGTGTGTCTATGTGTTCATGCATGTGAGTGTGTGTGTCTATGTGTTCATGCATGTGAGTGTGTGTGTCTATGTGTTCATGCATGTGAGTGTGTGTGTCTATGTGTTCATGCATGCGAATGTGTGTCTCTGTGTATTCATGCATGTAAGTGTCATGGCTATCCCCCCCAGAGGGAAGTGTGTGTACCTGTGCTTTACAAAGTGTCAGGTGTGTCACGCCATCAAGGTCTTATGGGAGAGAACCAGTCCAGGGTCTCTCCCATACCTTTGTTACCCAGAAACAGAAACGTACAATCCCCAGAGTATGTCCATGTCACTGCCTGGCATGCCAATCTTCAGACTGACTGGGGGATACTGGTACTGACGGACTGGGGGAGTCTTGGTACTGACGGACTGGGGGATACTGGTACTGACTAACTGGGGGGTCCTGGTACTGACTGACTGGGGGGTTCTGGTACTGACTGACTGGGAGGTACTGGTACTGACTGACTGGGGGGTACTGGTACTGACTGACTGGGGGGTACTGGTACTGACTGACTGGGGGATACTGGTACTCACCGACTGGGGGATACTGGTACTGACTGACTGGGAGGTACTGGTACTGACTGACTGGCTGGGGGGATACTGGTACTGACTGACTGGGGGGATACTGGTACTGACTGACTGGGGGATACTGGTACTGACGGACTGGGAGGTACTGGTACTGACTGACTGGGGGATACTGGTACTGACGGACTGGGAGGTACTGGTACTGACTGACTGGGGGATACTGGTACTGACGGACTGGGAGGTACTGGTACTGACTGACTGGGGGATACTGGTACTGACGGACTGGGAGGTACTGGTACTGACTGACTGGGGGATACTGGTACTGACGGACTGGGAGGTACTGGTACTGACTGACTGGGGGGTACTGGTGGGCGCATGAATCTCATTATGGTTTGTTCATACTACATAAGCAGCGCTATAACACATCTAATAACAATAGCAACCTGATTTGAAGAATACTAAAGAATACTGGTGTGGTGACCGTTTTATGTAACATTTGTAAAAGCTCTGTCCTCCACTGAAGTGCTCCACACCATGAACAAAAGTAGGGCAGTATGTTCATATGCTCACAACATCGCCTCTCACTGACTCAATAACAGTTTGAGTGAACATCAGGTGTCTTCTATGGTAGTGCTGCTGGTGCAGTGAATACACTGTGCCTTGTTCTTCCATTAGCCCTGTATAGAGCCAGATGAAAGACCCCATCAGTGTTTCTTCCCTCAAATTGGACCAGTCCACACAAAGCCTCAGTTCTTCACATTCTATTACAGGACCTTGGATGAAATAGTTCATAACAGAGAATTCATGTGGTTTCTCTGCCTGGAACACCCAGGAGAAAAGGCTAATAAGACAGACAAAAGCTTATAGAAAAACATCTATCAACCTGGTTGGATTGGCACTGAGCAGGTCTGTGTTATCACACGTGTCCACCTGTCTGATACACGTGGTAGGGGCCATTAATGGAGCTTCTCTGGTGGAAAGTAATTCATTCTGCTGTAGCCCCCTCTCTACCATGTGAATCATATAAGCAGACAGAAGGACTAGTCAATAAGGGGCTAAGAATAAAACAAAATAAAATACAATTTAAAAGGCCATTTCCGTCAAACTTCGCTCTCATGCTTCAAACAGGAAGTGTGGTATGGTGTGTGTGTGTGTGTGTGCGCGCTACATAGTGAAGAAGACAGAGGTAAAGCATGAGCCAGCATGTGATAAACAGTTACATTTCTCATCTATAATCCACTTACAGCAACAGGGAAATCAGTGTATACTTCAGGCTTCCCTTCCTAATGCTTCAGGCTTCCCTCATTATGCTTCAGGATTCCCTTCCTAATGCTTCAGGCTTCTATCATTATGCGTCAGGCTTCCCTCATTATGCTTCAGGCTTCCCTCATTATGCTTCAGGCTTCCATCCATTATGCTTCAGGCATCCCTCCATTATGCTTCAGGCTTCCCTCATTATGCTTCAGGCTTCCATCCATTATGCTTCAGGCTTCCCTCATTATGCTTCAGGCTTCCCTCATTATGCTTCAGGCTTCCATCCATTATGCTTCAGGTTTCCCTCCATTATGCGCCAGGTTTCCCTCCATTATGCGCCAGGCTTCCCTCCATTATGCGCCAGGCTTCCCTCATTATGATTCAGGCGTCCCTCATTATGATTCAGGCTTCCCTCATTATGCGTCAGGCTTCCCTCATTATGCTTCAGGCTTCCCTCCATGATGCTTCAGGCTTCCCTCCCTTATGCTTCAGGCTTCCCTCCCTTATGCTTCAGGCTTCCCTCCCTTATGCTTCAGGCTTCCCTCCCTAATGCTTCAGGCTTCCAACCCTAATGCTTCAGGCTTCCCTTCCTTATGCTTCAGAAAATCAAATCAAATGTATTTATAAAGCCCTTCGTACATCAACTGATATCACAAAGTGCTGTACAGAAACTCAGCCTAAAACCCCAAACAGCAATCAATGCAGGTGTAGAAGCACGGTGGCTAGGAAAAACTCCTTAGAAAGGCCAAAACCTAGGAAGAAACCTAGAGAGGAACCAGGCTATGTGGGGTGGCCAGTCCTCTTCTGGCTGTGCCAGGTGGAGATTATAACAGAACATGGCCAAGATGTTCAAATGTTCATAAATGACCAGCATGGTCAAATAATAATAGGCTTCCCTCCCTTATGCTTCAGGATCCTACCCTAATGCTTCAGGCTTCCAACCCTAATGCTTCAGGCTTCCAACACTAATGCTTCAGGCTTCCAACACTAATGCTTCATGCTTCCCTTATTATGATTCAGGCTTCCCTCATTATGCTTCAGGCATCCCTCATAATTCTTCAGGTATCCCTCATTATGCTTCAGGCTTCCCTCCCTGACAAGGTACAAATCTGTCGTTCTGCCCCTGAACAGACAGTTAACCCACTGTTCCTAGGCCGTCATTCAAAATAAGAATTTGTACTTAACTGACTTGCCTAGTTAAATAAAGGTAACATTTTTATTTATTTTTTTAAATAAAAATTACTATGGACAGTGAGGGGAGGCTGCCAGGCAAGGGGGAAGGTGAAAATTCTTTGCAGCCTGATGTGTGCAGTGGGCTGTGACTTAGTGCAAAGCCTTGAGTCTCAGTGAACTCAGTGAGTAGTGGTGTGTATCCCAATCTCACTTTCTCTTCTTCTCCTCTAATTGTCACACCTCTCTCTTATTTCGCTCTAATTTCTCTCTCTCTGTCAACCCCCCCACCCCCCCTCTCTGTCTCTCTCTCTGTGTGAAAGTTGACAGCGCTGGGCAGCTTCCACAAGTCAGTAATGAGGGGTACTCTGGGGAAGCCCCTGTCCAAGGAGAGACTCATTGATCCAGACAGACCGACAGGCCGGCTAGGAGTTCCAAACCCCACAGCTCCCTCTCCAAAGCGCTTTTCCCCTGAGCACACACAGACAGGTTCGGTAGAAAGTTTGAGATTTAAAGTTGGAATTGATAGACACTAAACAGAAAACAAGATCCCACAAAACCCAAAAGGAAAATGACAACTTATATGTGATCTCCAATCAGAGACAACGATAGACAGCTGCCTCTGATTGGGAACCACACGCGGCCAAAAACCAAGAAATAGAGAACATAGACTTTCCCACCCGAGTCACACGCTGACCTAACCAAACATAGAGAACAAAAAGGATCTCTAAGGTCAGGGCGTGACATTAGGCTTCTTGTAACTTCCATCATGTGCACATTTCATATCAAATTAAATGTCCAATAGTTTCATGTGGAATTCTCGTCTCGTTACATTTTCATCTACTAAAATTAATTTGTAATAGTTATTGTGTTTTAGTCAGGAAAAGTAGGTTGGTGAGTATTTTTCATCATGGTTGTTGTTGAGGAAATTATAACACTGTTGTTGATGTAGCTTTAAACCAATGCGTTGTGATCCTCTTGCCAGGTCCAACCTCTCCCTGGTCTACTGGCCTGCATTTCCAATGTGAATGAGGTCATCCCGTCTCTCCCGGAGTCATGCCCCAGTAGTACATCTAATAAACCCTGGGTTATATTCAGTCACTGTGAAGAGGATACGGTACAGTACAGTGGCGTGGGACGAGAGTACGAGGTCTGTGAACAAGAGGTTCCAGTTGCTTCAAATTTCCCCCCGGTGCTATAATAGTCCATGGATACTGCTGCTTCCAGTACAGTTTGAGAGTGGAAAGCCAGAGGAAGTCCACATCAAGCAGGCCTACAGGATGTGCCTGTCTCCCCCCTCTCTCTGTGTACTGTCATGTTGTTCCATGTGGGAGGGGTTGGACGGTTAGTGGGGGAGTGGATCATACCATGAGAAGGGGAGGTGGTGAGGGGGAGGGGTGCAGGAAACAGTGCGGGATAGCACTTCAGCTGTGACCTCTGACCCCTGTGATGTTAGGGCGCTCTGTGATCTGGGGCAGCATATGGAAATTATGTTGCGCTGACAGAAGCTTCTGAGGACTGAGAGATGAATTGGTTTCTCTGTGGTGGAGCTGGTTAAGACAGGAGGATAGTGGACTTGACTGAACCCTCTGTGGTAGAGCTGCTGGTTAAGACAGGAGGGTAGTGGACTTGACTGAACCCTTTGTGGTGGAGCTGCCTGTTAAGACAGGAGGGTAGTGGACTCGACTGTACCCTCTGTGGTGGAGCTGGTTAAGACAGGAGGGTAGTGGACTCAACTGTACCCTCTGTGGTGGAGCTGGTTAAGACAGGAGGGTAGTGGACTCGACTGTACCCTCTGTGGTGGAGTTGGTTAAGACAGGAGGGTAGTGGACTTGACTGAACCCTCTGTGGTGGAGCTGGTTAAGACAGGAGGGTAGTGGACTTGACTGAACCCTCTGTGGTGGAGCTGGTTAAGACAGGAGGGTAGTGGACTCGACTGAACCCTCTGTGGTGGAGTTGGTTAAGCCAGGAGGGTAGTGGACTTGACTGAACCCTCTGTGGTGGAGTTGGTTAAGTCAGGAGGGTAGTGGACTTGACTGAACCCTCTGTGGTGGAGCTGGTTAAGACAGGAGGGTAGTGGACTTGACTGAACCCTCTGTGGTGGAGTTGGTTAAGTCAGGAGGGTAGTGGACTTGACTGAACCCTCTGTGGTGGAGCTGGTTAAGACAGGAGGGTAGTGGACTTGACTGAATGCTCTCAAGCCATGGCTTGTCTTCCAGCCCCCAGCTACAGTAGGGGCGAAAGACAGTGAGGCGGATTGTTAAGTACTTTGCGCGCGCCCATGTCTGTTCAATGATGAAGTACAGTAGGAGGATTACTGTATGTGGAAGAGTTCTGTGGTGCCGTCTTAGTTGGAACATTTGACACAATAATGTTCTTGTTCCTAACTTGTAGAAGTGTGAACAACCGGAGTTCATCTCGCTGTTTATTAGCTCAAGATTGGCTGTATACTGTTTTATTAGAGCAAGATGCTCTTTGTATGTTTTTTGTGATTTGTTAGATATTCATCATTTTAAAATGGAATAAAGTACTGTATATTGTATGTCTTGGATGTGTGTCAGAGTAGATAGATAGAAAGCCTGCAGCCGGCGTATTCTGTCCCACATGCTTCAGTCGATCTCGCTTCACAATATACTGCGTTTTCTTTATTCCTATCACTGTGTATTGTGAAGCTGGCTGATGAAACCATATGGGAACAGAATATACTAACTACTACAGCCACTATCTCCCCCTTGACTACTATCTTGACCTTGACATTCACCTAGAATTCCCCATTTAAGATGGCTCATCTACCATGATTCAGATTCATGAGGCACTGATATGTTCGTATACCACCACTTCATTGCTGGTTATTGTTTGTGTGTGTTTTGAATATTTTGTCCTGAATGTTCTTGCTGTTGGGCTCTGGTGGGTTAGATTTCCAAACTTGAAACGTACTTACCAGCTGTCCAGTGAGGGAAAAAACATGGCTCCTCTAGCTAATTAGTGTGCAATGAGATTTGCTTGTTGTGAGATATTTGGTGAAATGTACAATATAATACCCTGGACTTTTTAATTTAAGCAAGGAGTCAACTCAGGATGGCAGTGATGTTGGAATCTCAGCATTACAAATGACTCCAGTTCCTAGAATAGTTTCAGCAAATGGTCTGTGCCAAGAAAGGCATATTTATTTCAATTTCTAATGCTCTTCCTGGGTTTAATATGATAACAACCCAGCTCTCTGGGGGGTCTCGCTACCTAGCTTTACAGCAATATTAGAATTTGACTGGAGAAGGAAGCTTTGAGCACACTTAAAGCACACTGTAGACAGGATACCTCCACGCCAATTGCTGCTGACAAAGGTGAGTCATGTCTAAAAATAAAGCTTTGCTTCTCGGTGACTGTTTGTGTGTGTGTGTATCCTGTCTGCTTTTATTCACACAATCATGTCTTGTTTTTATTCAGCACCTGCAGCAACTCATCCAGACTCACCTTCCACTGTCGCTACGCTAGCTCATCCAGACTCACCTTCCACTGTCGCTACGCTAGCTCATCCAGACTCACCTTCCACTGTCGCTACGCTAGCTCATCCAGACTCACCTTCCTCTGTCGCTACGCTAGCTCATCCAGACTCACCTTCCACTGTCGCTACGCTAGCTCATCCAGACTCACCTTCCACTGTCGCTACGCTAGCTCATCCAGACTCACCTTCCTCTGTCGCTACGCTAGCTCATCCAGACTCACCTTCCTCCCAGTCGCTACTCTAACTCATCCAAACTCACCTTCCACTGACGCTACGCTAGCTCATCCAGACTCACCTTCCACTGTCGCTACGCTAGCTCATCCAGACTCACCTTCCACTGTTGCTATGCTTAGCTCATCCAGACTCACCTTCCTCCCAGTCGCTACTCTAACTCATCCAAACTCACCTTCCACTGTTTGCTATGCTTAGCTCATCCAGACTCACCTTCCTCTGTTGCTACTCTAGCTCATCCAGACTCACCTTCCTCCCAGTCGCTACTCTAACTCATCCAAACTCACCTTCCTCTGTTGCTACTCTAGCTCATCCGGACTCACCTTCCACTGTATATAGCCTCGTTATTGTTATTCTTATTGTGTTACTTTTTACTATTACTTTTTATTTTAGTCTACTTGGTAAATATTTTCTTCTTCTTGAACTGCACTGTTGGTTAAGAGCTTATAAGTAAGCATTTCATGGAAAAGTCTACACTTGTTGTATTTGGTGCATGTGACAAATAAAGTTTGATTTGAAATTGGGGAGAAAAAGGGGTAAAAATATATATATATTTTAAAAACTCACCCAGACTCACCATCCTCTGTCGCTACGCTAACTTGCCCAGACTCACCATCCTCTCAGTCGCTACGCTAACTTGCCTAGACTCACCATCCTCTCAGTCGCTACGATAACTTGCCCAGACTCACCATCCTCTCAGTTGCTACGCTTACTTGCCCAGATTCACCTTCATCTCAGTTGCTACGCTAACTCACCCAGACTCACCTTCCTATCAATCTCTATGCTAGCTCACCCAGACTCACCTTCCTCTGTCACTACGCTAACTCACCCAGACTCACCTTCCTATCAATCTCTATGCTAGCTCACCCAGACTCACCTTCCTCTGTCACTACGCTAACTCACCCAGACTCACCTTCCTCTCAGTCACTATGCTAACTCACACAGACTCACCTTCCTCTCAGTCGCTACACTAACTCAGACACTACACTAACCCAGACTCACCTTCCTTTCAATCTCTATGCTAGCTCACCCAGACTCACCTTCCTCTGTTGCTACGCTAACTCACCCAGACTCACCTTCCTTTCAATCTCTATGCTAGCTTACCGAGACTCACCTTCCTCTCAGCTCCTGGTTCTCAGGCAGTCCTGCCCCCAGAGCACCACTTGAGGTTTAGGAGAATGAGGCAGAGAACAGAAGAGGAAGGCTTCAGTTAAATCCTTCCCTCCACTCCCCTGCTGTGGGATGATAAAGGCAGTGGAACAATGAAGTCATTTCTAATACAGATGCTGAGAGTTTGGTTTTAACAGACTATGGTGAACACTCTGAAAAACTGCTGAGATCTCTCTTTGTGTACGGTAGAGCTCAAGACCATCTCAACTTGACTTTGTTACAGAATGGTCCTATGAAGAGTTCCTAACTGTATATAATAGCTTACGATAGATTCATTCCATTGCACTTTCCCATCATTGCTGGCCTTGTTTTTAGTTGGCAATTTAAACCGAATTGGTTACAGATTCATCACAATGTTCATGTAGCACTCAAGAAGACAACTCCATCGCTTACTATTCATTTTTCAATCATGCACAATCTCCCAATAACTCAACATCCTCGTCTCTACTTCTAAGGACATATCCTTGTTGGGGATAATGTTACAAAGGTAGCGTGTTACGTAAACTGATACATTTTTATGAGTCACTAGTAATATAACGCTTTACTTTCCATTCAAAGTAATATTGTAAAGTATGTCATATGTAATATATTGCTATTTCAAGTAACTAATCCACAACAAATGTCTTCAATTGTCATTGTGATTCTAATCACTAAGATCTGGCCTTGCATTATCAGTTGAAAAAAATGAAAGATAAATCTTACTGTAGACTGGAAAAGAGAGCCTCTTCAGGACTGCCTGAGAGCACAGTGTAGCTCATTATTGTTTTTATTTCTGTTAGTTTTCAATAATCCTCTGGCATTGTTTTATTAATTGAATAATGTATTCCTTTTTCCATTTCATATTCACTGATGTGCTTTAATGGTGCTGCGAGAGGATAAATATTCTAAAGAACTTCTGCCCTCATTTTCCCTCGGCAACCGTGGCTTCAATCTATCCTTCCCATAATACATCTGCAGGCGCTGAAAACCGTTTTCATCCATTACAGAAGGTTATCTACAGTCACAAGCTTTATCATTTTGCACCCGATGGGGAAATTATTTGGTTATTAAACCCCACATTATATTTTTTTTATCTGAGATTTCTCAGGGGAATTATTTGAAATGTTTTAATTATACAGTATTTGTCTACATTTCCCATTGACAGCGAGGTATGATTTGATCTGAAGATATACTCTACTAAGTTAAAATCATACAGGGTTGATCTCCCTTCCAAAGCACAGATGAATGTGGACATATACCACATAACTATATTGTTCTTCATCACTTTTAATGTCTCATAAGTGTCTTTCATTTGTATGTTTTTGTTGAAAGGATCTGTAATGCTCAGTCAAAATGGACACCGTCAGCAACACTCACTACTATCACTAAGATCTGGTACATTCCAGGCCTGAGGCCTCAGCAGACTTTAATGTCCCCTTTCTCTCTGTCTCAGATCAGGCCCCTATATGCTTTACATGCATGTTTTAGCATAGGATTTGTCTTAATTACATCATGCATACAGATGATAGTGATTTGGCATCGTTAGCGTCTCATACTAGCTATACCTTGTTTAAGTGACCTTGGATGACTGGTTAACTCCTCAAAGGAGGTCTGAGACCATTAGTGATGAAAGATTAGGAAAAGTCCTCATCACCTTGTAAAATGCACAATAGCTGATTTGGCTGTGATGATGATGAGGATGTTTCTCATTATGTAACTTGTGAAATGTCATTATAATATTGTGCCTTGAGCAAATCACATTATAATGAAGCAATCCCGTTATCATGAAGACATGTTTCGTTGTGTCATTCCATCATACTCTTATGACATCCATGTAATGTGAACCATGTGCTGCTTCGCTAGTGGTATTTGTGGCTGTAGCAAGTTGTTGTCATGCTGTTAAGTCCCTCTCAGCTTTCCCTATATGAGAAAACCATGCTTGCATTTTGGTTATTTCACAATCACATAGTTACATTCTCACCACACATGTAATGTGAACCATGACTCTGACATATTGTATCTAATGAGTGTTGCTAGTGTCTGTGCTTTTGTAGTGCTGTAAAGCTGTGCCTTTCAGATTGCTTTAAGTTGTTGTCCCCATGGTGCACATCTCTGTTGAATTCAGACATCCCAGTGCCCTGACCTGAAGGAGCCTGTCAAGCATTCATAACACAAACAACCCTCGTTAGCACGCCTCTGTGAGCCTTGTTAGCGCGCCTCTGTGAGCCTTGTTAGTGCTCCTCTGTGAGCCTTGTTAGTGCTCCTCTGTGAGCCTTGTTAGTGCTCCTCTGTGAGCCTCGCTAGCGCGCCTCTGTTAGCCTCATTAGCGCGCCTCTGTTAGCCTCATTAGCGCGCCTCTGTTAGCCTCATTAGCGCGCCTCTGTTAGCCTCATTAGCGCGCCTCTGTTAGCCTCGTTAGCGCACCTCTGTTAGCCTCGTTAGGCGCCTCTGTGAGCCTTTGTTAGCGCGCTTCTGTGAGCCTCGTTAGCGCGCCTCTGTGAGCACAGGGTAATAGAGCATGAGCAGGAATGCCTATGAGTCATCTGAGCAGTGACCTTTGAACTTAAGGGGCTCAGTGGTCCTAGTGTGTTGTTATTCAACTTTTTAAATCCATTCTTCATAGTACAAAGTCTGACTTGGGTCACAGTCTCTATAGGGCATATGTAGCAATTATCTTTTCTATTAAGGGAACTTAGTTATGCAGAAGCTGTTGGTGTCCTTATTATACAGAATTGTCTCACAGATAACTCTCTCTGTGCCTCTGTGTCTCTCTGTCTCTCTCAGGGCTCACGTGTCTTCGTGACCGCCTCACGTTCCGTTTCTGTCAGACCCTCCAGTGGCTTGGCCGATGCCACCTGCCCGCCGTGCGGACACAGTGCTGCAAGACCTGTGGCCGGCGTTCCCGTGGCAACGAGCGCACGTCCCGTCGCTGAGGTCAGCGATCAATATAGGGTGGACACGGTCACCCACACTCTTACACTCTCACACGCACAGACATGGACACGCACAGACATGGACACGCACAGACATGGACACGCACAGATATGGACAGACACGGACATGGACACCCACAGACATGGACACGCACAGACATGGACACGCACAGACATGGACACGCACAGACATGGACACGCACAGACATGGACACGCACAGACATGGACACACACAGACATGGACACACACAGACATGGACACGCACAGACATGGACACGCACAGACATGGACACACACACACACAACACATACAGATGATCAGGTAGGAGCTCTGGACCTGCAAAATTGCATCATCCATCTTGTCCATCTTTCGTTGAAGGGTGAATCTTGAGCTGGATACACACACAATTTCTCATACAGGTCTAGTGTCAAATTGGTAGCTACTCTCACCCTGTCCTGGCTGCTGGGTCAGATTTTCTCAGTGCTGTTGGGATAGAGCCACATTCTGGGTGGTAGGAAAACTATACCTGAGCTGTGCTTGATTAGTTTGCCTGGTATAATGGAACCAATGGAATAGTCCCAAAGGTGCTAATAGAATTATATCAAGCACTCCTCAAAAAATGATTTTACACATAGTAGGATGGGAGCACATGACACAACACAAATTCCTCCAAACTGTATAATGAAGAAACATGGTTGTTGCTCTCTCTACTGTTGAGATAATGATGTATGTGTTTGTTTGCACTTTTCTCTCTGATGGATCAAACTGTTTTTCTTTTTTGATTGTGAGAAATGGTGCAGCTGGACCACGTGGTTTAGTCATATGTCTGGTTCAGCCAGTAGCAACGTGGACTGGACCACGTGGTTTAGTCATATGTCTGGTTCAGCCAGTAGCAACGTGGACTGGAACACGTGGTTTAGTCATATGTCTGGTTCAGCCAGTAGCAACGTGGACTGTAACACGTGGTTTAGTCATATGTCTGGTTCAGCCAGTAGCAACATGGACTGGAACACGTGGTTTAGTCATATGTCTGGTTCAGCCAGTAGCAACATGGACTGGAACACGTGGTTTAGTCATATGTCTGGTTCAGCCAGTAGCAACGTGGACTGGAACACGTGGTTTAGTCATATGTCTGGTTCAGCCAGTAGCAACGTGGACTGGAACACGTGGTTTAGTCATATGTCTGGTTCAGCCAGTAGCAACGTGGACTGGAACACGTGGTTTAGTCATATGTCTGGTTCAGCCAGTAGCAACGTGGACTGGACCACGTGGTTTAGTCATATGTCTGGTTCAGCCAGTAGCAACGTGGACTGGAACACGTGGTTTAGTCATATGTCTGGTTCAGCCAGTAGCAACGTGGACTGGACCACGTGGTTTAGTCATATGTCTGGTTCAGCCAGTAGCAACGTGGACTGTAACACGTGGTTTAGTCATATGTCTGGTTCAGCCAGTAGCAACATGGACTGGAACACGTGGTTTAGTCATATGTCTGGTTCAGCCAGTAGCAACATGGACTGGAACACGTTGTTTAGTCATATGTCTGGTTCAGCCAGTAGCAACGTGGACTGGAACACGTGGTTTAGTCATATGTCTGGTTCAGCCAGTAGCAACGTGGACTGGAACACGTGGTTTAGTCATATGTCTGGTTCAGCCAGTAGCAACATGGACTGGAACACGTGGTTTAGTCATATGTCTGGTTCAGCCAGTAACAACGTGGACTGGACCACGTGGTTTAGTCATATGTCTGGTTCAGCCAGTAGCAACGTGGACTGGAACACGTGGTTTAGTCATATGTCTGGTTCAGCCAGTAGCAACGTGGACTGGAACACGTGGTTTAGTCATATGTCTGGTTCAGCCAGTAGCAACGTGGACTGGAACACGTGGTTTAGTCATATGTCTGGTTCAGCCAGTAACAACGTGGACTGGAACACGTGGTTTAGTCATATGTCTGGTTCAGCCAGTAGCAACGTGGACTGGACCACGTGGTTTAGTCATATGTCTGGTTCAGCCAGTAGCAACGTGGACTGGAACACGTGGTTTAGTCATATGTCTGGTTCAGCCAGTAGCAACGTGGACTGGAACACGTGGTTTAGTCATATGTCTGGTTCAGCCAGTAGCAACGTGGACTGGAACACGTGGTTTAGTCATATGTCTGGTTCAGCCAGTAGCAACGTGGACTGGAACACGTGGTTTAGTCATATGTCTGGTTCAGCCAGTAGCAACGTGGACTGGAACACGTGGTTTAGTCATATGTCTGGTTCAGCCAGTAGCAACGTGGACTGGAACACGTGGTTTAGTCATATGTCTGGTTCAGCCAGTAGCAACGTGGACTGGAACACGTGGTTTAGTCATATGTCTGGTTCAGCCAGTAGCAACGTGGACTGGAACACGTTGTTTAGTCATATGTCTGGTTCAGCCAGTAGCAACGTGGACTGGAACACGTTGTCTAGTCATATGTCTGGTTCAGCCAGTAGCAACGTGGACTGGAACACGTTGTTTAGTCATATGTCTGGTTCAGCCAGTAGCAACGTGGACTGGAACACGTTGTTTAGTCATATGTCTGGTTCAGCCAGTAGCAACGTGGACTGGAACAGCGTACTGATTTAGCATACAGTTGTTACACATTTGTTAACTACCAGATGACCTTGTAGCTCGTACAATGCTTTGTATTGATAGCAGCTGATGTAGCGACTAGTACATGTAGAATAAGCAACACCACTTGTCAAGTTGGTTCCCAGCTTGTGAACAATGCTTTATAAAGCAGCTACGTAGTGTAATTACACTTTCATGAATGCTTATAAAGTGAGTAAATTAAAAAAGCCAAATTCTTTGACAAAATGGTGCTGCGAAAATAACCTGGTGCTAGAGGCGTCCTCGAGCGTCAAACTCCGTCAGGTCAGGTGTTGGCTGACCAGTGCCTTTTCTACTTGAATCCTGCCCTCCATTAAGGTATTTGTCTCTAAATTCTGACGTTTTAGTATTTGACATTTTATTATTTGTCTCTAAATTCTGCCATTTTAGTATTTCTCTAAACTCTACCATTTTAGTATTTGTCTCTAAATCTCAGTAGAATTCAGTTTTGACCTTATGTACAGTAATGGGAGAATTGTTGTTCAGTGTACAGGGGAATAGAATCATTAGAATCATGTTACTTTCAGCCATTCTCAGAGAATTACGGAGGGCATAGAGGTTTTAGAACAACAGCACAAGGGAGGAATATAGGAATTGCTCATTTAAGTTATCAGTGCATTGCTTTTATAAATGAGAATGAATCATTTTGTATGACTCCACGAATGAGTATTTCTTCTGTCATTTTGATGTAGTGAGTGTCTGTAATATTTTGTTTGGGCAATATGCAAACACTTGACCCGCCTCCCCTAATTTATGCACTCTGTGTAATTATTACTAATGATGATACATTGTTCCAAGAATAAATTTCCTGTCAAATGTTTCGCTTGTAAATTAGTTCTTTCAGAATTCCTTTGTTTTTGAGGATACTCTGTTAAAAAACAACAATATGTTTTCTCATCACGGCTCTGATAAATCCTCAATACTTACAGTAGTTTAAACTCTGAGACCTTTATTCTTATTCACCTTTGTTTTAACCACTTTTTTTGACGATTTAGTTTATTTTGTAAATCTGTGACCACTGAGAGATACTGTATATGTGTCACTTTTGATTTTGATATGTCATTTTTTGTTTGCCCATACACATTAGAGTTGATAATGATGATACATCTTCAGCAGTCCTTTACGTTTCTAAAGACTCAGAAGCAGTTTATATCACTCCTGATTCAGGGATCCTTTTAGTCATGCAACCTGGGGAAATGAGGATTTACCACAAGGTTCTGACAGATGAATGATTAGTCTTGTAAATGTTCTGCTTTATAAGTGATGTATCCTCTATGTACAGTCATGTTTGTCCAGCAGCTTCCCTTCCTGTAGTGGTGGGACAGAGGTTATTCTATGCTCTGGGCTATATTGGCACCATCTGTAAGCGCTGTGGTGAGGTTGACCTCTGAACTTCCACCTGAGGTTGATGGTGAGAACCAGGGCGGAGTAGCTGCCTGAGGCTTTCCTGCAGTGGGTATGTGGCATACTACTGTTTGTGAAACAAAGTTTGTATATTCATCTCTAAAGGGCACAGGGAAAGATCTCTTTTGTTGTTTCATCTTGCCTCTTAACAATGCTCGGCATGTTCAACAGCGCTCAAACCCATCCACTTCCAAAAGCAATTTAGTCATGCTTCTTTGTGTTCATCAATAGTTTATTTTGTAACATAAATGTTTGTACTTTACATTTTGTATTTATACCACTTCAAATAAAAAATGTGAAAATAAAACCCCAGTTTGATGCATTATTCTGCTGTGTTTCATGATTAAAAAGAATAATCCACGTAAAGTGTTTCCATTCAGAGCTACAGGGAGGCCGGTTGTCAAGTATTTCATGTCTCCAGTCAGAGAAAGTCACAGATCTGAAAGTCTTTATGCAGGCAGCTTTTCACTGGAGACGATTCAGAGCAGAAGCCAACGTCCTCAGAGGAAGTAAATCACTGCTGAGGGTTTTTATGGACCAGTTTCTTTTCTTCTTTTTTTGTAACAGTACAAACGACAACATACAAGACACTTACCAACACCCACAACATCAGCCCTGCCCGGACCCAACTGCTCACACCCTCCATCTCCAAACGGCACCATTTTGTTTCTCTCTGTCACACATGGTCATGCACTTTCAACATTTAGATAATGAAGCATCTGACCTTTCCATTGGGTTAACGATGGAGGATTGGTTGATTTCCAGTTTCGTAAGTATACGTTTTTCAAGATGATTGATGAGAAAATGATCGTCCAACCCATCGGGTATCTGACTGCACCTTCATATGTCTTGAAATATGCAGACAGACATATTAAAAGTAGATGTACATTGTAATACAGCCAACAGCCAACTTTGTCCACCATATAAATAAAAAAGACAGGTCTTTTCCACCCAGCCTTCGTTATCTCAGACACATGGACTGGAGGGGGATTTACGCTTTTTCATTTAACAATCATTTAGATAGGTAAAGAAGTGGTGGAGTTTTGATGGAAGGAGCCCCCTCTGAGATGTACAATACTTAAGTTCAGAGTTATTTTTTTTAACTGTTGCTATGAACAGCTTCATTCTGTAATCACATGGTGTCGTTTTGTGAGTTCTCTTCAGTAACAAAGCCTTGAAAATGAGCTAATAACCGTTATTTTATTTGTCAACCGTTGATAGCATAAGTAAGTAAGCATTTCACCGTAAAGTCTACACTTGTTGTATTCGTCGCATGTGGCAAATAAAGTTTGATTTGATAAGCATTCATAACCATTGATAACATTCAAAACCATTTTTTTCCTGCCCATTTTCGTGGTATCCAATTGGTAGTTACAGTCTTCTCTCATCGCTCTAACTCCCTTACGGACTCGGGAGAGGCGAAGGTCGAGAGCCATGCGTCCTCCGAAACACAACCCAACCTAGCCGCACTGCTTCTTGACACAATGCCCATCCAACCGAGAAGCCAGCCGCACCAATGTGCCAGAGGAAACACCGTACACCTGGCGACCTGGTCAGCGGCCACAGGAGTCACTAGTGCGCAATGAGATAAGGATATCCCTGCCGGCCAAACCCTCCCTAACCCGGACGACACTGGGCCAATTGTGCGCCGCCCCATGGGCCTCTCGGTCACGGCCGGGTGCGACAGAGTCTGGACTCGATCCCAGAATCTCTGGTGGCACAGCTGGCGCTGAGATGCAGTGCCTTAAACCACTGCACCACCCAGGAGGGATAACATTCCCGCCACCCGGGAGGGATAAAATTCATAACCATTCAGAACCATTGATAACATTCAGAACCATTCAGAACCACTGATAACATTCAGAACCATTCATAACATTGATAACATTCAGAACCATTCAGAACCACTGATAATATTCAGAACCATTCATAACATTGATAACATTTAGAACCATTCATAACCATTGATAACATTCATAACCATTCAGAACCATTGATAACATTCATAACCATTCATAACATTGATAACATTCATAACATTGATAACATTCATAACCATTCATAACATTCATAACCATTCATAACATTGATAACATTCAGGACCATTCATAACATTGATAACATTCAGAACCATTGATAATATTCATAACCATTCAGAACCATTGATAACATTCAGAACCATTCAGAACCACTGATAACATTCAGAACCATTCATAACATTGATAACATTCAGAACCATTCATAACATTGATAACATTCAGGACCATTCATAACATTGATAACATTCAGGACCATTCATAACATTGATAACATTCAGAACCATTCAGAACCATTGATAATATTCATAACCATTCAGAACCATTGATAACATTCAGAACCATTCAGAACCACTGATAACATTCAGAACCATTCATAACATTGATAACATTCAGAACCATTCAGAACCACTGATAATATTCATAACCATTCATAACATTGATAACATTCAGAACCATTCATAACATTGATAACATTCAGAACCATTCAGAACCATTGATAACATTCAGAACCATTCATTCATGTATGCAGTTAGACCCTCAAAGTCACACCAGTTAGTGTTACCAGATCAGTATGATTGCTACCCAGAGAATACCATGCTTTAGTTCTATCACTATGGACTCCAATGAGGCTTCACTAAGGGTATTTTACAGCCTGGGGCCACAGGGACAGTTTAACCCCTTCCACTGGGCCTTGTTTTGTTATGTGTCTCAACAGCTTGTTAAAGGTCTCCCTTGTATAAGCACAGTGGAGCTAGTCTCTACTCTTTCTCAGAGGATCACTGTGATGATACCTACAAACACAGTTCTATTCAATCTGGAAGGATGAACAGATTCCTCGATAGAAATTAAAAGCCGACATTGCGGTCTCTGCTAATGTAGGAACATGTCCTTTTAAATGTAAAATCTGCTGTAAAGGTGCATTTCTGCCCTGCTGATTGAATAGAACCCAGTAAGATCAGGTGGGGATTGTCATGTCTGTGTGGTGTCTGTATGTCCACAGTTATGTCCATTACATCTCAAAGGAAACGCATACACATACTGTAGTTCTGGGGTGGGTTGAAGTAGGAGCGGCAGGACAATAACACTTTGGTTGACGAGATTCACAGCTTTACACTGTGTTAACAATGACTTTACACTGTGTTAACAATGACTTTACACAGTGTTAACAATGACTTTACACAGTGTTAACAATGACTTTACACTGTGTTAACAATGACTTTACACTGTGTTAACAATGACTTTACACAGTGTTAACAATGACTTTACACAGTGTTAACAATGACTTTACACAGTGTTAACAATGACTTTACACAGTGTTAACAATGACTTTACCCAGTGTTAACAATGACTTTACACTGTGTTAACAATGACTTTACACTGTGTTAACAATGACTTTACACTGTGTTAACAATGACTTTACACAGTGTTAACAATGACTTTACACTGTGTTAACAAAGACTTTACACAGTGTTAACAATGACTTTACACAGTGTTAACAATGACTTTACACAGTGTTAACAATGACTTTACACAGTGTTAACAATGACTTTACACTGTGTTAACAATGACTTTACACAGTGTTAACAATGACTTTACACTGTGTTAACAATGACTTGACACAGTGTTAACAATGACTTGACACAGTGTTAACAATTACTTTACACAGTGTTAACAATGACTTTACACTGTGTTAACAATGACTTTACACAGTGTTAACAATGACTTTACACAGTGTTAACAATGACTTTACACAGTGTTAACAATGACTTTACACAGTGTTAACAATGACTTTACCCAGTGTTAACAATGACTTTACACTGTGTTAACAATGACTTTACACTGTGTTAACAATGACTTTACACTGTGTTAACAATGACTTTACACAGTGTTAACAATGACTTTACACTGTGTTAACAAAGACTTTACACAGTGTTAACAATGACTTTACACAGTGTTAACAATGACTTTACACAGTGTTAACAATGACTTTACACAGTGTTAACAATGACTTTACACTGTGTTAACAATGACTTTACACAGTGTTAACAATGACTTTACACTGTGTTAACAATGACTTGACACAGTGTTAACAATGACTTGACACAGTGTTAACAATTACTTTACACAGTGTTAACAATGACTTTACACTGTGTTAACAATGACTTTACACAGTGTTAACAATGACTTTACACAGTGTTAACAATGACTTTACACAGTGTTAACAATGACTTTACACTGTGTTAACAATGACTTTACACAGTGTTAACAATGACTTTACACTGTGTTAACAATGACTTGACACAGTGTTAACAATGACTTGACACAGTGTTAACAATTACTTTACACAGTGTTAACAATGACTTTACACTGTGTTAACAATGACACGTGACTACTCTTGTTGATGCTGCTCCATCTGACGACTTCATCACCATTGAACTCTTCAGTTTCCACCGACTTCCATTCGGGTTGCAGCAGGTATCTGAGGATGTCTTGAAAAGGACAGCGAACAAAATGTCAGACACCAAAAACATTGCTATCTGGTCATGCCGCAAAGCTTGCTGTCAAAATGTGTGTTTAACCAACCATAACCTTTTAATCAAGCCTACCTCTATCAACAGCCGTGTACCCCACAAACAACGCAAAGTGGCGTGATAATTGAAAACGAGCTTTATCTTCAACCTCAAGGCTTAACCTTTACAGTTTATCCACCTTGCTACCATGGTAACAGACACAAGGCTGACTTTACAAGCAATGTCTGACTTTAGACATCCAAGTCTTGTGGGAGTTTATACAGTTCTCACTATAATCGTGTTGCCACAAAGGAAATGTAGGTGTTTTATCTCTGTTTTATCTCTCCTGTTGCACCAAACATTAGTTTGTTTGTTGGTGATTTCCTGTTGAAAGATGTGGCTGATACAATCAACTACAGAACACATCTGGTTTCAAAATGCTACGTAAAGCTCGTGACAGGATCTGCTAACAATTAGAGGGATGCAGAGGAAAGAAAAGTAGATTTTATTGTCTATTGAGTGTAGACAAATGAATGCAGATTGTATTTGCCCTCGGGTGATTGCCAGGCTACACTGTTCACAGAAACTAATTTCATTAGAGAAGCTCCACAATGGCGCAGTTGCTGGTTGTCTTTATCTCAGCCTGAGGGCATGGTGTCCCACTCTGAAGCTCTCTGGAATACGGATCAGTCACTCAGAACCGGACCAATGCCAGTCTCATTCTGATCCCGCCAGTCTTCCGATGGACTTGATTACCAATAGGAAGGGTCTGTAGGTACACTGTACACAGCCTCAAATAAATATAGAGCCCTAGAAGTGGGTGTCTCCCTTCAAGCCAAGTTCAATCAATTCCATCATTTTAAACTGCCATGAAGCCACATGAGATTGCTTGGAAGAGCTGGGTTCAATTTGGTGCTCAGACAAAGTGATTGTTGTTTTGTTGCTTTGGAAATGATTCTGCTGCCAGTAGAGCACAATTACAATACAGCCATAACAACAACTAAAAATATGAAACTGAATGGCTTTGTGTCTCTGAAGATGTAAAGTAATCAGTAATATTTTGCTGTGTCTAAGGCCTGTCTATTGTGCTTGTGACTTGTTTTTCAAGTATGCATGTAGCCTATTATCACTTAAATGTAAAAATACATCTATGGAACTTAATACTACTAATTACCTTGTCCTCAGTGTGTTATGTAAAACTCGAGCAGGTTGTTGTCATCTTTTAACAACGCAAAAGCAATTTGAGAGTTCTACGTTGCAAATGATCATGTGTATGATTGTACCGTAACTTAACTTAATTGTTATCACATTCAGTTAATGAAAGAACCAGAAGTAGAAACACCATTCACACCAAAGCAACCACTCCACTAGTTTAGAACAAATAGGTACTCTGTCATAGAAGATTTCTCCATTGGTATCATAACTTATCAAGCCTGCGGTAACATAGCAGGCCATCCCCACTGGGGACACACTGGTTGAATCAACGTTGTTTCCACGTCATTAAAATGAAGTTACGTTGAACCCTACGTGGAATAGACGTTGAATTGACGTCTGTGCCCAGTGGGTTCCTGGCATTACAATAAGTTGTAGTAGGAGACCTACACTACCTTCAGAAAGGGTTCACACCCCTTGACTTTTTCCACATCTTGTTGTGTTAAGAATGGATTATATTGAGATTGTGTCACTGACCTACACACAATACCTCATAATGTCAAAGTGGAATAATGTTTTTAGAAATGGTTACAAATTAATAAAAAATGAAAAGCTGCATCGTCTTGAGTCAAGAAGTACTCAATCCCTTTGTTATGGCAAGTAAAAATGTGCTTAACAAGTCACAAGTTGCATGGACTCACTCTGTGTGCAGTAATATAGTGTTTAATACATTTTAAAAATATGATTACCTCATCTCTGTACCCTACACATACAATTATCTGTAAGGTCCCTCGATCAAGCAGTGAATTTCAAAAACTGATTCAACCACAAAGACCACTTTGCCTCGCAAAGAAGGGCACCTATTGGTAGATGAGTGAAAAAAATGAATAAAGGGGTATGAATACTTTCAGAAGAAGAGAAGAGAGAAGAGAAACAGCGCCCCTCACTGACAAAATTAGTACATTACATGGCAAATGATAATCTCCAAGGTAACAGGAAAGACATCATAATGGGACCCAATGACCATAACCACTGTCTCTCTCTCTCTCTAGCTCTCTCTCTCTAGCTCTCTCTCTCCATCTCTCTCTCTCCATCTCTCTCCATAGCTCTCTCTCTCCATCTCTCTCTCACCATCTCTCTCCATAGCTCTCTCTCTCCATCTCTCTCTCTCCCCTCTTGTGTTCTTGTCTTCTTCCATCAGTTTTCCTAGGGGCCTTTATGTGTTGATATATTGTAGCCTAAAGCATCGCCCCAAGCACTGGTTTTCATCCCTGAGCATTGCTTTTCACAGTAAATCTGTGAAATCTGTTAAGTCTTTTCAGGGAGATTTGAAGTGAGACTTTAATGGTCTGGTCTGTAGGGTAATATCTTGTCTGACTTTGGGAACTAAGTGATGGTGGGTTGTCATGTAAGGCTATATATAAAAACCACCTTAAACTGTTTTGCAGTAAATTGCCTTTAGGTTTTAGCTCGTAGGATATTGCAGTTTTAAAACGCATAGGCAACCTGATTCCTGGTCCCTGAACATAAACAAGATGGCACTTCTCTGTTTTGTTTCAACGTGTTTGTCCTCATCTCGTTACCACCAGGTAGAGCATCTAGTCTCATGCTGCATTCATATCAAAGTTCTCTAAGGTACAGTATAACAATGAACTAAACCCTTGCACTCGTGGGAATTGGCCTATATGGATAGGTCTACATTGAAATGTTTCTTACAGAATAAATATGGAAAGCATAACCATGGTAACAATGAAAAGGGAACAGTTTGAAGATTATGGGAACATTAATAGACTAAAGGTGAGGACACAACAGTTCACCTAACACAAGACTGAATCCAAACACTACGCTGTTGATTTGATGTGCATTTGAAATTTCCTGTGCTTTTCACCCATTTCGAGTGTTATGTCGTATGTGTGCATCCTTTGAGAGACGTTCGATTCCCGGAGTAATTTCATGTTTTAAAGTGTATCAGAGCTATTCGCCGTTCAAGCAGGCAGAAATACAGCCGGTATGAGGAGTTTTACATCCGTCTGCTTCAAGCATGCAGCAGTTTAATATTGGACGTGAGGGGAGCATCATTTTCCAACGAACCGGAACAGAGCCCTAGGCACTAGATTTGGTGAAGGAGATGTTTTGGGATCACACTGAATATCACGGTTCTGTTGTACATATTGTGATGTTTTGCCGACAGCCTAACTCTCGTTAGATTAATTAAATGTCAGCTGATGATTTAGCCTCACGGCCAACAGCTCTACTTCTCCAGCTGATCTGTGCACTGTAGAATAGATGCACTGTAGAATAGATGCACTGTAGAATAGATGCACTGTAGAATAGATGTACTGTAGAATAGATGCACTCTTGAATAGATGCACTGTAGAATAGATGCACTGTAGAATAGATGCACTGTAGAATAGATGCACTGTAGAATAGATGCACTGTAGAGTAGATGCACTGTATAATAGATGCACTGTAGAATAGATGCACTGTAGAATAGATGCACTGTAGAATAGATGCACTGTAGAGTAGATGCACTGTAGAATAGATGCACTGTAGAATAGATGCACTGTAGAATAGATGCACTGTAGAATAGATACACTGTAGAATAGATGCATTGTAGAATAGATGCACTGTAGAATAGATACACTGTAGAATAGATGCACTGTAGAATAGATGCACTGTAGAATAGATACACAGTAGAATAGATGCATTGTAGAATAGATGCACTGTAGAATAGATGCACTGTAGAATAGATGCACTGTAGAATAGATGCACTGTAGAATAGATGCACTGTAGAGTAGATGCACTGTAGAATAGATGCACTGTAGAATAGATGCATTGTAGAATAGATGCACTGTAGAATAGATGCACTGTAGAATAGATGCACTGTAGAATAGATGCACTGTAGAATAGATGCACTGTAGAATAGATGCACTGTAGAATAGATACACTGTAGAATAGATGCACTGTAGAATAGATGCACTGTAGAATAGATGCACTGTAGAATAGATGCACTGTAGAATAGATGCACTGTAGAATAGATGCACTGTAGAATAGATGCACTGTAGAATAGATACACTGTAGAATAGATGCACTGTAGAATAGATGCACTGTAGAATAGATGCACTGTAGAATAGATGCACTGTAGAGTAGATGCACTGTAGAATAGATGCACTGTAGAATAGATGCACTGTAGAATAGATGCACTGTAGAATAGATACACTGTAGAATAGATGCACTGTAGAATAGATACACTGTAGAATAGATGCATTGTAGAATAGATACACTGTAGAATAGATGCATTGTAGAATAGATGCACTGTAGAATAGATGCACTGTAGAATAGATACACTGTAGAATAGATGCACTGTAGAATAGATACACTGTAGAATAGATGCATTGTAGAATAGATGCACTGTAGAATAGATACACTGTAGAATAGATGCACTGTAGAATAGATGCACTGTAGAATAGATACACTGTAGAATAGATACACTGTAGAATAGATGCACTGTAGAATAGATACACTGTAGAATAGATGCATTGTAGAATAGATGCACTGTAGAATAGATGCACTGTGTCAGCAGGTTTCAATAGTTCAATGGTATCAAGGTGAATGAACATACAGTACTGTTCTTAGATACGGTACAACAACCACAATATGATGGAGTATCATTTCTGTCTTGGCTGTGAAGTCTGCAGTATGAAAAACATTATTTATTAGGAGAAGTTCTCTACAGGTCTGATCTATTAAATGGTATTACTGTTCCATTTCCCCATAGTTCAAATGCTTAACAATTTAGTTATTGTGGTGATTCATTCTTGAATTGTGGTGGAAATGCTGTCCTTTTATTTTTTCACCATGTAAAAACAATTTAAAGTTTCAAAAACATGACAAATACTAAATGTTCAGTGTATTTAACTGGTGTTTAATAACAAAGCATGTGTACATCCTTTATACTGCAACACATCTATTTGTATGTATTGTAGAAACTACTGGGGGGCCAGAAAATTGTCTTGTGCCACTGGTGATGTGTAGTGACATGGCTTTGGGATTTAGAGCCAAGGCAGCCGCTACTCTTCCTGAGGTCCAAACAGGCTTAAAGCAATTACATCACAACGAAACACAACAGCAACCTGCATCCACAATAAACACAATACATAATACAAAGGTATTCATCTTAATGTGAGCCAGAGGTGTCAGGGAGGGACAGAAGGACCGGTCAGTGATACACCGAAACACATTCCTGGTGTTGTAGTAAGGACATCAGTGATACACCGAAACACATTCCTGGTGTTGTAGTAAGGACATCAGTGATACAACAAACACATTCCTGGTGTTGTAGAAAGGACATCAGTGATACACCAAAACACATTCCTGGTGTTGTAGTAAGGACATCAGTGATACACCAAAACACATTCCTGGTGTTGTAGTAAGGACATCAGTGATACCCCGAAACACATTCCTGGTGTTGTAGTAAGGACATCAGTGATACACCAAACACATTCCTGGTGTTGTAGTAAGGACATCAGTGATACACCAAAGCACATTCCTGGTGTTGTAGTAAGGACATCAGTGATACACCAAAACACATTCCTGGTGTTGTAGTAAGGACATCAGTGAAACACCAAAACACATTCCTGGTGTTGTAGTAAGGACATCAGTGATACACCGAAACACATTCCTGGTGTTGTAGTAAGGACATCAGTGATACACATTCCTGGTGTTGTAGTAAGGACATCAGTGATACACATTCCTGGTGTTGTAGTAAGGACATCAGTGATACACCGAAACACATTCCTGGTGTTGTAGTAAGGACATCAGTGATACACCGAAACACATTCCTGGTGTTGTAGTAAGGACACTACAACAAGAAAAGCACTGTCCAAATACGTCCTGTTGAACATTTTCCACAACTTGTCAGCTGCCACAACCAGCTCTTTACAACAATCCTTAAAGGGGCAGTCGGCAGGTCCTACATCAATGTTTGGATAAATACATTCATTTTATGTACCCATTGATTCTTGAAAAAAAAAACGTATAAATGCCTCATGCGCTTAGTTCAACTGTTACACCCCATCAAAACCCAACAATGAAAATGTAAACAAACACTGTAGCCTCAACTTGTTTAAAACTATAATTTTGATATCATAGATGATCAGTCCTTTCATCCATAGCTCTGTCTATAGGTGGTTACATTTCTCCATCCTCATCCCTCAGACTTTTTTCAACTGCTGATTGCCCCTTTAACAATTTGGACTGACCAACCAGAACAAATCCATGCTTAGGAGAGAATAGACAAACAGTGCCTTCAGAAAGTATTCAGACCCCTTGACTTTTTTCACATGTTGTTACATTACAGCCTCATTGTAAAATTGATTCAATTATTTTTCCCCTCATCAATCTACACACAATACCCCACAATGACAAAGCAAAACCAGCTTTTTATAATTTTTTCACATCCATTAAAAATAAAAAACAGAAATACCTTATTTACATAAGAATTCAGACCTTTTGCTATGAGACTCGAAATTGAGCTCAGGTGCATCCTGTTTCCATTGATCATCCTTGAGATGTTTCTACAACTTGATTGGAGTCCATCTGTGGTAAATTCAATTGATTGGATATGATTTGGAAAGGCACACACCTGTCTATATAAGGTCCAACAGTTGATAGTGCATGTCAGAGCAAAAACCAACCCATGAGGTCAAAGTAATTGTCCGTAGAGTGGCGAGATGACAGGATTGAGCCAAGGCACAGATCTTGGGAAGGGTACCAAAACATTTCTGCACCACTGAAGTTCCACAAGAACACAGTGGCCTCCAGCATTCTTAAATGGAAGAAGTTTGGAACCACCAAGACTCTTCCAAGAGCTGGCCACCCGGGCCAAACTGAGCAATCGGTTCTAGGTTTGATGAACTCCTCAGGACGTTCCCTCACACTGTATTATAGACAGACCACCCGGGCCAAACTGAGCAATCGGTTCTAGGTTTGATGAACTCCTCAGGACGTTCCCTCACACTGTATTATAGACAGACCACCCGGGCCAAACTGAGCAATCGGTTCTAGGTTTGATGAACTCCTCAGGACGTTCCCTCACACTGTATTATAGACAGACCACCCGGGCCAAACTGAGCAATCGGTTCTAGGTTTGATGAACTCCTCAGGACGTTCCCTCACACTGTATTATAGACAGACCACCCGGGCCAAACTGAGCAATCGGTTCTAGGTTTGATGAACTCCTCAGGACGTTCCCTCACACTGTATTATAGACAGACCACCCGGGCCAAACTGAGCAATCGGTTCTAGGTTTGATGAACTCCTCAGGACGTTCCCTCACACTGTATTATAGACAGACCACCCGGGCCAAACTGAGCAATCGGTTCTAGGTTTGATGAACTCCTCAGGACGTTCCCTCACACTGTATTATAGACAGACCACCCGGGCCAAACTGAGCAATCGGTTCTAGGTTTGATGAACTCCTCAGGACGTTCCCTCACACTGTATTATAGACAGACCACCCGGGCCAAACTGAGCAATCGGTTCTAGGTTTGATGAACTCCTCAGGACGTTCCCTCACACTGTATTATAGACAGACCACCCGGGCCAAACTGAGCAATCGGTTCTAGGTTTGATGAACTCCTCAGGACGTTCCCTCACACTGTATTATAGACAGACCACCCGGG
The DNA here is from genome assembly GCF_002021735.2 of Oncorhynchus kisutch. Lineage (NCBI taxonomy): Eukaryota > Metazoa > Chordata > Actinopteri > Salmoniformes > Salmonidae > Oncorhynchus > Oncorhynchus kisutch. Next base: position 7,827,139 of record NW_022261980.1, on the reverse strand, counting down.
CCAAACTGAGCAATCGGTTCTAGGTTTGATGAACTCCTCAGGACGTTCCCTCACACTGTATTATAGACAGACCACCCGGGCCAAACTGAGCAATCGGTTCTAGGTTTGATGAACTCCTCAGGACGTTCCCTCACACTGTATTATAGACAGACCACCCGGGCCAAACTGAGCAATCGGTTCTAGGTTTGATGAACTCCTCAGGACGTTCCCTCACACTGTATTATAGACAGACCACCCGGGCCAAACTGAGCAATCGGTTCTAGGTTTGATGAACTCCTCAGGACGTTCCCTCACACTGTATTATAGACAGACCACCCGGGCCAAACTGAGCAATCGGTTCTAGGTTTGATGAACTCCTCAGGACGTTCCCTCACACTGTATTATAGACAGACCACCCGGGCCAAACTGAGCAATCGGTTCTAGGTTTGATGAACTCCTCAGGACGTTCCCTCACACTGTATTATAGACAGACCACCCGGGCCAAACTGAGCAATCGGTTCTAGGTTTGATGAACTCCTCAGGACGTTCCCTCACACTGTATTATAGACAGACCACCCGGGCCAAACTGAGCAATCGGTTCTAGGTTTGATGAACTCCTCAGGACGTTCCCTCACACTGTATTATAGACAGACCACCCGGGCCAAACTGAGCAATCGGTTCTAGGTTTGATGAACTCCTCAGGACGTTCCCTCACACTGTATTATAGACAGACCACCCGGGCCAAACTGAGCAATCGGTTCTAGGTTTGATGAACTCCTCAGGACGTTCCCTCACACTGTATTATAGACAGACCACCCGGGCCAAACTGAGCAATCGGTTCTAGGTTTGATGAACTCCTCAGGACGTTCCCTCACACTGTATTATAGACAGACCACCCGGGCCAAACTGAGCAATCGGTTCTAGGTTTGATGAACTCCTCAGGACGTTCCCTCACACTGTATTATAGACAGACCACCCGGGCCAAACTGAGCAATCGGTTCTAGGTTTGATGAACTCCTCAGGACGTTCCCTCACACTGTATTATAGACAGACCACCCGGGCCAAACTGAGCAATCGGTTCTAGGTTTGATGAACTCCTCAGGACGTTCCCTCACACTGTATTATAGACAGACCACCCGGGCCAAACTGAGCAATCGGTTCTAGGTTTGATGAACTCCTCAGGACGTTCCCTCACACTGTATTATAGACAGACCACCCGGGCCAAACTGAGCAATCGGTTCTAGGTTTGATGAACTCCTCAGGACGTTCCCTCACACTGTATTATAGACAGACCACCCGGGCCAAACTGAGCAATCGGTTCTAGGTTTGATGAACTCCTCAGGACGTTCCCTCACACTGTATTATAGACAGACCACCCGGGCCAAACTGAGCAATCGGTTCTAGGTTTGATGAACTCCTCAGGACGTTCCCTCACACTGTATTATAGACAGACCACCCGGGCCAAACTGAGCAATCGGTTCTAGGTTTGATGAACTCCTCAGGACGTTCCCTCACACTGTATTATAGACAGACCACCCGGGCCAAACTGAGCAATCGGTTCTAGGTTTGATGAACTCCTCAGGACGTTCCCTCACACTGTATTATAGACAGACCACCCGGGCCAAACTGAGCAATCGGTTCTAGGTTTGATGAACTCCTCAGGACGTTCCCTCACACTGTATTATAGACAGACCACCCGGGCCAAACTGAGCAATCGGTTCTAGGTTTGATGAACTCCTCAGGACGTTCCCTCACACTGTATTATAGACAGACCACCCGGGCCAAACTGAGCAATCGGTTCTAGGTTTGATGAACTCCTCAGGACGTTCCCTCACACTGTATTATAGACAGACCACCCGGGCCAAACTGAGCAATCGGTTCTAGGTTTGATGAACTCCTCAGGACGTTCCCTCACACTGTATTATAGACAGACCACCCGGGCCAAACTGAGCAATCGGTTCTAGGTTTGATGAACTCCTCAGGACGTTCCCTCACACTGTATTATAGACAGACCACCCGGGCCAAACTGAGCAATCGGTTCTAGGTTTGATGAACTCCTCAGGACGTTCCCTCACACTGTATTATAGACAGACCACCCGGGCCAAACTGAGCAATCGGTTCTAGGTTTGATGAACTCCTCAGGACGTTCCCTCACACTGTATTATAGACAGACCACCCGGGCCAAACTGAGCAATCGGTTCTAGGTTTGATGAACTCCTCAGGACGTTCCCTCACACTGTATTATAGACAGACCACCCGGGCCAAACTGAGCAATCGGTTCTAGGTTTGATGAACTCCTCAGGACGTTCCCTCACACTGTATTATAGACAGACCACCCGGGCCAAACTGAGCAATCGGTTCTAGGTTTGATGAACTCCTCAGGACGTTCCCTCACACTGTATTATAGACAGACCACCCGGGCCAAACTGAGCAATCGGTTCTAGGTTTGATGAACTCCTCAGGACGTTCCCTCACACTGTATTATAGACAGACCACCCGGGCCAAACTGAGCAATCGGTTCTAGGTTTGATGAACTCCTCAGGACGTTCCCTCACACTGTATTATAGACAGACCACCCGGGCCAAACTGAGCAATCGGTTCTAGGTTTGATGAACTCCTCAGGACGTTCCCTCACACTGTATTATAGACAGACCACCCGGGCCAAACTGAGCAATCGGTTCTAGGTTTGATGAACTCCTCAGGACGTTCCCTCACACTGTATTATAGACAGACCACCCGGGCCAAACTGAGCAATCGGTTCTAGGTTTGATGAACTCCTCAGGACGTTCCCTCACACTGTATTATAGACAGACCACCCGGGCCAAACTGAGCAATCGGTTCTAGGTTTGATGAACTCCTCAGGACGTTCCCTCACACTGTATTATAGACAGACCACCCGGGCCAAACTGAGCAATCGGTTCTAGGTTTGATGAACTCCTCAGGACGTTCCCTCACACTGTATTATAGACAGACCACCCGGGCCAAACTGAGCAATCGGTTCTAGGTTTGATGAACTCCTCAGGACGTTCCCTCACACTGTATTATAGACAGACCACCCGGGCCAAACTGAGCAATCGGTTCTAGGTTTGATGAACTCCTCAGGACGTTCCCTCACACTGTATTATAGACAGACCACCCGGGCCAAACTGAGCAATCGGTTCTAGGTTTGATGAACTCCTCAGGACGTTCCCTCACACTGTATTATAGACAGACCACCCGGGCCAAACTGAGCAATCGGTTCTAGGTTTGATGAACTCCTCAGGACGTTCCCTCACACTGTATTATAGACAGACCACCCGGGCCAAACTGAGCAATCGGTTCTAGGTTTGATGAACTCCTCAGGACGTTCCCTCACACTGTATTATAGACAGACCACCCGGGCCAAACTGAGCAATCGGTTCTAGGTTTGATGAACTCCTCAGGACGTTCCCTCACACTGTATTATAGACAGACCACCCGGGCCAAACGGAGCAATCGGTTCTAGGTTTGATGAACTCCTCAGGACGTTCCCTCACACTGTATTATAGACAGACCACCCGGGCCAAACTGAGCAATCGGTTCTAGGTTTGATGAACTCCTCAGGACGTTCCCTCACACTGTATTATAGACAGACCACCCGGGCCAAACTGAGCAATCGGTTCTAGGTTTGATGAACTCCTCAGGACGTTCCCTCACACTGTATTATAGACAGACCACCCGGGCCAAACTGAGCAATCGGTTCTAGGTTTGATGAACTCCTCAGGACGTTCCCTCACACTGTATTATAGACAGACCACCCGGGCCAAACTGAGCAATCGGTTCTAGGTTTGATGAACTCCTCAGGACGTTCCCTCACACTGTATTATAGACAGACCACCCGGGCCAAACTGAGCAATCGGTTCTAGGTTTGATGAACTCCTCAGGACGTTCCCTCACACTGTATTATAGACAGACCACCCGGGCCAAACTGAGCAATCGGTTCTAGGTTTGATGAACTCCTCAGGACGTTCCCTCACACTGTATTATAGACAGACCACCCGGGCCAAACTGAGCAATCGGTTCTAGGTTTGATGAACTCCTCAGGACGTTCCCTCACACTGTATTATAGACAGACCACCCGGGCCAAACTGAGCAATCGGTTCTAGGTTTGATGAACTCCTCAGGACGTTCCCTCACACTGTATTATAGACAGACCACCCGGGCCAAACTGAGCAATCGGTTCTAGGTTTGATGAACTCCTCAGGACGTTCCCTCACACTGTATTATAGACAGACCACCCGGGCCAAACTGAGCAATCGGTTCTAGGTTTGATGAACTCCTCAGGACGTTCCCTCACACTGTATTATAGACAGACCACCCGGGCCAAACTGAGCAATCGGTTCTAGGTTTGATGAACTCCTCAGGACGTTCCCTCACACTGTATTATAGACAGACCACCCGGGCCAAACTGAGCAATCGGTTCTAGGTTTGATGAACTCCTCAGGACGTTCCCTCACACTGTATTATAGACAGACCACCCGGGCCAAACTGAGCAATCGGTTCTAGGTTTGATGAACTCCTCAGGACGTTCCCTCACACTGTATTATAGACAGACCACCCGGGCCAAACTGAGCAATCGGTTCTAGGTTTGATGAACTCCTCAGGACGTTCCCTCACACTGTATTATAGACAGACCACCCGGGCCAAACTGAGCAATCGGTTCTAGGTTTGATGAACTCCTCAGGACGTTCCCTCACACTGTATTATAGACAGACCACCCGGGCCAAACTGAGCAATCGGTTCTAGGTTTGATGAACTCCTCAGGACGTTCCCTCACACTGTATTATAGACAGACCACCCGGGCCAAACTGAGCAATCGGTTCTAGGTTTGATGAACTCCTCAGGACGTTCCCTCACACTGTATTATAGACAGACCACCCGGGCCAAACTGAGCAATCGGTTCTAGGTTTGATGAACTCCTCAGGACGTTCCCTCACACTGTATTATAGACAGACCACCCGGGCCAAACTGAGCAATCGGTTCTAGGTTTGATGAACTCCTCAGGACGTTCCCTCACACTGTATTATAGACAGACCACCCGGGCCAAACTGAGCAATCGGTTCTAGGTTTGATGAACTCCTCAGGACGTTCCCTCACACTGTATTATAGACAGACCACCCGGGCCAAACTGAGCAATCGGTTCTAGGTTTGATGAACTCCTCAGGACGTTCCCTCACACTGTATTATAGACAGACCACCCGGGCCAAACTGAGCAATCGGTTCTAGGTTTGATGAACTCCTCAGGACGTTCCCTCACACTGTATTATAGACAGACCACCCGGGCCAAACTGAGCAATCGGTTCTAGGTTTGATGAACTCCTCAGGACGTTCCCTCACACTGTATTATAGACAGACCACCCGGGCCAAACTGAGCAATCGGTTCTAGGTTTGATGAACTCCTCAGGACGTTCCCTCACACTGTATTATAGACAGACCACCCGGGCCAAACTGAGCAATCGGTTCTAGGTTTGATGAACTCCTCAGGACGTTCCCTCACACTGTATTATAGACAGACCACCCGGGCCAAACTGAGCAATCGGTTCTAGGTTTGATGAACTCCTCAGGACGTTCCCTCACACTGTATTATAGACAGACCACCCGGGCCAAACTGAGCAATCGGTTCTAGGTTTGATGAACTCCTCAGGACGTTCCCTCACACTGTATTATAGACAGACCACCCGGGCCAAACTGAGCAATCGGTTCTAGGTTTGATGAACTCCTCAGGACGTTCCCTCACACTGTATTATAGACAGACCACCCGGGCCAAACTGAGCAATCGGTTCTAGGTTTGATGAACTCCTCAGGACGTTCCCTCACACTGTATTATAGACAGACCACCCGGGCCAAACTGAGCAATCGGTTCTAGGTTTGATGAACTCCTCAGGACGTTCCCTCACACTGTATTATAGACAGACCACCCGGGCCAAACTGAGCAATCGGTTCTAGGTTTGATGAACTCCTCAGGACGTTCCCTCACACTGTATTATAGACAGACCACCCGGGCCAAACTGAGCAATCGGTTCTAGGTTTGATGAACTCCTCAGGACGTTCCCTCACACTGTATTATAGACAGACCACCCGGGCCAAACTGAGCAATCGGTTCTAGGTTTGATGAACTCCTCAGGACGTTCCCTCACACTGTATTATAGACAGACCACCCGGGCCAAACTGAGCAATCGGTTCTAGGTTTGATGAACTCCTCAGGACGTTCCCTCACACTGTATTATAGACAGACCACCCGGGCCAAACTGAGCAATCGGTTCTAGGTTTGATGAACTCCTCAGGACGTTCCCTCACACTGTATTATAGACAGACCACCCGGGCCAAACTGAGCAATCGGTTCTAGGTTTGATGAACTCCTCAGGACGTTCCCTCACACTGTATTATAGACAGACCACCCGGGCCAAACTGAGCAATCGGTTCTAGGTTTGATGAACTCCTCAGGACGTTCCCTCACACTGTATTATAGACAGACCACCCGGGCCAAACTGAGCAATCGGTTCTAGGTTTGATGAACTCCTCAGGACGTTCCCTCACACTGTATTATAGACAGACCACCCGGGCCAAACTGAGCAATCGGTTCTAGGTTTGATGAACTCCTCAGGACGTTCCCTCACACTGTATTATAGACAGACCACCCGGGCCAAACTGAGCAATCGGTTCTAGGTTTGATGAACTCCTCAGGACGTTCCCTCACACTGTATTATAGACAGACCACCCGGGCCAAACTGAGCAATCGGTTCTAGGTTTGATGAACTCCTCAGGACGTTCCCTCACACTGTATTATAGACAGACCACCCGGGCCAAACTGAGCAATCGGTTCTAGGTTTGATGAACTCCTCAGGACGTTCCCTCACACTGTATTATAGACAGACCACCCGGGCCAAACTGAGCAATCGGTTCTAGGTTTGATGAACTCCTCAGGACGTTCCCTCACACTGTATTATAGACAGACCACCCGGGCCAAACTGAGCAATCGGTTCTAGGTTTGATGAACTCCTCAGGACGTTCCCTCACACTGTATTATAGACAGACCACCCGGGCCAAACTGAGCAATCGGTTCTAGGTTTGATGAACTCCTCAGGACGTTCCCTCACACTGTATTATAGACAGACCACCCGGGCCAAACTGAGCAATCGGTTCTAGGTTTGATGAACTCCTCAGGACGTTCCCTCACACTGTATTATAGACAGACCACCCGGGCCAAACTGAGCAATCGGTTCTAGGTTTGATGAACTCCTCAGGACGTTCCCTCACACTGTATTATAGACAGACCACCCGGGCCAAACTGAGCAATCGGTTCTAGGTTTGATGAACTCCTCAGGACGTTCCCTCACACTGTATTATAGACAGACCACCCGGGCCAAACTGAGCAATCGGTTCTAGGTTTGATGAACTCCTCAGGACGTTCCCTCACACTGTATTATAGACAGACCACCCGGGCCAAACTGAGCAATCGGTTCTAGGTTTGATGAACTCCTCAGGACGTTCCCTCACACTGTATTATAGACAGACCACCCGGGCCAAACTGAGCAATCGGTTCTAGGTTTGATGAACTCCTCAGGACGTTCCCTCACACTGTATTATAGACAGACCACCCGGGCCAAACTGAGCAATCGGTTCTAGGTTTGATGAACTCCTCAGGACGTTCCCTCACACTGTATTATAGACAGACCACCCGGGCCAAACTGAGCAATCGGTTCTAGGTTTGATGAACTCCTCAGGACGTTCCCTCACACTGTATTATAGACAGACCACCCGGGCCAAACTGAGCAATCGGTTCTAGGTTTGATGAACTCCTCAGGACGTTCCCTCACACTGTATTATAGACAGACCACCCGGGCCAAACTGAGCAATCGGTTCTAGGTTTGATGAACTCCTCAGGACGTTCCCTCACACTGTATTATAGACAGACCACCCGGGCCAAACTGAGCAATCGGTTCTAGGTTTGATGAACTCCTCAGGACGTTCCCTCACACTGTATTATAGACAGACCACCCGGGCCAAACTGAGCAATCGGTTCTAGGTTTGATGAACTCCTCAGGACGTTCCCTCACACTGTATTATAGACAGACCACCCGGGCCAAACTGAGCAATCGGTTCTAGGTTTGATGAACTCCTCAGGACGTTCCCTCACACTGTATTATAGACAGACCACCCGGGCCAAACTGAGCAATCGGTTCTAGGTTTGATGAACTCCTCAGGACGTTCCCTCACACTGTATTATAGACAGACCACCCGGGCCAAACTGAGCAATCGGTTCTAGGTTTGATGAACTCCTCAGGACGTTCCCTCACACTGTATTATAGACAGACCACCCGGGCCAAACTGAGCAATCGGTTCTAGGTTTGATGAACTCCTCAGGACGTTCCCTCACACTGTATTATAGACAGACCACCCGGGCCAAACTGAGCAATCGGTTCTAGGTTTGATGAACTCCTCAGGACGTTCCCTCACACTGTATTATAGACAGACCACCCGGGCCAAACTGAGCAATCGGTTCTAGGTTTGATGAACTCCTCAGGACGTTCCCTCACACTGTATTATAGACAGACCACCCGGGCCAAACTGAGCAATCGGTTCTAGGTTTGATGAACTCCTCAGGACGTTCCCTCACACTGTATTATAGACAGACCACCCGGGCCAAACTGAGCAATCGGTTCTAGGTTTGATGAACTCCTCAGGACGTTCCCTCACACTGTATTATAGACAGACCACCCGGGCCAAACTGAGCAATCGGTTCTAGGTTTGATGAACTCCTCAGGACGTTCCCTCACACTGTATTATAGACAGACCACCCGGGCCAAACTGAGCAATCGGTTCTAGGTTTGATGAACTCCTCAGGACGTTCCCTCACACTGTATTATAGACAGACCACCCGGGCCAAACTGAGCAATCGGTTCTAGGTTTGATGAACTCCTCAGGACGTTCCCTCACACTGTATTATAGACAGACCACCCGGGCCAAACTGAGCAATCGGTTCTAGGTTTGATGAACTCCTCAGGACGTTCCCTCACACTGTATTATAGACAGACCACCCGGGCCAAACTGAGCAATCGGTTCTAGGTTTGATGAACTCCTCAGGACGTTCCCTCACACTGTATTATAGACAGACCACCCGGGCCAAACTGAGCAATCGGTTCTAGGTTTGATGAACTCCTCAGGACGTTCCCTCACACTGTATTATAGACAGACCACCCGGGCCAAACTGAGCAATCGGTTCTAGGTTTGATGAACTCCTCAGGACGTTCCCTCACACTGTATTATAGACAGACCACCCGGGCCAAACTGAGCAATCGGTTCTAGGTTTGATGAACTCCTCAGGACGTTCCCTCACACTGTATTATAGACAGACCACCCGGGCCAAACTGAGCAATCGGTTCTAGGTTTGATGAACTCCTCAGGACGTTCCCTCACACTGTATTATAGACAGACCACCCGGGCCAAACTGAGCAATCGGTTCTAGGTTTGATGAACTCCTCAGGACGTTCCCTCACACTGTATTATAGACAGACCACCCGGGCCAAACTGAGCAATCGGTTCTAGGTTTGATGAACTCCTCAGGACGTTCCCTCACACTGTATTATAGACAGACCACCCGGGCCAAACTGAGCAATCGGTTCTAGGTTTGATGAACTCCTCAGGACGTTCCCTCACACTGTATTATAGACAGACCACCCGGGCCAAACTGAGCAATCGGTTCTAGGTTTGATGAACTCCTCAGGACGTTCCCTCACACTGTATTATAGACAGACCACCCGGGCCAAACTGAGCAATCGGTTCTAGGTTTGATGAACTCCTCAGGACGTTCCCTCACACTGTATTATAGACAGACCACCCGGGCCAAACTGAGCAATCGGTTCTAGGTTTGATGAACTCCTCAGGACGTTCCCTCACACTGTATTATAGACAGACCACCCGGGCCAAACTGAGCAATCGGTTCTAGGTTTGATGAACTCCTCAGGACGTTCCCTCACACTGTATAATAATGAACACAAATAGGCCCTGCTCAATACACTCTGGAAACAGAACTAACTGTAATTCTCTTGGACGATCACTAGATGTCACCTCATCTTTAAAATAGAATATCCGTATCTGTGTTCCCTTTCTAGCATACATTTATACATGTTATGTTGGGGTGTTGTTTGTGAATGGAAATAGAAGAAACTAATGCAGTTCTGTCCAGCTGATATGTCATCAGAGCTGATAGCCTAGTGGTAGCCTAGTGGTTAGAGTGTTGAACTAGTAACCGAAAGGTTGCAAGATCAAATCCACAAACTGGAAAGGTAAAAAAAAATATGTTGTTCTGTTCCTGAACAGACAGTTAACCCACTGTTCCTAGGCTGTCTTTGAAAATAGGAAATTGTTCTGAACTGACTTGCCTAGTTAAATAAAGGTCAAATATATATATTTTTAAATGTCATAAGAGCAGATTTACCATAAGAGCAGATTTACCATAAGAGCAGATTTACCATAAGAGCAGATTTACCATAAGAGCAGATTTACCATAAGAGCAGATATGTCATAAGGCCACTAGCGGCAGAACTTTCATGACGGTATCAGCATATGGAGGATGATAAGTGCCAGTTCGACAATGAAATACTTAAATGCTAAGTAGGAATGTGAATATAATAAAGGTGTTTATATTTTAATATTATTTTGCATGATGCCATAATTAAATAACAAGGTTAAAATTACATTGAAAATGGTTAACTAGAAAGAGTTAACAGAAATTCTAAATGAAAATGGTAAATTATAAATGGAAAACGCAAAATGGTAAACAGAAAATCGTACATGCAAAGTGAAATTGAAAGTGTCTGTTTTTATTTCCTAACTACCCAATGTAGTATTTCCTGTTATTAATTTTCCATTTAAATTTTCAAAAAACATATGTAAATTGATTCCTGGAGGCGTGAACCAGGAGAGCAACACCACACCACATGTAGTAGTAGTACATCCTAGCCATGTCAGGCTCTCTGTCACGTAATGTTAGACTGGAGAAACCAACAGGTTAGAAACCCAGATCTCCTGCGCACCAGAAAATAGTTGGCCTGCTAAGCTGAAGCCTAGGCATTGACTCAGAGGGTCAATACAACTCTTCAGATCTTAGGCAAGGTTAGACCTATTCATCATGCATGTGTGATCGCTGAACCACCTCAGTTACAATGCACCATCCTTTGACCTCCTTACAGAAATCCATCTGAGCCACAGCACAAATGACTGCCAGGGTTTGAACAAGGGTGTTCTGAACATCAGAACATTATTTCACCTTTATTTAACCAGGTAGGCTAGTTGAGAACACCTTTATTTAACCAGGTAGGCTAGTTGAGAACACCTTTATTTAACCAGGTAGGCTAGTTGAGAACACCTTTATTTAACCAGGTAGGCTAGTTGAGAACACCTTTATTTAACCAGGTAGGCTAGTTGAGAACACCTTTATTTAACCAGGTAGGCCAGTTGAGAACACCTTTATTTAACCAGGTAGGCTAGTTGAGAACACCTTTATTTAACCAGGTAGGCTAGTTGAGAACAAGTTCTCATTTACAACTGTGACCTGGCCAAGATAAAGCACAGCAGTGCAACACAAACAACAACACAGAGTTACATGTGGAATAAACAAACATACAGTCAATAATACAGTAGAAAAAGACAAATCTATATACAGTGAGTGCAAATGAGGTAAAATAAGGGAGGTAAGGCAATAAATAGGCCATGGTGGCCTATTTATTAATTACAATATAGCAATTAGACACTGGAATGGTAGATGTGCAGAAGATGAACATGCAAGTAGAGACATTGGGGTGCAAAGGAGCAAGATAAATAAATAAATACAGTATGGGGATGAGCTAGTTGGATGGGCTGTTTACAGATGGGCTATGTACAGGTGCAGTGATCTGTGAGCTGCTCTGACAGCTGGTGCTTAAAGCTAGTGAGGGAGGTATGGGTCTCCAGCTTCAGTCATTTTTGCAGGTCAATCCAGTCATTGGCAGGAGAGAATTGGAAGGAAAGGCGGCCAAAGGAGGAATTGGCTTTGGGGTGACCGGTGAGATATACCAGCTGGAGCGCGTGCTACGGGTGGGTGCTGCTATGGTGATCAGTGAGCTGAGATAAGACGGGGCTTCACCTAGCAGAGACATGTAGATAAGCTGTAGCCAGTGGGTTTGGCGACGAGTATGAAGCGATGGCCAGCCAACGAGAGCGTACAGGTCGCAGAGGTGTGTGATATATGGGGCTTTGGTGACAAAACGGATGGCACTGTGATAGACTGCATCCAATTTGTTGAGTAGAGTGTTGGAGGCTATTTTAAAGATGACATCGCCGAAGTCGAGGATCGGTAGGATGGTGGTATGTACGAGGGTATGTTTGGCAGCATGAGTGAAGGATGCTTTGTTGCAAAATAGGAAGCCGATTCTAGATTTCATTTTGGATTGGAGATGCTTAATGTGAGTCTGGAAGGACAGTTTACAGTCTAGCCAGTCACCTAGATATTTGTAGTTGTCCACATATTCTAAGTCAGAACCGTCCAGAGTAGTGATGCTGGACAGGCGGGCAGGTGCGGGCAGTGATCGGTTGAAGAGCATGCATTTAGTTTTACTTGTATTTAAGAGCAGTTGGAGGCCATGGAAGGAAAGTTGTATGGCATTGAAGCTTGTCCGGAGGTTAGTTAACACAGTATCCAAAGAAGAGCCAGAAGTATACAGAATGGTGTCATCTGCGTAGAGGTGGATCAGAGAATCACGACATCATTGATGTATACAGAGAAGAGAGTGTGCCTGAGAATTGAACCCTGTGGCACCCCCATAGAGACAACAGGCCCTCCGATTTGACACACTGAACTCTATCAGAGAAGTAGTTGGTGAACCTGGTGAGGCAATCATTTGAGAAACCAAGGCTATTGAGTCTGCCAATAAGAATGTGTTGATTGACAGAGTCGAAAGCCTTGGCCAGGTCGATGAATACAGTTGCACAGTAATCTCTTATCGATGACGGTTATGATGTCGTTTAGGACATTGAGCGTGGCAGAGGTGCACCCATGACCAGCTCAGAAACCAGATTGCATAGCGGAGAAGGTACGGTGGGATTCGAAATGGTGGGTGATCTGTTTGTTGACTTGGCTTTCGAAGACCTTAGAAAGGCAGGGTAGGATAGATATCAAATCAAATCAAATTTATTTATATAGCCCTTCGTACATCAGCTGATTTCTCAAAGTGCTGTACAGAAACCCAGCCTAAAACCCCAAACAGCAAGCAATGCAGGTGTAGAAGCACGGTGGCTAGGAAAAACTCCCTAGAAAGGCCAATACCTAGGAAGAAACCTAGAGAGGAACCAGGCTATGTGGGGTGGCCAGTCCTCTTCTGGCTGTGCCGGGTGGAGATTATAACAGAACATGGCCAAGATGTTCAAATGTTCATAAATGACCAGCATGGTCGAATAATAATAAGGCAGAACAGTTGAAACTGGAGCAGCAGCACAGTCAGGTGGAAGTTGAAACTGGAGCAGCAGCATGGCCAGGTGGACTGGGGACAGCAAGGAGTCATCATGTCAGGTAGTCCTGGGGCATGGTCCTAGGGCTCAGGTCCTCCGAGAGAGAGAAAGAAAGAGAGAAGGAGAGAATTAGAGAACGCACACTTAGATTCACACAGGACACCAAATAGGACAGGAGAAGTTCTCCAGATATAACAAACTGACCCCAGCCCCCCGACACATAAACTACTGCAGCATAAATACTGGAGGCTGAGACAGGAGGGGTCAGGAGACACTGTGGCCCCATCCGAGGACACCCCCGGACAGGGCCAAACAGGAAGGATATAACCCCACCCACTTTGCCAAAGCACAGCCCCCACACCACTAGAGGGATATCTTCAACCACCAACTTACCATCCTGAGACAAGGCTGAGTATAGCCCACAAAGATCTCCGCCACGGCTGTTACGGATACAAGTATCCTGTGTGTATCCTGTGTGTGTGTTTCTTTTCTCTCCTTCTCCCCTCACAGGTGAAAATCATCACTCCCCAATCAGTCAACAATCAATCATCAATCAGAAGACACACCTCCTTCTGTTTCCTACCCTATCACAGTTCCTTCCCCATGGTTTAAAAACCCCATCATTTGTTTGCTCTAGGGCTAGCTCAATCTCTCTGTAAATGCCATGTATGTAGATCTCTGTGTTTCACTCTCGCTTTGTGTCTTAACCTCTCTTTTGTTTGAGCACCTCCATAGCACTTTGTCATCACCTGTGAGTATTGTTTTTGGTTATGGTGTTTGTTTTTTGCTGGTGGGAAAAGGGGGAAACCAAGACAAGTCGCCCATGGGCATACACTACCCGTAGGTGAACTTTGTTAAATACACTAGTTAGAACTGGGCGGACCACCCACTGTATTTTTGGTTAGTTAGCTGTTGTTAAAGTAGGCTAGTCTAGCTTAGGGGTGTTTTTGTATATTTATTGTTTCTTTCCTTGGGTCCAGCTCAGCCCCTTTTCCTGCTCCCCCCATTACCGTGTGTTTATAAATAAACTTTGAGTTTGACGGTAGATTTCAGTTGTCCTGGTTATTTCGTTCACACTTTTACTTTGTCACAATTATAATTTACATGAGTTATGTTACGGGTCTCATTACCATCCCCCCCTAGACTGTCGGGCCAAAAGGGATTCGTAACAACGGCACAACCCAATATAGGTCTAGTAATTTGGGTCTAGAGTGTCTCCCCCTTTGAAGAGGGGGATGACCGCGGGCTAGTAATAGGAGTTGCAACATTTTCGGGAGATAATCCTGCTAAGCCAAAGCCTGTAGCGAATGCAACTCTTCAGGTATCAGGCAAGGTTACTCATCATAGCTTAATCAGGTAATATTAATTACAGAGAATTGATTTTATAGAATAGCATGTCATATAACTTAATCCGGCATCGCCAAAGACACGACAATGAGCAGAATTAAAAGATCCCAGACATTATCCATACGCACAATGTCAAATGTGAAATTTGTTTACATCCCTGTTAGCAAGCATTTCTTCTTTGCCAAGATAATCCATCCACCCTACAGGTGTGGCATATCAAGAAGTTGACTAAACAGGATGATCATTACACAGGTGCACCTTGTGCTGGGTACAATAAAAGGCCACTCTGAAATGTGGTGTTTTGTCACACAACACAATGCCACAGATGTCTCAAGTTGAGGGAGCATGCAATTGGCATGCTGACTGCAGAAATGTCCACCAGAGCTTTTGCCAGTGAATTGAATGTTCAATTCTCTATCATAAGGCGCCTCCATCGTTGATTTAGAGAATTTGGCAGTACGTCCAACCGACCTCACAACCACAGACCATGTATGCCCAGGACCTCCACATCCGGCTTCTTCACCTATGGGATCATCTGAGACCATACACCCGGACAGCTGATGAAACTGAGGAGTATTTCTGTTTGTAATAAAGCCCTTTTGTGGGGAAAAACTGGGCCTGGCTCCCCAGTGGGTGGGCTTGGCTCCCAAGTGGGTGGGCCTATGCCCTTCCAGGCCTACCCATAGCTGTGCCCCTGCCCATAGCTGTGCCCCTGCCCAGTCATGTGAAATCCATAGATTGGGGCCTAATGAATTCATTTTAGTTTCCTTATATGAACTGTAACTCAGTAACATTGGTGAAATTGTTGCATGTTGCATTTATATTTTTGGGTTAGCAGGCTAAGGTGTTGTTCTGGTGTACAGAACAGCAGGTTCCAACCCTGTCATTACACTAGTCTAAAATCAATGCACAGAGAGCCCAACATGTCTAGGATGTATGATGGTGGTGTTGTGTTGCTGTCCTGGTTCATGCCTCCAGGAAGAAATGTGCATACATTAAACACATTTTAAAAATCCTAAATTAGACAGTTGGTAAATGAAGACAGGCACTTTGCACATTGCATTTGTCATTTTCTGTGTACCATTACCTGCTTACCATTTTCTGTGTACCATTACCTGCTTACCATTTTCTGTGTACCATTTTCTGTTTACCATTTTCTGTGTACCATTACCTGCTTACCATTTTCTGTGTACCATTACCTGCTTACCATTTTCTGTGTACCATTACCTGCTTACCATTTTCTGTGTACCATTACCTGCATACCATTTTCTGTGTACCATTACCTGCTTACCATTTTCTGTGTACCATTTTCTGCATACCATTACCTGCGTACCATTTTCTGTGTACCATTACCCGCGTACCATTTTCTGTGTACCATTACCTGCGTACCATTTTCTGTGTACCATTACCTGCGTACCATTTTCTGTGTACCATTACCTGCGTACCATTTTCTGTGTACCATTACCTGCGTACCATTTTCAGTTTTTATTTTTAATTAAGTTTATTGTGGCAGAAATAATGCCCACTAATATGAAAATATAAATCTGTTTATCATTTTCACATTCCAATTTAGCATTTCATTTTCAAAGTGGCACTGATTATCCTCCACATCAGCATTTGGTGTCAGAGAGAAATCCAATCAACTGCGTTACTGAAAGAAATCAAAACATTCAGAAACACTTCAGATGTCATGTTTTAATAGCCTGGACATTTACTTTTACATTTCCCCATTTGAAGTAACATGTAGGCATCATTTGACGAGCAAAAGTGCTGTGCGTAAAGTTTGGCCACCGTAGCTATCGTCAACATTGCTGCGCGCGTAAATTGTATAACTAGTCAGGTGGAAACATGTCTCCGGTATAGTGACAATGGTGCACTTTATTGCACTTTTGCGAAAGACAACAACAAGTCTGTCACTGCAGCGCATATCGAGAGACCAGACAGACCCCTCTGTTGTCAAACATATTTAGTAGGAGGGGCCGCGGCTGCGGCTTTATCTAGGTCCCAGACCCACTGCTGCCGCCTCCTCTGCTCACATCTCTTCCCGCCTTCACACTTCAGTGAGGAAGACTATGGAGGATGATCATTGATGTTTGATATTTGTATGAATTAAAATACATCCGGAGTTCAGCGGGTCTATGCCAGACACTTCTATTGAACGCAATGATGGGTCCATGGAACGCTCTCCTCTACATTGCAGTCACTGTCTGCCTATTGAAGGGTAAGAAGTAATGCATGTATTTTAATTGTATTGTTACGTGCGTCCTACATGT
This sequence comes from Oncorhynchus kisutch, assembly GCF_002021735.2. Lineage (NCBI taxonomy): Eukaryota > Metazoa > Chordata > Actinopteri > Salmoniformes > Salmonidae > Oncorhynchus > Oncorhynchus kisutch. Next base: position 7,810,037 of record NW_022261980.1, on the reverse strand, counting down.
TCGTTAGATGTGTTATTGGTGTTCAGTGCTGCTTTCAAATCATGTTGTTGGTCAACGTCATTTGTGCGCATGTACACACATGCAGTGGATACATTTTGACAGTCACTGTGCTGAACATACTGTATCACTCCTTGTGTCCAATGCATGTATCCTAGCAACCACTGCCTGATCCTAATCTATCCATGTATTACTACTGTCTATTCACATGTTGAATCCCAGAACTGGTTCAACAGGCTTGATTCAGGCTGCTACTCAAAATCTGACATAAAAAGTTTTAAATTATTAAATCATATGACAGCTTGTAAATAGAATATACATGTTGAATGTTGAAATATATATGAATATACATATAGAATATATGCTGTATTTACATCAGCAACATCACTATGCAGATGGCTTTGGCAGGCACAAAGAGAATGAACAATGACTTACGTGCCATGCATTTACATGTAGTTATGATTAGTAAGCCTAGTTCGTTTTTCCCCATTATAACTGTGATGAAAGCATGCACTCCATATAACAAGGTGTGGACATGATATGCATATTCAAGAAATAAATGAAGCAACAATCTATTGTGAGAAAATTATGAGGAACAACCTTTGTTTGGACAGATATGATATACACCTCAACTTATATATGATATACACCTCAACTTCGATATGATATACACCTCAACTTATATATGATACACATCTTAACTTAGATATGGTATACATCTCAACTTAGATATGATATACACCTCAACTTCGATATGATATACACCTCAACTTATATATGATACACATCTTAACTTAGATATGGTATACATCTCAACTTAGATATGATATACACCTCAACTTAGATATGATATACACCTCAACTTAGATATGATATACACCTCAACTTAGATATGATATACACCTCAACTTAGATATGATATACACCTCAACTTATATATGATATACATCTCAACTTAGATATGATATACATCTTAACTTCGATATGGTATACATCTCAACTTAGATATGATATACACCTCAACTTAGATATGATATACACCTCAACTTAGATATGGTATACATCTCAACTTAGATATGGTATACACCTCAACTTAGATATGGTATACATCTCAACTTAGATATGATATACACCTCAACTTAGATATGGTATACACCTCAACTTATATATGATATACATCTCAATTTAGATATGATATACATCTCAACTTAGATATGATATACATCTTAACTTCGATATGGTATACATCTCAACTTAGATATGATATACACCTCAACTTAGATATGATATACACCTCAACTTAGATATGGTATACATCTCAACTTAGATATGGTATACACCTCAACTTAGATATGGTATACACCTCAACTTAGATATGGTATACACCTCAACTTAGATATGGTATACACCTCAACTTAGATATGGTATACACCTCAACTTAGATATGGTATACACCTCAACTTAGATATGGTATACACCTCAACTTAGATATGATATACACCTCAACTTAGATATGATATACACCTCAACTTAGATATGGTATACACCTCAACTTAGATATGGTATACACCTCAACTTAGATATGGTATACACCTCAACTTAGATATGATATACACCTCAACTTAGATATGGTATACACCTCAACTTAGATATGGTATACACCTCAACTTAGATATGGTATACACCTCAACTTAGATATGATATACACCTCAACTTAGATATGGTATACACCTCAACTTAGATATGGTATACACCTCAACTTAGATATGGTATACACCTCAATTTATAATCACACATAATAATGAGATTAAGACCAATGACAATCTTAAGTCATAGGTCAATGAAATGGTCATTGTGACAAATATTACATCAGTATTGGCAAAGCATCATATTAATTTGTTTTCCAAGGTGAAGTTTCCCATTGAGTGCTGCATTGTCATGGATGGTCACACTCCCATGTGGCTTGAAGCTCTTGTTTAAGACAAAGCTGTCTGAGTATTACCCACTCCCCTTCCTGCCTGTGCTTACTCTGAAAGCATATATACTCTGTCTTTCCTTGTTCATGTTTGTTTATCAGTCATATATACAGTGCATTCGGAAAGTATTCAGACCCCTTGACTTTTTCTTCATTTTGTTACATTACAGCCTTATTCTAAAATTGATTAAATAGTTTGTTTTTTTCTCATGAATCTACACACAATAACCCATAATGACAAAGCAAAAACAGGTTTTTAGAATTAAATATCACATTTACATAAGTATTAAGACCCTTTACTAAGTACGTTGTTCAAACACCCTCAGGCAGCAATTACAGCCACAAGTCTACCACAAGTCTTCTTGGGTAAGCTTGGCACACCTGTATTTGGGGATTTTCTCCCATTCTTCTCTGCAGATCCCCTCAAGCTCTGTCAGGTTGGATGGGGAGCATTGCTGCACAGCTACTTTTAGGTCTCTCCAGAGATGTTTGATCGGGTTCAAATCCGGACTCTAGCTGGGCCACTCAAAAACATTCAAATACTTTTGCAGAGGCGCTGAAAAACAACCCCACAGCATGATGCTGCCACCACCATGCTTCACCGTAAGGACGGTGACAGGTTTCCTCCAGACATAACGCTTGGCATTCAGGCCAAAGAATTCCATTTTGGTTTCATCAGACCAGAGAATCTTCTTTCTCATGAGAGTCTTTAGGTGGCTTTTGGAAACCTCCAAGGGGGCTATAATGTGCCTTTTACTGAGGAGTGGCTTCCTTCTGGCTTCTCTACCATAAAGGCCTGATTGGTGGAGTGCTGCAGAGATGGTTGTCCTTCTGGAAGGTTCTCCCATCTCCACAGAGGAACTCTGGAGCTCTGTCAAACCATCTGCTACTTGGTCACCTCTCTGATCAAGGCCCTTATCCCCCGATTGCTCAGTTTGGCCGGGCGGCCAACTCTAGGAAGAGTCTTGGTGGTTCCAAACTTCTTCCATTTAAGAATGATGGTGGCCACTGTGTTCTTGGGGACCTTCAATGGAGCAGATCTGTGCCTCGACACATTTCTGTCTCTGAGCTCTACAGACAATTTCTTCGACCTCATGGCTTGGTTTTTGCTCTGACATGCACTGTCGACTGTGGGACCTTATATAGACAGGTGTGTGCCTTTCCAAATCATGTCCATTCAATTGAATTTACCATAGGTGGACTCCAATCAAGTTATAAAAAGCAATATATAGGATGATCAATGGAAACAGCATGCACCTGTGCTTAATTTAGAGTTTCATAGCAAAGGATCGGAATACTTATGTAAATAAGGTATTTCTGTTCTTTATTTTTAATACTTTTGCAAAAATGTCTAAAAACCTGATTTGTCATTATGGGGAATAGTGATGTCATTATGGGGTATTGTGATGTCATTATGGGGTATTGTGTGCAGATTGATGAGGGAAAAACATGATTTAATACATTTCTGAATACGGCTGTAACGTAACTAAATGTGGAAAAGGGGAAGGGGTCTGAATACGGCTGTAACGTAACTAAATGTGGAAAAGGGGAAGGGGTCTGAATACGGCTGTAACGTAACTAAATGTGGAAAAGGGGAAGGGGTCTGAATACACTCAGAATGCATTGTATACATGGAGTACACAGTGCAATGAAATGCTTACTTGCAGCTCCACATCTCATCAGGTTCACCTCTCATCAGGTTCACCTCTCGTCAGGTTCACCTCTCGTCAGGTTCACCTCTCAACAAGTTCACCTCTCAACAAGTTCACCTCTCGTCAGGTTCACCTCTCGTCAGGTTCACCTCTCGTCAGGTTCACCTCTCGGCAGGTTCACCTCTCGTCAGGTTCACCTCTCGTCAGGTTCACCTCTCGTCAGGTTCACCTCTCGTCAGGTTCACCTCTCGTCAGGGTCACCTCTCGTCAGGTTCACCTCTCAACAAGTTCACCTCTCGTCAGGTTCACCTCTCAACAAGTTCACCTCTCGTCAGGTTCACCTCTCGTCAGGTTCACCTCTCGTCAGGGTCACCTCTCGCCAGGTTCACCTCTCAACAAGTTCACCTCTCGTCAGGTTCACCTCTCGTCAGGTTCACCTCTCGTCAGGTTCACCTCTCGTCAGGTCCACCTCTCGTCAGGTTCACCTCTCAAC